>NC_028637.1:16944485-17107567 GCF_001406875.1 Solanum pennellii | reverse complement strand
GGGGGGGGGGGGGGGAACGACTGTGGTCCCTATGAGAAGAATGAGCTTGTCCCAACGAGGCCGGTGACAACATGGAGAGTTTGTATGGATTACCGAAATTTGAATGCATGGACTGAGAAGGACCATTTTTCTATGCCCTTCATGGATCAGATGTTAGATAGTCTTGTAGGGAAAGGTTGGTATTGTTTTCTTGATGGTTATGGGTTATAATCAAATCTCCATTGCACTGGAGGATCAAGAGAAAACCACCTTTCCTTGACCTTATGGGACATTCGCATTCAACAAGATGCCCATTGGGTTGTGTAATGCGCCTTCTACTCTTCAGAGATATATGATGTCGATATTCTCTCATATGGTGGAGGAAACTATCGAGGTGTTTATGGTTGATTTTTCAATTGTTGGTCACTCTTTTTATCGTTGTTTGACTAAATTTGCCGAGGTTTTCAAAAGATGTAAAGGTTGCAATCTTGTGCTAAATTGAGAAAAATGTCATTTCATGGTGAAAGAGGGTATTTTATTGGCTCAACACATCTCAGAGAAGGGGATAAAAGTTGATCGAGCCAAAGTTTAGGTTATAGAGAGTCTTCCTCCACCCATCTCTGTAAAAGGTGTGAGAAGTTTTGTTGGGCATGCGAGCTTCTACCGGAGGTTCATTAAGGATTTCTCAAAAATTGCACATCCTATGTGCAAGTTACTTGAGAAGGAATGTAAATTTTATTTTGATGAATCCTGTCTAATGGCGTATGGAGAGTTGAAGGCAAAGTTGTTGTCTGCCCCCATAATTATTTCCCCGGATTGGAGAAAGCCATTTGAGGTGATGTGTGATGCTAGTGGGGTTGCTCTTGGTGTAGTCTTGGACAAAGAAGGGATAAAATTCTTCACATTATGCTAGTAAAACCCTAAATGAAGCACAAAAGAACTACACTGTGACTGAACAAGAGCTTCTTGCGGTGGTATTTTCTTTCAAAAAATTTCGCTCATATTTGCTTGGCACGAGAGTCATAGTACATAGTGACCACTCCGCTTTGAAATATTTGTTGGCAAAGAAATATGTGAAACGAAGGTTGATTAGATGGGTACTACTATTGCAAGAGTTTGATTTTGAGGTGAAAGATAGAAAAAGGACCAAAAATCAAGTTGTCGATCACTTGTCCAGATTAGAGTATGAAGTTATGCGAGAGTTGGGTGAAAAGGCTGAAATTGATGATACCTTCCCTGATGAGCATGTATTGGTCGCTTCTCATTACTTGATTCCATGGCTTGCCGATTTTGTGTATTATCTAGATAGTGATATAGTTCCATCGGACTTATCTTTTCATCATAGGAAAAAGTTCATGCACGATGTGAAAAGGTTCTTTTGGGATGAGCCTTATTTATATCGGAGTTATGGTGATGGTCATACATGTCGTTGTGTGCTGGAAGTTGAGATGCTATGTGTTTTGGAGGGATGCCATTCCTCGCCTATGGGTGGGCATCATAGTTGTATCAGGACTGCCCATAAGATCTTCAATGTGGGTACTATTGGCTAACCATCCACCAAGATGCTCATGAGTTTGCCAAGGCATGTGATAGGTGCCAAAGAGATTGTGGTATTTCAAGAAGGCAAGATCTCCCTATAAATCCCATTCTAGTGATCGAGTTATTTGATGTGTGGGGCATTAATTTTATTGGCCCGTCTGTGAGTTCTCATGGGATGAAATATATTCTTGTGGCTATGGATTATCTATCAAAATGGATGAAAGCCATAGCACTTGCTAACAATGAATGGAAGAGTGTGAACGCGTTCTTGGAAAAGAACATCTTCTCTCGATTTGGCACACCTAGGGCCATTGTTAGTGATAGGTTATTCCACTTTTGCAACAAGTATTCAAAGGGTTATTGGAGAAATATGGGATTCGCCATAATGTAGTCACTTTGTACCATCCGCAAACTAGTGGACAAGTTGAGGTGTCCAATAGATAAATCAAGCAGATCCTTTCAAAAACGGTAAATACTAGTAAAACGGAATGGTCTAGGAGGCTTGAAGATGCTCTTTGGGCTTAATGGACAGCATTCAAGACTCTCATAGGTATGTCTTTGTACCAACTTGTATATGGGAAGGCTTGTAACTTGCCGGTTGATTTAGAGCACAAGTTCATGGGGGCAATCAAGATAATGAAGATGGATTCGAGTGAAGCAGTGGAGCAAAGACTTAATGGGTTGAATGAACTTGATGAGTTCCGCCTAAAAGCATACGAAATTTCAGCCCTCTACAAAGAGAAGGTGAAGAAGTAAAATGACCAAAAGACTGAGAGGCGCAAATTTATAGTTGAGGATTTAGTACTTCTGTTTAACTCTAGGTTGTGCTTGTTTTTGGGCAAACTGAAGTCCAAATGGACTGGTCCATTCTTGATCACTAAAGTGTTCCCACATGGAGCGGTGGAGTTGGAAAATAAGGAGGGTGCAAGGTTCACGGTAAATGGGCAGAGAATTAATATCTACCTCGGGCATGCGGAGGGTGCCCATGAAGTGGTTGAGGCATATTACCTTGATGAAGTATGAGTAATCACGGGTCTTCTGTCATGATGCGACGTTAAATCAAGCGCTTTTTTGGAGGCAACCCCATGTTAATCCTCTAGCAAACAATAGGTTTTTTTTTCTTTGTAGGGATAGTTGCATTATTTTGTTTCGTTTTGGTTTACTCAATATCATGTGTAATTTTATTTTATAGGTTTTACTCTGTTGGCTAGAGAGTAGCTTTGGGTCCGTGTCTAAAAAGTGTCCAGAAAACACAAAAAGAACGTCTTAATGAATGCTAAATGTTTAGGGACCAAACCACAAGAATTCTGCAGAAATTGGTCTGGTGCACAGATCTACGAATCAATCCATAGGTCGTCGTTACATCAGCAGACCGTCGATGGTTTCGTAGGTCCAAGTATGTTATTAAATTTTCGTCTAAGTTAAGGCACAACTAAGGACCCATCGACGGAACGTTAATTCACTTATGGAGCGTCGACAGGGTACCGTCAATTCACAAAATCCAATGACCCGACCCGACCCGACCAGCTATATAAGATTATAACTCCTCATTTACCCTTCCACACCTTTTCAAATTCACCCCAACCATTTCCCTCCCTCATTCCCTTAACTCCCCATTAAACTCCCACAATCACCATCTTTATTTCCTTCAGATATCTAATCCTCCAAAACTCTCAGAAATCCCAAAACCCTAGTTCCTAAATTCTCCTCTATTTTCATTGTTTCTCCGATCGGTGTTTGACGACGGACACGTAGGTTGGTCTTGCAAGATCACCCACTCACTTCACTCCACTACAAATCTCATGTATTTCATGTTCCTTTGCTCAATGAATTCTCGTTCATCTACTTGTGGAATTAAATTTGTTGTATGTGGGTCTTGACTTAGCGACATAATTGAATGTTAAACTTGTTAAAATTGGGTTCCATGTCCCTTACAATGAAAGAAAGTGAATAAGTTGGAGGTGGAATTTGTATACAGTCTAGTTGCTTGTTGTTTTTTCCAACTTAGGGATTCTTAGTCTCTTAGATTTCATGGTTGAAATTGGCAAAACCTATGAATGACAAATTAGTATTTTGCTTGATATTGCATGTTGGGTGTACTACTTTGTGCTTAAAAGTGCTCATTTGTACGGTAAAACGAAGCCCTAACCTATCTCTGACCAACAAAATGAGGCCCCGTCTATGGACCGTCGATTGATGGACGGACCATCAATGGGGTTCATCGATGTTCACCCTGAAAACTGCTAACTGTTGAACGATGGTAGTGGACTACGTTCCGTCGATTGATCGATGGTCCGTTCTGCACGTCCGTCATTTTTGTCTGAAACTTTGCTTTGTGAGATTTTCAAAAATTATTTTAAGTGTCTAACGACGGAAGTCGACTACGGTTCATCGATTGATCGACGGGCCGTTCTGCACATCCATCGTTTCTGTCTGAAACTTTGCTTTGTGAAATTTTCAAAAACTATTCTAAGTGTCAAAAGAAGGAAGTGGACTTGTGTCCGTCAATTGATCAACGGGCCGTTCTGTACGTCCGTCGTTTTTGTCTGAAAGTTCTAAGGAATGATGACTTCTAAAATTTCCTAAGTTTCCATCGACTAACACAATTGATGGGCCGTCGATGGTGCCCGTCTTTTGAGTCTGACATTCTGCACTAACATATGTCTTGTGTTCCCATAATTTGTTTTGCTTCTATAGTGTGTAGAGGGTGATTACAATGAAACTAACAACTCCCTTTTCAGGTACTAATGGCCCCCAAATCGGACATTGTCTATTCTAGTGGATGGTCCAAGTCTGTGGCACCATCCCGGCGCCTGATTGGCTTGTCCGATGATGAGAGGGACCCAAAATACGTGCCCCAAGGCACCCAAACCCAGACACCACCTGCTAGAGTCACACGGGGAATGCCCAAGAAAGTGGTGCCCGGGCATAGTCACTGCCTCCCAGTCTCATGAGGAGCGCATACTGATCGGCACACCGTATGGGTCTGCCACGGGTTCTGAGGGACCATCTGGCTCCTAGGAACCCTCCGGTAATGAGTCAGCCCACTCTATAGGGTCAATGAGGACACTGCCTTCGGTTTCGAATCACAGGGAGCCACTTTTCCAACCGTGCCTACCCACAATGCCTCGTCTGTTGAATCCCAAAGTTCGAGTTTGCTCCAGCATCTCAGTTTGAGGTCCCTGCATCGGTCGGTGATCAACCCAATCGGTGGTGCGTAGATAGCCAAAACTAGACTTACAGGGATGCCAAGTTGCTGAAAAACAAAGGGGTGATGACTCAGACTTCGACAGTTGAGCGGTGGGTTCTGACAGGGAGCCCACACATTGTCCCTACGATACACAACTTATCCACCCACCACGAGCTCGAGTGGATGGATAGGATTGTGGGACCATACAACAAGGAGATGATGCGAGAGTTCGACGCCTCTTATCTAGCGACTCTCCTAGGTTCTTTGAACAGGCGGGCTAACCCCGCCAAACATGCACATCTCACATATGTCCGAGTTTGAGGCTGCCAGGTGGATATCTCTTTTCCTACTATTTGCCGCTTCCTATACGGTGAGGCCACTGATGCCGGGAGGGTCCCCCTCACCTAAGAGTTTAATTAGAGGTGGAACGTGGTTAAAATGGCCATTTTTAGATGGACAGAAATCTGAGAGAATCCACCAAGAAGTGGATTGCACAACAGATATCCATAGATGGTAAGGGAGCGGACTGGGTGATGGACCCCAAAGGCCTTATCAAGAAGGCCAATCTCACGTTTGCAACCAAGTTCATCTGGTTTTTGGTTTGACACTGCCAATCCCCCATAGCTAAAGATAATATGCTTACCTGGGATAGTGCATTCTTGGTAGAAGCTATGGTCGCCGGGTTCGACATTGATTTTAAGAAATTGTTGATCTCCGTCATCCATGAGAGGGCTTTTAAGGCCTTTACCAGTTACTCCTTTGCCTGCATGACTTTTCAGTTGTGCAGGAATGTTGGAGTTCCCATTTGGCACATAGATGTCCTCCATACTCCGTTAGTGGATATCAGTCACATTAGGGATGAGACCAATGAGGCAGCACCACAGAGAGGGTTTAGAGTAGAGGTGCAACCACTAGGTTAGAACTAGGCGGATACGGTAGAGCAAGCCCAAGGGGATGATCATGCTACATCAGAGCCTATCAATAACACCCCGGTAAAGCCTTCCCTAGGCTCTAGTAGGGTACCGAGTTCCTCCCGGTCTATGCCCCCATCAGCAGCACTGGTCCAGTTTGCTAGGGTACAGAATTTAGAGTCCCAGATAGCCACCTTGCTGCACCATATCCAGCATTGGATGCAGAAGTCCATTGCTGAGGCTGAGGACCGAATTGAGAAGAAGGTAGCTCAGACAGCCTGAGAGGAGGATTCAGGCGGTCCACCAGCGCCTCGATGCTTTTGAGTTGAGAGTCCTAGCACGCCCAGCCCCCACCAATGATTTGACGACTCTTCAGGCGGTTGTGGCGAGTCTGCGGGCTGATATTAATGCTATCCTAGATGTGAGGGTACCCGAGCCTAAGTTCGCACTTGCGGAGCTTGCGGAGGATACAATTCTTGCTGCAGTGTTCACCACCACTACTCCACTGCCTCCTCCGCCACATGAGCATGCCAAGAGGCACCGTTGCAGCCGCACTAGTGAGAGTGAGGATGCTCATGCTAGCAAGAATGAGTGGATAGATATCGAGGCTGTGAGGAAAGCCTCATTGAATGATGAGGAGGCTCGGCAGAGGAGGGCTCGTGAGTTAGCTTCTGGGGCATTTATCTCCAGATTTGAGGTTGCTGACAAGAGTACCACTGAGGGTGCAGATATTGTTGTGGGCACCACTGATGGTGGCCTTACTACTGAGGGAGCGGGTTACGGGAAACCAGACCCGTTGGCTTGTTGATCTTCGACGCTACGTACCTCTGGTTTTCTTCACCTACCACTTTTTCTTTATTTTTTTCTGCATTGGGGACAATTGCATGTATTTTTGTTGGGGGTGGGGTAAATGGAAAGTGAGTTCTAAGGGGAAGACTAGTAACCCAACTCATCATCCTCTCTTGGTGGTTTTCTTTCCTATGTTCTTTTGCCCCAAGAGACTGATTATTTTTCAGTTGAACCGGCATTTGTAGTATATTGTACAAAGTATGAATGTGAAATCTGAATAATGATGGAAAAATAGGAATGATATGTCGTTCTAAAGAGAATACTTGAATGATTAGGCCTAATGAATGTTGAATGTGTTGGCTCTAAGCATGACATAGAGATGCACCATGACATGACCCTCAATGTAACACTCGAACTAGGTCTTTGATAATCTGATAGGGCAATGAGGTTTCAAAAGAGTGAGGAAAGTTGATTGTTCCACTGTTGGTACCTAGCTAGAACATGTCCGGTTAGTCCTGCAAAAAGAAATTTGTGTTAGACATTTAAGAAAGGATCATAGGCGCTTGTTCAAATTTATCCAATCTTTAGCCTAAATAAAAGAAAACCAAATGAAATTGATCCTCTTTTGATCCTAATATTTTGATCTTACAATAGACCTTTCTTTTCTACCCTAACTCATCATTCCTGGGAATAATGTGTTGGCCCTGGTCTCTCCTTGGACATATGCACCTCAACTTAAGACAAAAGCATAAGTTGAGGGTGGCTAGTGCAGAAACAGACCTTGTCTTGGCCCTGACCCAACCTTGGGTATTGTGTACCTCGACTTATGGAAAATCCATGAGTTGAGGGTGGCTATCATGAGAAATGTCCCAAAAAGTGGGAATGAAAAGATTAATATGGAAAAAAAAAAAGAAATAGTGAATAAGAGAAGTGACTCAGTCAAAGCCATTATCAAATAAAAAATGAGAAAAAGAAAATAAATAAAATAGAAGAAGATATTTAAGAAAATAAAGTAAGAGTCATTTCCACAAAAAGAGAAAGAAAGGAGAAAAACAAGGCAAAGAGTACAAGGGAAGAGTAGGGCATAATGTCAAGAAGGGCAACAAATCACTAAAATGTACCCATATGTATCAAACCTGACCCAGAGCCTGTGTTATAAGCAAAGAAAAGTCCTATCGTGATCCTAATAGTCTAATATGGTGAACTTAAGAGGTGAGAATAAGGGCAAGCCTATGGCAACATGTAACTAGGTGTGAAGTTGTTTTGAGAGTGAGTGTTGAATAATGATCCTTATACTCAAATTTGAAATAACTGTGTGAAGAAGGACGATATTTTTCGAATTGAGGACACTAGTTGCAATATTGGAAAGTTGGTACCTTGGTGAGAGATAAAGGAGTAGAGGTGTAGATGTGTGGTGAGTAGGTGTCATGGTCTGATCCACATGAATGAGATTAGTGAGACTAAGAGTAAAAGCATGCAATAAAGCAGTAAAAAAGTCAGGATTGATAGCCCTATTATTGCGAAAGCTTAAAAGAGGATACTTTTGTACAACAGTGTTGTGCTGAGTCATAGTGCGTCGCTTGAGGACAAACAACGATTTAAGTTGAGTGTGGTGATGTACCGTCGTTACATGGTACTTTCAGTGCTTTTTCATTAAGTTTAGTGTGTGTTTAGGGACTTTTTTTATTAATTTTAATTTATTTTTATTTGTGTTTTGCAGGAAAGTTATCTAAAGTTGAAATACAGAAATCAGTGCAGAAGTGACCCACGAATCCATAGACGGTCCGTCATTCAATCGACGGATCGTAGGTGGTGATCGTCAACTGGAGGATCAAGCATCTGGAAGCAACTCGGGGAATTCTCACTAAGTGTGGGGCTACGGAAGGATCGACTGTCCGTCGACTGTTCGACGGACCGTCCTGGAAAATCGTTGATGAGATCAGAGAATGTCCTAGAACCTGTTGTTGAAGAAAAAGCTAAGTATGGAATGATGATATGCATCGACGGACCATAAGTTCATCGACGGGCCGTGCTGTTAGTCCGTCAATTGGATCAGAGAAGATGCAATGTGAAGGCTATACAAAGATGATAAGTATGGAACGACGGAGGCAGTCGACGGTATGTCGTTTGATCGATGGATTGTCAGTAGGGTCGTCGATTGAAACCGCATTTTTTGGACAAACTTTCCTTAATTGTTTTCCTTTTATTTTAGGACATTGTATTTATAAATAGGGTGTAAAACCTCATTTTGGGGGTTGGAGCTTTTATTATTTTTCATAATTTTGTTCTTGGAGATTTGACTTTGCAACTTAGGCAATTAATTCAAGTTTCCGGAATCGATTTTCAAGTGAATTTGTTGTTTCAAGTATAATTTGTGAATTTTCTTTGAACTTGTCAAAGTAAGTATATGATTTATTATTCAACAAATATGAACCGTGTTCTTCGAAGCATGGGTAACTAAATCCACAACTACGGTTGTGGGAACCATGGGTAATTAACAAAATAAACTTCGCTAATTAACAATTCTCAACTAGGTTATTGCATGCATCAATAGTTCTTTTGTCTAAAAGTGTTTTTAACGAGTGCACACGTTAGAACTCGCCTTATTGCACCTTGTTGGACTAATGGGGTAGTTAATAAGAAAAGAATTATCAACATAAATTTAGTGGATACTATCTAATAGGCTAGTTTCGATTGGTGCGAGGTAATAACTAAGCCAAACATCGAATATGATGTTTAATATGAAGTAAAAAGGTAAGGGTTAGTAACTTAGACACACGTAGTCGGACCAACGTACGGGTGAAATTCTCTAAATATCGGTCCAATGATTTAGAGATACATAACTTATCACTTTGCATGCAAAACCTTAGGAAAAAATTGTTATAAGCAAGGATTATGGCGTTATGAACCTATGGGGAACACGTACACCCTATATTATCTCATAACTTGATAAACACCAACAATTTACTCTTGCCACTTGTTAGATTTCACAACATTACAACATTTTTGTTTCACGCAACCCCCCCCCCCCTCTTTTATTACTATTTTTCGAAAAGGAGTTGACTAAATAGAGGTAATCTTACATTAAAGTTAAGTTTAAATCATTTTCCTCGTGGGATCGACCCCAACCTTCAACAGTTGAGTTCTTTACTTGATACGACCGCTTGTACTTCTCTAGGGAAGTGTAATTTGAGCATATCAACCTTATTCAGTTAATCTAATTAATGAAGAAAATGAGTACCAAGTATTGTATGATGTAAGAAAAAACGCAATGAGTAACTCTAACTAAATTTCTATGTCAAGTTCTTCAGATATGTTAAGGGAGCAAAGAAGTAATATATTCTTGTAAATATTTTATCTTTTCGATAAATTTTCAAATGAATTATTTAAAAAAATCTTTCAATTAATTATTTTACAATTTATGTTAAACTAAGTTGAACATTTTTGTTGCATTAGAAATATATTGTCTAAATATTTTTTATAACCCAAGGTTGTTTATCTAACAAAAGTAACATTTTTAGATAATGTTCTTTTTAGCAAATTAATTAAATAATACAACAAAAACAACTCCACATCATCTATATACACATCATACTTATTCATGTGTCTCCAATTGATTATTTCAACAACAACAAGAACATAGATAGTGTAATTTTACAAAAAGATATTGGAGAAGATAAACATATGGAAACTTGAACAAATTAAGTAACTAAATATATATGGAGAGTCATGCCTTTTGTTTTCCTTAATGGTGGATGCGGTCGCTTTCCTCAGTGACGACATAAGAATGTTTGTCAAGGCATTTAGACCTTTTATTTCAATAGATTACTTGTCATAAGACAAAGCAGCTTCATCTGCAGTGGCAAAACTTCCCAACCAATGTTGTTTATTCGTTCTTACGTAACGAATCTCTGTAACCCATCTTCCCCATTTTCTTTGTCTAACTCCAATATACTTATTTACGTTTTCTTGGTGCAGTTTTGTATCTTTTTTCTCTTTGGAGGACACCATCTTTTAAGTGACCTTGGTCTTTCCATTTTTTTTATAATTTCTTTTGCAAATCCTTTTTTGTCGTTTGGACTTCTCTCCTTGATGATTTTCCTCATCATCACTAGATGAGTCTATGTCGTCATTGTCCATTATGTAAATATGTACAACACGTGGCAAGACCACAGAACGTTTGCCCATTAGATTGGTTTTTTTTCCTTTGGCTAATTTTGAGGGTTTTTTGACTACCTCATTTTCGTGAAGCTCATCTCTGGAATCCATTGCTTCAGGAAAGAGAACAAACAAAAAAAGCAGAATAAGTCCATTAAATCAGGCACCTATATATGCTTCATCAATAATCAAATTATTTTTATTTATGTACTCTATTTGTCAACTTGATTATCTGATTTTTACCTAACACATAAAGTTTCCGACATTTCTCATTATTATCAACTCAATTAGTTACTTGTCTATTACACGCCAATTAATTAAATATAGTTATCGAATAGTTCAAAATTTTCAACCAACTTCCTCGACCAATCATAAATTACCCATGTTTCATGGAAGGATGTCCTTGACAATAAATTCATGTCCAAGTGACTCTATCACTCTATACTTTCTAGAACTTATATGGTATGTTAGGTGAGTATAGATCATTAACCTCAAATATACCTATTAAACTTCTATCACCGTAACTTTACCCTCAAAGCCCTATTGATTCAACATTCTTGACTACAAGCCTTACTTTCCATCCCACAATCATCAATTACCCCTAAATTCTGAGGCATTCTAATCACATTATTTATTACCAGGTGAATCTAGTCATTATTCATCAAAAGGTTCAAATTCTATGATTTACAACTAAAGATCCATCATACATAATAAATTATAGTTTAATTCATGTATATATGTTTATTTATCTTGAACCATTACTGCACATGACTTTAATTTTAGAAGATCAATTCTAATTCTTCAATTTCACCATTCATGGCATAAGCTCCCAAAAGTAAAATTCATCAAATAGAATAGGATTTACCGTTCAAATCACATAAATTCATCATAATATCATAACTATATGTCAGTTCAATCATAATTAAGTATCATCCACTTGATTGGAATCAAAGATTAACACTACCCACAATGTAGGAAGAAACCATAGATGAATAAGGAAACAGACCTTAATTCAAATCCCTAACACAAGATTGAAACAATGGAGGAAATCTGCCCGTCTTAGTTCTTTTCTACTTCTTTTTCTTCTACACTTCCATAGACTGAATTTGGGCTGGTTTTTTGGTATTGGAACAATGATTTAATTCAATTAGTTAAGGGGTATATCCGTCTTACATAGATGGTTTAATAAAAAAACTAACCGACCTCCCTTAACCCCTAACCAAATATCAGTTAACCCCTAAACTCCCCACTTAAAAACTAAACTCTAAATTTGACTCCACTCAGAAAACCCGCACCAAAGGACCGTGGAATTGGTCTGCATATCGTGCTTCACCGTTGTGGGTGGTGAAATGCAGCTAAAAATTGCAGACAAGTGCAGGAATTTACCTATGACCCCAACCCACGGGGCGTGGGTCCATCTACTAGTCGTGGATGGCTACTTTTTGACAGCTTTGGGGTCTGTTTTAAGGGTCTTCCTCAAGGTCCCCTCTGGTAGTCCTTAGGTGGTCATACCTTGACGCCCTAACCTTAAAACCTTCATTCTAAGTAGGGAATCATTTTTACAATTTTAACCCTCATACAAAACTCTAAAGCTCTATCATAAGGCTTTAGAACTTTCTAGATTAGTTCACTGGTTTTTAAGGCATACCAATATCTCAAATGACGATTCTAAATTCTCCATTAGGTTACATCTATAAAATAGCGGCTCATCATGCATGCAATACATCTAAATGCACACAACCAAGGAAGCAAATTTTAATTCCAAGCTAAGCATATTCAATACAACACAAGGGATTAGGAACTACTTCTAACAACTCAAATGCATAAACATCTACATTTACTCATTTCAAAGAGGAACTGAATTCTCCTAACTAAAACATGATCAACACACAATCATGGATCGTATATGGAATTTATTCTCAAAAAGCCTCTATTAAAGGAGGAATCTTTCAACTCCTAACTGAGGTATGTTAATTAGTTCATCTCATGAAGTTTATATGCAATTCCACTCAAATGCACCACAACATGAAACAAAACAATGTATATAAAGTAATTTCTACAAGACCTAAGCTATTTTCAAAAACATGCACATAAGGGAATCATGGCAACAGATAAACACAGTATAACCTTACATTTTTAGAACACTATCTCCTCCTTGGGAGTAAGCCTATATAATCACTTCTATACATCATTCATGCTAAAGACAACTTCAAGACCAAACATAAAAAATCACAAAAGACAAGAAATCTGGAAATCAATAAAGCATAAAAATTATAACGGAAGCAACATGAGGAGATTACTCTTGATCTTCTATAGATTGGAGATAATAAAACCTATTCTTCTTAAGAGTGCTCTCATCTGAAGCACTAGAGGCAACTTTATTATCCTCACTTCCCTTAGCCTTGAGAACCAAGCAATCTCTAATTTTGTGCCCATCATTTCCACACCCATAGAAACCGTCCATGCAAGTTAGGCACTTACTGATGAGTCCACGATTTCGACTCATTAAGGCTATATTTTAAATAATTTAGTGTACTCAAAGGCATATTTTGTATCAATGTAAATCCTTGAATTTCAGGTATCTGGATTGAGGAATAGAGCATGAAAACTAAGCAGCACAAACGAATAAGACAACTAAAAGAATGAAGAAAAGAAGGCCTGATGATTGCTTATCGCATTGGTCAAGTCGCCAAATGATTAAAGTCTCGCCTAAAGTTCCAGTGTGCGAAGCCTTTAAGGAGAAAATCAAGTCAGCGATATAAAAGAGTAGTCGACGAGTCGCTGAACGGTTCCATGATAGAGTCTCCCAAAGTTAAAAAAGTTGAAGATACCAAAGTTCAAAGCAAAAAGGCGATGGAATTGACCAAAGGGCCGATCACCGAGTGGAGCAACGATCCCAACTTATTGCGCCAAATGATTCTTCACAACATATTTTTCTCAACCATAAATAGATTTTTACTATTTATTTTAGTATTGATTGATCTATCAATCTATGTAGCTTTCAAACCAAAATAAGAATTATCAGCTTGGATGTTTAAATTGGAGTTTTGAGGTAATATTTACTTAACTTTAAATATTTAAACATTGTCATTTTTGAGATATTGGAATTAGGTGTTGAAGATTAGCCATATTAGACTTTGTAAAAAGGAAATAAATCTTACCCAGTTGATGAAAACACAATTTGGTAACAACTTCTATCTTTTTATGATATCAAGCTAAAACTCCAATGCTTGGGGTGTGATTATAAGATTATAGGTTGAGTAAGTTGTTGACTATTGTTTATTGCTAGTGTAAATGTTGTTTAAAAGTGATTTCATTCAATAATTTTGCTTATTCTAAAGGGTTATAGTTGCAAATACAACTGTACCTTTGTGTTTTTGACCTGCTTGAGAGAGACATTTTAAAACTAAGATTACTGACTTGACGGTATGTGGGTATTAGATTTTCATAGGTTCAACTCAAGAGAGTGAATCTTAAACCCTCTTTTACACATTCAACTCAAGAGAGTGAATGGACTAAAACGTAGCTAGTTCTTAATTGTTTCTTATTGGTGTTCGAGAGAAACAAATTTGATTCGGGGTAAATTATTCAAGAGAATCCTTATCCCCAATAGAGTATAGTTAGTAACATGATTTACAACTATTTAATATCAGTTGCAATTACCCTGTTGTGTACCTTATATTATCCTATAATCCAATCACATCCCAAAAATGTTTCTCATTATTTTCTTATCCATGTTATTTGCTATTGTAGTTGATAATTACAATCAAAAACCCCTGTTATTTGACACTTAATTCACCCCAAACTTGAACCATGCTTTTATTCACAAATGTTTTGACCTATGATTGACTTGAGTGTTTTCGCACTTGGATATTGATTCTCAAATACATACCTCTCCCTGTGGGATTATATCCCAAACTCAATATGTTTAGTTAGACTAATTAATAATAGATTACACTTAGTATTGGATAAAGTTTCCTATACCTGGAATCAAAAAGGTCCCGCTGCCAGGGAGTGGTATTGTTTGAGAATCTTTAGTTAAATTTGAATGTTGTTCTTGTTAGTTATAGTTGAGCTTGCTTAATTTTAATTTTGTTTTGCCAGTTTGTGTCTTGAAAAATAATGGAAGCAATGGTATCCAAGTGGTCACCAAGACGACATCAGAAACCCCAATGATGTCAACGAGCCTAATGCTAATTAGCCCTATCTTATGGGTGGTATTGTTTCTATTCGCTTGCCTCCGGCCGAAGGAAATGTGGTGTATCACATCACAAGTACTATGTTGCAACTTTTGCAATAAAAAGGGTTGTTCGGTGGTTTGAGGATCCCCATTAGTATATTATAATCTTCGTCCATGTATGTGGACAGTTCTCCTTCAAAAACATATCCCAAGAGTCAATCCGATTGAGGTTGTTCCCATTCTATTTAATGGGAGAAGCATACAACTGGATGGCGTGGTTGCCACGTGAGTCAATCACATTGTAAAAGAAGATTTGTCGACCCTTAGACAGTTTGTTACTTCCCATTCAATATCAATCAAGTATTTTGAGACTCAAATGGGTCATATCTCTTCTCATTTGAACCCGAGACAACAAGGGGGGTTTTCCCAGTCATACGACGGCCAACCCCAAGAATGAGGTTTAATGTGGACTTGTTTCCTGCTACGACGTTAACTAAGGCGCTTCTTAGGAGGCAACCCAAGTTTTAATTGCATTCATTTTAAGTCGAAAAAATGGTGTGTTGATTGTGCAGGTCAAAGTGTAGAAGATGATTGAAAAGTGCATATAGGCGAGCAACAAGTCCAGTCGGCGCATCACTGAAGAGGTCAGTCTTCCCTATTTGATCCTTAATTTGACCTAAGATTATTTGAAATTGGGTTTTGTAAAACACGGTTAGCCCTTTACAAACATCTTGTAATATTGTAATCTTAAACAATAGTATTAAAATGATCTTTAATTCTATTTACAAACTTCTTTAAGTTTTATGGCTTTAAAAGAATTTTTTGTCCTTACATTTAAGAGATTTTCATCTTTAAACAGAAGAGATTTAAAATTGTCATTTTCTTCTATTCAAATTGAAATAGGGTGACAGATCTGAGTTTTCAAATTTTTACATTCACCGACTTGAATGATATATCCTTCTAAAGAACTAAAAAACCATTTCTCTCAAACTCACTTAAAATCCTAGATTTCCTTTTGTTAAGTTATTTCTATAGAGTTTCAAATAGAAAAATTTATACGCGATAAGGATGTCATAAATCCATCAATGAATTTCTTAGAGTTCAATAGATAAAATATTCAAAAAAAAATTAAATATTAAACCTAAAGTAGTTGAATCTACAATTTGAATTTTAAAAAATATCATTTTCATATTTCTTTTATGTGTAAAAGAGAAAATTATACCTCCGCCACAAAAATTCACATGTTACACATAGATAACTTCAAAAATGTAACTTGTGGTCCAGAAAAGTTAACGAACTCAAATTTGAAAATACCTTGAAAAGAAATTCAAAAGCTCTGAAACAAATCATATATGCTGATCTTTTTTCTTGTCTTTAAATCTTTTGGCATATGATTGTCATTTATATAATTTAAACTTTAGCAATCATCGTTATATAGAAATGGTAAGAAATTAAAACGCAAATAGTTAATCTTTTATACTTCAATTTTTTTTACTTGTCATTCTTACCATTATCATATGTGTGGGCTAAAAAAAAGAAATCAACATTAATAATTCATTAAATAGTCATAAATGTTTCATTGAACTTTTAAAAAAAGACTCATCTATGTCATCCGTTATAAATTTGGCTCATCTATGTCATTTTCATTTTAGAAGAATAATTTTTTTTACAAAGAGATAAAATATTTTACTCTCTCATTGTAACCGCCTCCCCATTTTTTTTTTGTTTAAATCTCTACAAAAGTATATAATTTTTTTACATTTTGTTTACTTTTTAAAAAAAAAAATCTAACCACTCCACCTAACCCTCTGCTTACAAAATTTTTATCGCTTTGTATTGGATATATATATATTGAAAATATGTTCTACTTACCACCGCAAGACTTTTTATAATAAAATTTTTATTTATGTTATATTAGATACACGAAAAAGTTCCTAAAAATATATGTATATATCAAACACAAAATGAGAAAAATGTAAAAATAAATTAGGAGCGGAGAATTAGCAACGAGGGGGTGGAATTTCTATTTTATAAAAGTAAAAATAAAATAAATCTTTTTTAGGATAATGCACAAGTACCCCCTCAACGTATGCCCTATATCTCAGAGACACACTTATACTATACTAAGGTTCTATTACCCACTGAACTTATTTTATTAATAATTTTCTACCATTTTTCAGCTTACATGGCACTAAACTTTTTTTATTAATAATTTCTTACAATTTTATTAATAATTTTCTACCATTTATTAATATATATTACAAAATAATAAGTTCTTTTTATAGTATAAGTGTTTTTTTTGGAATTTCGGACATAGGTTGATGGGATACTTGTGCATTTTCTCATCTTTTTAAGAATGAGTATCTGGTTTTTTGGAGAGGGGAGTATGAATTTTTTAAAATATATTACAAAAGAAATTTTAAAATAAAATAAAAAGGTGGGGATTGTGGGGGGCGGAGGGTGGAGGAGGGGTAGTACAGGGAGGAGGCGGTGAAGTGGGGTAAGAAAAATAAATTTAATGTTTTTTAAAAAATCTTTAATTTTTAATCAACACAGATATTTTATAAATAATTTTTGTCAAGGTAGATATTTTATGCATGTGCAATGTCATATATCAAGATTTTTTTCAAATAAAAGAGAGAGTGCATTACTGTATTTTTCAAACTAATAATTGATAGTTTAGGTATGAAAATCACTCTCAATAATTGAGGTATTAAACTCAAAAAACTGAATGTTTTAAGTTTTTGACCCTTATTTCTATTTAAAATAGATATGTTCTTTAGCTCCATAAGTAAAAAACTAAATTTAAACTAAATAAAGAAAAATAAAAAAAGGAAAAATAGTTTTTTTTAAAAAGATAGAAGATGAAAAAGACAGAAAAAATACAATAGGTAAGACAAAAGGGAGAAAAAGACGAATAAGAGAAAAAAAAAAGGAGGAATGGACAGGAAAAAGGAGAAAAAAAAAGAGGAAACAAGTTTAAAATTTGTTTCATATATTTATCAAAACAAAAGTCATATATTTATATAAAAGAAAATCTAGATTCTCCTATGTGGCGCAACCACAAGCAAGAATTTTGTTTTAAATTTATTTATTTCCAAAATTAGCTTTCGGTTTTTCATGAAAGGATGTGACTTTCATGAATAAATCTGAATTTATTGAAGAGTTGTGACTTTTATGAAAGGCATAATATATAAATATGTCTTATAACTTGGCTTCGAATCACATTTATGTCCTTCAACTTTGGGTGTGCACAAGTAAACACTTAAACTTGTATAAAGTTGAACAAATGGACGCGCATGTCTTACATGTCATCCTACATGTCATTTTTTATCCTACGTGGTGTCCTACGTGTATTTTTCCATGTAGGACTCATGTGTTTATTTATTTAAAAGTTGAATAGTCAAAGTGTCTGTTTGTGCATTATGAAAGTAGGAGGTCAAAGTTAAAATTTGAAGCGGAGTTTAGGGTCCAATATATGTATTATGTCTTTATAAAATGTTGTGACTTTAAGGAATATTATGACTTCTTTCAAAAGTTATGACTTTTATGAAAATTTGCAACTTTAATGAAAAGTTTTGACTTTATGAAAAGTTGCGACTTTTATGAAAGGTTGTGAATTTATGAAGGGTTGCAACTTTTTCAAATAGTTGTAACATTTATTATAAGGCACAACAAACATTTGTTCACATTACCCTTTATTGTGTATAAATTGAGGGATTTTCCGTCATTTAAAAAAATCAATCTTCTTCTTCTACTTCCGAAAAATTAAATATTCGTTTTATTTGCTCCAGTTAAGTAACTTACTAACACTGTTGTTTTGTGTAAGTTGGAGTATAAAATTGTTACATCATGAGAGGATGTATTCTTTAAACCTCTGGTATTAGATGGGAATAGTTTTCTTGAGGGATATTGCGCATTCAGTGGACTTGATTTTTTCCTTTTTATTGCATTCTATTTTTATAATATATATCGTGGTATGTTTTTTACACTCATTAACTTATGCATATGATATTATTATTGATTTAAGTACATGTTTTAAACTCTATTGTTTATGTTTATGTAAAGTAATTGTCTCCGATTATATTGAATATATACAGTTATAGTACATATATTCATTGTGCAGAAAAATAATTATGAAAAAATAATTAATTTCGTCCCTATGTTATGGTCTTATTATGGTTTTAGTCCCTGTGATATTCGACTTCCCCATTTTAACCTTTAATTAAGCAAAACTAATTATTTAAGTCCTTTTACTAATGACAGGTAGAAATATAAACAGATTTATCATTACTTTTAGGGGCATTTACGGTATTAAAATAAGGAACATTAAAAAACACAAAACATACGAACATATTTACAATCTTTCATATAATCCTCCCATCACTTTATAACAATATCCCATCCCTGCTTCTCTCGTTGCTATGCAGATTAATCGTGTATTTCATGGATGTGTAACTTTTGTGTTTGTTGGTGGATGGATAATTTCTCTTTACTTGTCAACTTCTTCTAGGACATTTTCTCTTTACTTGTCAACTCCTTCTAGGGCACATAAGAAGTTCATTATTTCTGTTGAAGAGGAAAATATCAATATTTTGAACAATGTCATAAAATCACAACTCTTCATAAAAGTCATCACTCTACATGAAAGTCACAACTCTTCATGAAAGGGGAAGACTAGTTTTGGTAATAGATAAATTTAAAGGGGAATCCTTGTTTGTGGCTGCGCCACGTAGGCGGGTCTAGGGTTCTCTCTCTCTCTATCTCTAAATATATTTATATATAAATATATAGAGAGAGAGTGAGATGGATAGATAGATATATATAAATGATTATAAGTGTCCAACTAAAAAAAATGTTATTGCTACATATGGTAAATATTTTTCTTAAGATAACATATCTATGTCGTTTATTCTCTGTTTTCCGTTTGTTCATTTTTTGTTTTTATGATCTAGATAGTTTTAATTTACTATTCAAATTAATTTGGATTTGCAACAAATAGATTAAGCAAGGGGCATAAAATGCTTCAAACCAAGTTCTAACTTAAACAGTATCAGATCTCTAGGTGATGAACATATTCTAACCATCCTTTCATACTTAGTGACAACATAATCAAAATTTCACTAAAGATATATTCAAACATTGAATAAGACTATAAGAGTATAACAGATCATAATTATACTTATATATCGGATGGACCTAAATACAAATATTGATTTTTTAAAGTTGAATATATAATGTAAATAATAATAATAATAATAATAATAATAAGAATAATAATAATAATAATAATAATAATAATAACAAACTCAAATTATTAATAAACCACTATTGAATTGTAATTTTTAATATTCAAATAAACCAAAATTTTCATAAATAAATTTGAATTTCTTAACTACCACGTAAATACCACTCGTTAAAGAAAATTATGAAGTTGACAACTAAGGTACTCAAATCAATTTTCTAAAGTTAATTTGTACTTTTTGGGTGTGTTTGGTACGAAAGAACATGTTTTCCATGGAAAATGTTTCGTGGAATACAAGTAAATTTTTTACTTATTTTCTCATGTTGACAAAAGAATCGAAAAAAATTTTAGTGTTTAATTTATTAATGATTTCTTTTATAAATATTTTTTATTTTTAATAGAGAGTAGAAATAATTTGGTGGATTGAAATTGAAAATGAAAATATTTATAAAAATAAACTTAAATATTTTTGGGGGAGGGTGGGTGGAGCTTGGGGGAGTGTAGTGTAGAGGGTGAGATGGGCTAAAAAATAAAAAATTGAAATTAAAAATATTTTTTAGAAAAAGCTTTAAAAAAAAATTGGATGGGGGGTCACGGGTAGGGATGGGTGTAACGACCTATAAAAACGAATAAGTGCAACTAAAGCCTAACTAGTGAGTGTGTCAGTTTTTTATGAGGTTTGAGGTGGTTTAATTATGGCTTGGGTCCTGGTTGAGGGCGTTTAGGGGTTAAAAGACAGGGTACGACTCCTTATGGACCACCTAAGGGTCCATCCACGCTTCGTTGATGGCCTCCATAGGTCAAGGTCCCCTAAAACAAGTTGCAGCCACAGACCACAGACCAACAATATGGATCAACTCGCTAACCTCACGTGATTATCTAAAAACTATGACCCGTTAATACCCATGATGGCTACATGGATACTTGAGTTAATATGAACTCTCATCCTCACATCGGTGCTCAATACTACTCCCAAAATATACTTTAGTTCATAATTTTAAAATATTATGTTTCCTCTTGGTTGAGATAATTTGCTCAACCCTTTTTAGCTTTAAAATCCCTCTTGGAATCAATGTTTCCCTTTTATTTCTCAAAACTCTTTTGGAAATGTTCGTGTCTCTTCAACTTAAATGTTAACACATTTACAAACATTTAGGGAGTACTTAGTTCCCGTATAACTCATGAGAAATGAATTCAGCTCTTACTCTTTGCTTAACTTGAAACTTAACTCTTAGGGAATACTTAGTTCCCTTATAGCATTTGAGAACTTAACTCAACTCTTTTACTCTTTGCTCAACTCTTTGTTTGAACCTTAAAACAAAGTTAGAATGTTTTTTAAGACTCTTGAATGCTTTAGGACATTACTTTGACTTGCTTCTTAACTTTTAGACTTGACTCTTAACTTTTTTGACTTTGATCTTAACTTTCGTTGAATTGAATTATGGATTAAAGGATCATGATCTCATGTTTATGGATTATGTCATGATGTTTATATTTACTTTAGAGTGTTGAAATCGACTAGGAATTGTAGGTACATAACATAGGAACTAGTATGAAAAGTTAAGGAAAAAATGGGGTATCGATGTGGCCTTTGTGCTCTGAGAGGCGCGGAGCACTAAAACCTGGCGGATAGACTCTGGTCTGAGGCGCTCTGGCTGGTGCAGCGTGACAGGGCCTGTCAGATAGAGACTTCCCTGAGGGGCTCTAGCAGGCACGGCGCCCTAGAGGTTGTCAGACAGGATTTCTAACTTTTCTTCTCTGATTTTCAAATCTAAGTCTTCTAACCTCCCATGGATATTTCCCCAAACACTAAGGATCACTAAATACCTCAATTCCCAATAGTTTAGACTCATAAAACAGTCCCAAAACACGAATCAAACAACTAAAGATATGCAACAACCAAAAAATAAGAATTCGACAATTCTTCATAAAGAACTTCAATATTCTTCATTCAATCTAATCAAAACTTGCTTACTTAAATATGTTGGTGTGTGCACTGTGTGGGTGAACGAACCCAACACAGAAAAAGCTCACATACAGGGATCACCCCCGACGGATTCCACTGGAAACTCTTGGCGTTCTTGGTGAAATCTTGCTCTTTCTCCCTTCTCCGTCTTCTCTTCTCTTTTCTCCCAAACCATAAGCGGAAAAAGTATTTTCTAGTCTGAAATAAACTTTGTTTTACCCCAATTAGACCCTTAAAAGAAATTAGGAAATAGTAGGGTAAAAAGACTACTTTACCCTTACCAAAATCCGGATTGAACTTTTCATAGTCCAACAGCCCAACTTTCAAAAGATATATCTCCCTCATACGACCTCGAAAATGCGCAAACTCGGCGTCGTGGGAAATATATACCGAAGGGATTTCTAACCATATAAAGATTTCACACTAACTCCTCCTGATCAAGGAGTTATGGCTGTTTGAAAATGGCCAAAAACTCAGTTATACACTTGCAAAAAATTTTAGATTTCCCTACTTATTTCCCAAATTAATTATTCTTGGTTTCTTAGCTTATTTTTAGTTATTTCAAGTTGTGAGATGTAATAATTTAGCATATTTATATCATGGTGCAACTTCTATAAGAATCTTGATACTTTCATTAGACAACAACTATAGCATATGTATGCGGCAGTAAAAAGGAGAAGATTCTAATTCTACAAAAATAAGGTAGAAACATAAAAAAAATTAAATATTTTTCACCACAGGTGATGTTGTTCATATATATAAATAAAATTATGCTAATAATATATGTATATCTAAAATAAAGAATTTATGAAGCTAAATATGTGATATACACTCAAACCTCAATTTAACCATCATTCGTCATAACAATAAAGAACCTTTTTTACGTAGAATTACCTGTCTGTGATAGTCTTACTCAAATATTAATTGGTAAAAGATTGATTATTTATAAACATAAATTATTAAAATGTTTATGGTAATCCTTATTTATGTCATGCACATACTAAATTTAAAGAATTAATATTTAAGAGAAATAATAAACTTAAATGATGTCCACCATTTATGTACATAACCTCAAGAGGAAGACTATTTGTGAGAGTTTTTAAAAATGTCGTGATTAGATTTGTTTACAAAATTGAGTGAACTAAATAATTCTACTTCTAAATAAATGTCACTTTCTTTTCAAATTTAAACTTTAAATCTATTTTTAAATGTTTAACAACTTTGGTCATTTTGATTTCAATACAAGTAGATGTATGAAAATCTTTATAAATCATTTAAAAGTACTTGTCCTATGTTCTATAAATTTTAATTATTTACTAACCAAGATTTAATTTAGTAACATTGATTCTATTTTACAATATAATATACTATATACAATATGCATGTGTAATGCACGTGCCGTAAAACTAGTAAGGATCAAAACAAAATAAAAGAAATATTGTCTTAGTCTCAATAAGTGGTATTTTGAGTTTTTTGAGTTAGACATATCTTGGTAGTGGCTTTTTCATACCACTTCCAAATATTTTTAATTGTCAATTACTTGACTTATAGTAATTTTTACATAATTGTTGCAAATATAATTTTATTCTGTAAACCTTATAGATTTCTTACCTAAATATAGCATCAAATTTTGAAAAAAATGGACTTCCAAAGTCATAAATATCCCATATAAATTGAAATAGAGACCTATTAAAGAACATGTTTCCCAAATAAACATGTTCCGTTCTCAAGGATGAGCATACATAAATTAAAGTTGTACAAAATTTCTTCGGAAGGAAATGAGTTATCTTGCCTTTTACCAATTTTGGTTTTTTTTTAATAAAGGAATGTCTTTTCACATATCTTAGTTGTAGAAAATTAAAATTTCACAAGGTTACTAAATTAAAAGTAATTTGTATAGGGTAGAAAATAATTTTCGCCGGTTTATATCCCTCTTCATGAATGAAGACTCCGTAATTTAAAGGAAATAAGATCTCTTTCCCTTTTACAATTTATACAAAAAAAAATGACATTTTTAAAATTTGTAATGTATAAAAATGAAGATATTTTAAAACTAAAAAATCTCTTATTTATAAAAAAGCTATAAACTAAAAGAATTTTGGAAAGGACTAGAAAATTATCTCCCTCAAACTCACTTGAAATCCTAGATTCACTTTTATTATGTTATTTATCTAGAATTTCAAATACAAAATTGTGATGACTCAAATAAACGTGATGACACTTGTCTTATCCCACCAAGACAAGTCGTCCTAAAACCCAGCCTTCACGATAAAATGCGAAAATTTATAATCAACTTAAAAATAAAACCCCAAAAATGATGTACATGTACATGCCTCTAATGTGTTATAAAAAATTGAAAGAAAATATAAGTCTTAAATGACATTGTTTCTAGAACAGAACACGATTATGATTAAGGAGGAAGAAGGTGTGATGAAATAACAAGCAACTGCCTCACAAACCTCCAGAAGAAGCCTCAGACAATGAGAAAATAAAATATCACAAGGTTTCGGGCTAGTAACCTACAAAAAAATGTAGTAGTAAGGGGTGAGTACCAAACTACACGATACTTATCAAGTAAACTTCTAAACATAAGTGAAGATAATAGAATTTGAGTAATCCTTACACCCCAGCCAAACCTCCACAACTACAACTTGTAACAAACAAGCCCAATCTAATATTTTCACAATTTATATAGGTACCAACTCAACAACAACACTGTAACAATTAAATGTCATCAACAACAAGCTTAATATTCATCAATCACAAATATAACCTCCATAAAATCAGTCCAACCTAATAGTTCACATTTTACAGAACAAACAACTCAACACCAACACTTTAACAATTATATATCCTACATATTAAACTCATTATTCATCAGTCATAACTTTCGAAAAAAGACACTCACAAGATCAAGTTCATCAATGATAAAGATATGCAATGCAATGTCACGTATAATAACTTTCATAAGTTCATCAATGATAAAGATGTGCAATGCAATGTCAAGTATAATAACTTTCTATGGAATTGAATTGATTTAAATAACAATACAATCATGATACATCAACAATGAATCAATAAACTTTTCAAAACCATTCTCAACACATTACACACCAACAATTAATAATAATGCTTTTTACTACCCCTTTTTCATCGTCATAATTATTCAACATGGACAAGCTAGCTCATCACCGATTCTCGTTACTCCCCAACACATACCACAAGAGAATACCCAATTCTATGCAGTTAACAAGGGTTTAAAAGTCCACTTGCCTTAAATAACTGAATAATCCCTTTGGGACTTGAGTAATTCCCTTTTCGTTGAGCTTTCAACAATGCAATCTATTCAAGTACATATTCACAATGAGATTTCAAAAATAACAAGACCAACATTACAATGTTTTTAGCCTTGACCTAAATATTCACTAAAACAGTTATGACCAAGTTAGTAAATCTTGATACTATTTAACATTTCAACTATTATATTTTTCATTTTTCAAGTATAGAATTACGTCTGAATTCCTCCAATATTATAATCTAATGGTATGGACATAATACCATGTCAAAGTAAATAGGCTGGAAAACTTTAAGGAGAAATAGAGGCTTAAAGGTTAAGAGAATTGTATACTGAAGTCTTTTCCATTTTTCAGGATATAAAATCACCAAAAAGTACAACTTTATACCGACTTAAAATTAAATACAAACTACTAAGTCATTGAACGACCACTACTTCCATTTATTAAACAACAAATTATTAACCAAAACACAACTAGAAATGACTGCACCATGATCTACATATTTTCTAACAACTAGGCCAAGAATATAGGACTCTACCAACAAAAATAATTGACATGGTCATACATTGAATCAGTCTTCAATATTCCCCCTTTATTTAGAATTACAGACACCAAGAAAAGCCCTCAAATAAATAAACTTGTCCGCTTCCAACAACTTCTTAAATATATGGGCTAATTGCTTATGAGCGTTGTAATGCTTTAATACAAAATCCTCATTTGCAACTAAATCAAAAAATGAAATTGAAACGAACATCAATGTTCTTCTTTTTACTATGAAAATTCGGATTCTTTGTCATGGGGATTGATGCTTTGTTGTTGCAATATATCTCTGTTGCACTTTCGTGCTTATGCTGAAGTTTAACTAACATGCTTTTTAGCCAGATTGCTTGGCAAGCGGCGGATGTAGCTGCAATGTACTCAACTTCAGATGTGGATAAGGTTGTTGTAGCTTACTTCTTTGAGCTTCAATATATTACTCCTGACCCAAGAGTAAAAATATGTGTTGAAATCTTTTGTCTATCGTACAATGAACCAACATACCCACTATCGTGAACCCATATAATCTGAAGTTAGACACTTGTTAATACCAAATTCCATAGTCCATAATTCCAGCGACAAAATGCAGAACTCTTTTTGCTGCTCAAAATGAACCTTTGAAGGTTGTTGCATAAACTGGGATATAACATCAAAGAATGCAATATTGGGGTTAGTATGTTTTAGGTAAATTGAATGTCCAACAATTCTTCTGAAACTTCTAGAATCATCCATTTTTTCTCCATCCTTAAGCTGCAGGTTTTCACCAACATTCATAGGTGTGGCAGAAGGCTTGCATTTAAGCAAAATTAAAATTAATGAGAAGATTTTCCTTTGTGAAAGAAATATTCAATCTTCAGCTAGATGGGTTTCAATGCCATTAAAATAATGTAATAACCCCATATTTGACATCTCAAACTCATTCATCATTTGAGACTTAAATTCATTCACCAGAGAAATATAAGAGATAGAATAAATGATATCATCAACATAAAGACAAACAATTATGAAAGCATTACCTTTCTTCTTTACATACAACATGGGTTCATAATCTCTTCTCATATATCCCTTTCTCTCAAAATACCCATCGATTTTGCTACATCACACGCTCGAGTGGATACCTTCAAACCAACAATGCCTTTTTAAGTTTATAGACCTTTGTTTCATACCCGTTCTTTGTAAAACCTTTAGGTTGTGCTGTGTAGACCTCTTCTTATAGGTCTCCATCGAGAAACGCCGATTGGACATCAAATTGATAAATTAGCTATTTTTGACTATGCAACCAATGCTAGAACAAGTCTAATAGCTTAGAATCGAGCAACCAGATAAATTCTTTATTCAAAATAAATACCATATTATTGTGCATATCCTTTTAACCAAAAGACGAGCTTTATGCTTCTGCGGGGTCCCATTCTTTCTGATAGATTTCATCTCATCTAACATCGTTCTCCACTACTCTTCCTTTTTAGCTGCTTCTCCATAATGTGTAGGATCTAATGTTGCAAAAGATAATTGATAAGTTGTATACATGTCATTGGCGTACTTGGGGTTCAGCTTTTAAGACTTGTTGATATTCTTAATCGAATGAGTAGATGAAGATTTTCTGCTCACTGAAGTTGAAGAAAATAAATCTGGAGAAGTGGTACTAGAACCGGCTGCTGTACCTGAAGGATTTGGCTATTGAATTGCATCAAAAGTTATTCCAGTAGGCATCGGAATCTATTCGTGCATCTTATCGTTGCTTGCACTCCAAATCCAACTTGTCATTTCATAAAGTACTACATCCCTTCTAATTCTACTAAGAGCGTTATACAATCTATATGTTTTAGATTGTGTGCAGTGACAGTAAAAACACAATTTTCAGAGTTTTCATCCAACTGATGACGAAATTGGGAATTTACCAAAGCATAAGTAATACAACAAAAATTCTTAAATAACATACAAATGGTTTTCTACCCTTCCGAGATTCAAAAGGAGATTGATACATAACAACCTTTATTGGAGACAAATTCAATAAATAGATCGATGTCGTAAAAGCTTCATCCTAAATTGATTTGGAAGTCCCTTCCCTCGTAACATGCTTCTTGCCATGTCCACCACTGTGCAATTTTTTTTGCTCAACAACACCATTTTGCTCTAGAGTATAAGGTGTTATTAGCTCCGCATGAATTCCATTTTCCTCACAAAAAAATATTACTCTTTGGACAAGAATTCACGACCTCTATCTGTGCGATTATTTCTATGTACATACCACTTTGCTTCTTAAACTGGCCTTTAAAGTACCTAAATTTTGAAATGCTTCTGATTAGGTTTTTAACAAATAGACCAATCTCATGCGACTACAATCGTATGTAAATAGAGGAAAATAACAATGCCCACTAATAGATGTAGTATGCATAGGTCCACATAAATTAATATGCATTAATTCAAGACACTTTGAAGCCCTCCAAGCTTTTTCAATAGCAAAATACTTCCAAGTTTGTTTTCAAAAAATGCACCCTTTACACAATTCAATAGAATCAATTTGTGATTTTCCAAGAATCATACCTTTGTCAACTAGAAACTTCAGTCCCTTTATATTGAAGTGACCATACCTCAAATGCCACAACATAGACTCATCATTTTCACTTGCAACAAGTATAAAACTTTCCATGTTTGAAACATTGAGCAGAAACATCTTGTTTGACATCATAGTGATGCGAACCTTTTTGCCTAAATTATTGTTTGTAATGCCACAAGCATCGTCATCAAACCAAAGAGAATGCCCATTAGACATTGATTGTTCAATGTTAAAGAAATTGTATCCTAAATTAGGTACAAACTGAACAATGTCCAACATTTTTACTATGTTGTGGCTAGTGTCAATACCCATAGTGCCTTTTCCTTAAACCTGCATCTCTTTTGCATTGATAAGTTGTACCTATTTCTTTTTATTCTCATCTAGCACATTGAACAAGATTTGGTGTTTGTCATATTATTTGAACAACCACTATCTACAAACCATACATCAATTCGCTTGTGATCTCTATCAATGCAAGTCATAAAGAGATAATTCTTTTCCTCATGTTTCTTTTGCGGCAAAATTTATTTTCTAATCCTTATACCAGCAATTAGCCTTTATATGCCTGTAGCACTGACTATGATGACATTGAATGTAATTCTTTGTGTTACTTTGCTCATTGGACTGCCTATGCCCATCATTGTTCTCATCATATTTGGTAATTTCATCCTTCACCTAGAATGTTTTATCTTAATTATTTTCAATAGATTGATTGAGTCTCACCTCATGGGCTTGAAGCGATCCCACCAAATTATCAAAGGATAAAACTGATAGATCCTTGGACTCTTCTATAGAAGCAACTACATGATCAAATTATGAAGTCAAGCTTCACAATATCTTTTCCACAATCGTTTGATTAGTAATTTTCTCTCTACATGATCGAATTTTTGTTACAATTGCCACTGCTCTGGACAAGAAATTAGCAATTGATTCTCCATTTTTAATCATAAAGGTTTCAAAGTCACGCCGATGTGATTGCAATCTCACCGCAATGACCTTTGAATCACCTTGAAAGTCCTTCCGCAAAATGGACCAATCTTGCTTTGATGTGGTTGTTGCTGTGATCCATGTAAAATTGGTTATCATGAAATGCCTGTTGGATAAAAACCAGTGCTTTAGCTTTTCTTTCTTACTATCTCGCAGTCTATTTTCTTCGTCAGGATGTGCAAATCCTCGTTCTACCAAGTCCCAAAGATTTTGATATTTGAGTATTGTTTTCATATGAATACTCCAGAATTCGTAGTTTTATCCCTCGAAGATGGGAATGAGTGGTTGTTCCAAACTAAATGCATTGTCATTAATTGACATGACTTTGATACCAACGGTATTGACGTAGGCAAGAAACTTTAGGATGAAACAGAGGTTCAAAGATTATGAGAATTGTATGCTAAAGTTTTTCTTAATTTTACTATATGAAATCACAGGAAAGTACAACTTTATATAGACTTAAAATAAGGCAAGAAAACTTTAGGATGAAACAGAGGTTCAAAGGTTATGAGAATTGTATGCTAAAGTTTTTTCTATATTTTAGCATATGAAATCATAGGAAAGTACAACTCTATATAGACTAAAAATAACAAACTATTAAGTCACTAAATAACCACTACCTCCATTAATTAAACAACTAATTAGTAACAAAAATACAACTAGAAAGTACCGCACAATGATTAGCGTATTTGCTAACAACTAACCCTAGAATACAAGACACTACTAACAAACTTAATTAACATAGTAATACATTGAATCAGCATTCAATATACCATACACCTAATATTTAATTACGTATACCAATGTATTAAAACTTGAAATTTAATATGGTAAATCAAAGAAATAGAGAAGTAAATTAGAAACACAACTAACGAAAACACTTACTGTTTCAAAACCTTATATTAAGGCACCATACAATTCTATTAATTAATTTATTATCATTGATTAATCATGAAATTAATCATTACATAATGATTGGTCATTAACACCATTGTTCTCCATTTTAAAAAAAGGACTTGTAAATTATGTTTTTTCATTCTTCTAAAGCAAAACCCACTTAATTGTTTCCTAGTTTCTATGACAAGGACCTATTAAAATATAAAGTAATAATTATACAATCCAATAGTGGAGTAATCAATTATATAATAGAGTAATCTCAACGTCTGACTAGTTGAATTTAAGTTTTATCCGTTCAATACTTATAAATTGACTAAGTATTCATGGCATTAAATTGAAATTCTAGAGTAGAATTAATTTGACCATACAATGATGAAGACGTTTGACAGTGATGACGGTAATTGGCGGCAACGGATAGAGAACCTTAGCAAATCAAGAGAATAATTTTGTAGAAAACAAGACCTTTATTACATATGGTCCAAAAGGTATAATGTCTTAAGCAAGTTTCAGATTTAGCTCATCATTATCAACTCAATTAATTATCTAACCATTACCCATCAATTAATTGAGTATAGTTATAAAATAGTTCAAAGTTATCAATCAATTTCACCGACCAATCATAACTGACTCGAGAAAACTATTAGGAGGGGTAAAATGGTAATTTGAGAAAAGTTTTCAAAAATGACCTTGCGGATCATGAGAAAAAATGTACCTATATTTCATCATGAATTTCATATAGTTCATAAGATAAAATTCTCAGACACAAATAAATCTAAAGTAGTACAATCTAGACATATATAAGTTTTAGAATTTGTTTGCGGAAATACACAGGAAAACAAGAAAATGAGATCTTATAGGGTTAAGAAAAAAAATGATATCTTATAAATGGACATTAAACTATTATTTTCATAAAAGACTAAAAAATACAAAATTTATGATCACAATCTAAAAAATCAATCTCGAAGTTCAAATAGTATCATATAGATCATTATTAGGAATGAAAATGTATGAGGTGATTCCAAAGAAATACTTCTTTTGTCTATTCAAACTCATAAATATGTATGTACTACCACAACAAAATCAAGCTAAAAAATGTGTACCATGTGACATTGTATACAATTTTCTTATTAGGACGTCTTTATTTACTCGATGTTTGAAACTAAAGCATGATTATTATTACTTTGATAAGAAAAATGGTATCATCCTATCCATTTTAAAATGAATTTACATTTAGTGAAAAGTGCACAAAATTGACCTAATGCAACAAATCTAATTAGTGAAAAGTGCACAAAATTGACTTAATGCAACTAATCTAATTAATGAAGAAAATGAGTACCAATTTATGTTTGATATAAGAAAAAATGCAATGAGTAACTCCAATGAAATTTCTATGTCAAGCTCCTTAGGATATGTTAAGCGAGCAAAGAAGTAGTAGCTTCAAGTAAATAATTTAGTTTTTAAGAAAAATTTTGAAATGAATTATTTTACAGAAATCTTTCAATTACTTATTTTACGATTTATGTTAAACTATATTGAACATTTCTGTTGCATTAGAAATATATTGTCTAAATATTTATTTATAACCCAAGGTTGTTTATCTAGAAAAAGCATCATTTTTAGATAATGTTTTTTTAGAAAATCATTACAAGGAATACAACAAAAACAACTCCACATCATCAATATACACGTCATGCTTATTCATCTGCCTCCAATTGATTAGTTCAACAACAAGAAGAACATCAGTGGTGTATTTTCACAAAAAGAGATTGGAGAGCATACACCTATGGAAATTTGAACCTATAAAGTAACTAAACACATATGGAGTTGCATGCCTTTTGTCTTCCTTAATGGCGGATGGAGTCGCTTTCCTTCGATGGAGGCGTAAGAATATTAGTAAAAGCACTTGGACCTTTTATTTCAATGGATGCCTTGTCATAAGCCAAAGCAGCAGCATCCGCAGTGGTAAAACTTCCCAACCAATGTCGTTTATTCATTCTTACATGTCGAATCTCTGCAACCCATCTTCTCCATTTTCGTTGTCCTACTCCCCTGTACTTCATTACATTTTCTTGGTGCAGCTTTGTATCTTTTTTCTCGTTTGAGGATACCATCTTTGAAGTGACCTTGGTCTTTTATGATAATTTCTTTGCAAATCCTTTTTTGTCGTTTGGACTTCTCTCTTTGATAATTTTCCTCTCATCACTAGATGAGTTTGTGGCGTCATTTTATCTTATGTAAATACGTACAACACGTGGAAAGCCCATTAGATTGGCTTTTTTTCCTCTGGCAACTTTTGTGGGTTTTTTGAGTACCTCATTTTTGTCAAGCTCATCTCTGGAAGCCATTGCTTCGGGAAAGAGAACAAACAAAAATAAGCACAATAAGTCCATTAAATCAGGCATGTATATATGCTTCATCAATAATCAAATTATTTTTATTTGTGTACTCTATATGTCAACTTAATTATCTGATTTTGATCTAGCACATAAAGCTTCAGACTTTGGTCATTATTATCAACTCAATTAATTACATGTCTATTACCCACCAATTAATTGAATATAGTTATTGAATAGTTCAAAATTTTCAACCAACTTTTCCGACAATCATTAATGACTCATGTCTCATGAAAGGATGTCCTTGGCAGTATATTCATGTCCAAATGACTATCGCACTTTATGCTTTTTAGAACTTATATGGTAAGCTAGGTCATTATAGATCTTTCATCACAAATCTACCTATTATACTTTAATCACCTTACCTTTACCCTCAAAGCGCTATTGATTCAACAGTCTTGACTACAAGCCTTACTTTCAAGCCCACAATCAACAATCACCCCTAGATTCTGAGGCATTCTAGTCACATTCTTTATTACCATGTGAATCTAGTCATAATTCATCAAAGGCATAATACATGAATGTGCTCTTTAACTTACTTCAAATCACATTTATACCCTTCAACTTTGGATGTGCACAAATAGACATGATAAAGTCTAGTTTAATTAATGTCTATATGTTCCCGAATCTTGAACCATTACTACACATGACATTAATTTAGAAGATCAATTTTAATTCTTCAATTTCACCTTTCCTGGCATAAACTCCCAAAATATAAATTCATCGAATAGACAAGGGATTACCATTGAAATCACATAAATTCATCATTATATCATAATTTAATATCAATTCAATCATAATTAAGTATCGTCAACTAGATTGTAATCAAAGTTTAACACTACCCACAATGTAGGAAGAAACCCTAGCTAGAGTTGCGTTTTGACTTCGCAATTGGGGGAAAACTTTGGGGATCTATGGATGGAAGAACCACAGATGAATAAGAAAACATTCCTTAATTAAAATTCGTAACATAACATTTAAAAAAAGGAGGAAATCTGCTCGTCTTAGTTCTCTTCTTCTTCTTCACTTCTAGAGAGTGAATTATTTTGATAGAATTTGGGCTTGTTTTGAGGTCTTGGAAGAATGATTTAATAAACTTAGTTTAGGGGTCTATTAGTCATATATAGGTGGTTTGATAAAAAAAAACTAAGGGATCTACCTTAATCCTTAACTAATTTCCAATTAACCCTAAGCCCTCAACTTAAAAACTCAACTCTAAATTTGATACCACTCAGAAAAACCCACTCCACAGACCGTGGATGGATCTACGAATCGTGCTGCACACTCGTGGGTGGTGAACTGAGGCTAAAAATTGCAGAGAAGTGCAGGACTTGGCCTATGATCCCAACCCACGGGGCATGGGTCCATCTACTAGTCATAGGTGACTGCTTTTTGAGAGTTTTTGGGGTTGTTCTCATTAAGGGTCCTCCTCAAGGACCCCTTGGGTAGTCCCTAGGTAGTCATACCATGACGCCCTAACCCTAAAACCCTCATTCTAAGTAGGGAAATCATTGTTACGATTTTAACAATCACACCAAACTCTAAAACTCTAGAACCAGGATTTAGAAATTTCTAGTTTAGTTCGCTAGTTTTTGAGGCATATAAATACTCCCACTTTGGATCATTCATCCTCGAATAATGATTCTAAACACTTATTTAGGTAAACTTTGCAGCCCGTCATGCATGCAATACATCTAAATGCACATAATCAAGGAAGAAAATTTTAATTCCAAGATAAACATATTTTAATGCAACACAAGGGATTAGGAACTACTTGTAACAAATCAAAATGTGTGAACTTCTACATTTACACATTTAAATGAGGAACTACATTCTCCTAACTAAAACATGATCTACACACACTCATGGATCCTAAATGCAATTTATGTTAGGATCGAATTCACGCACACACACTAGATGAATGAAGAACACAAGAACTTTCAAGAGAAAGAGATGAGAGATCTAGAGAGAGAAAGAGAAAACCCAATATTTCGTGGTAACACCCCGTGAGTAAACTTCCACGGCGGTGAGGTATATTTATATTAATAAATCAGAGTATTTTTTCTTACAGAAAATAAATAGGAAAACCTAAAATAGAGAATAAATAGGAAAACCTAAAATAGAGAATAAATAGGAAAACCTAAAATTAATCAGGCTCCACTACCTAACAATTCTCCCACTTGGAGACTGACTCAGTCATCCAAAAAATACATTCTCAAAAAAAAACTCTTCATCATCAACATCTTTACCGCACCGCAACATCTGTAGCAACAACTACAAAATACCAACCGAGGTTTTACATAACCTTTGTTTCCCAACATCAACACATTTCGTCAACATGTCTGCCGGGTTCTTCGCACCCTCTATCTTCTCCAAGCACATATCACCATCCTCCACTGCCCTGCGAGTGAAATGGTATCTCCTTCTGATGTGCTTTGTCTTCGAATGATAGACTGAATTTTTCAGCAACTGTATGGCACTCTGGCTATCTGAGTAAAGAATCTTCTCGCTCTGCTTCTTGCCCAATTCCTCAAGATAATCTGCCAGCCATATCATCTCTTTCCTAGCTTCAACTATTGCCACATACTCAGCTTCAGTAGATGAAAGAGAAACACACTTCTGAAGTCTGGACATCAAACTCACTGCTGTTCCACCTATGGTGTAAATGTACCCGGATGTACTCTTGCTCGAGTCAACATCCCCACCAAGATCAGCATCCACAAAACCCTGTAGAGTCACCTTGCCTTTGCCAAAACAAAGTGAAGTACTGGATGTACCTCTCAAATATCTCAGAAGCCACTTCACAGCTTCCCAATGCTCTTTCCCAGGGTTCGCCATGTACCTGCTAACAACTCCCACTGCATGTGCTATATCAGGTCTAGTGCAGACCATAGCATACATCAAACTACCAACTGCTGAAGCATATGGAACAAGTGCCATGTGATAACGCTCCTCGGCAGTCTTGGGTGACTGCTCCTTTGACAATTTAAAGTGATTTGCCAATGGATTAGTCCTGGGTTTAGCATCATTAACCATGAAACTGCTCAACACCTTCTCAATGTACAACTCCTGAGATAGATTTAAAGTGCCAGCAGATCTATCCCGAGGAATCTTCATCCCCAAAATCTGTTTTGCTGGACCCAAATCTTTCATCTCAAATGCTGCAGACAACCTTGTCTTCAGATTGTTAATCTCCCTCATACTAGATCCTGCAATCAACATATCATCCACATACAAGAGTAGAAAGACATATGAATCAGTGTATTTCTTGAAGTAACAACAAGGATCCTTTTCAGCTTTGCAGAATCCACTCTTGGTCATGAAGGAGTCAAACTTCTTGTACCACTGCCTTGGTGCTTGCTTTAGTCCATACAAGCTCCTGGTGAGCTTGCACACCATGTGTTCCTTGATTAGAACCACAAATCCTTCCGGTTCCTGCATATAGATCTGTTTGTCCAGATCTCCATGTAAAAATGTTGTTTATACATCCATTTTCTCTAGATGCAAATTCTCCGATGCAACAACACTCAACAGAATTCGAATAGAGGTTAACTTCACAACAGGAGAGAATATTTCAGCATAATCAATACCTTTCCTTTGTGAATATCCTTTAACCACTAAACGAGCCTTGAACCTTCTTTTGCCATCTGGTTCAGTCTTGATTCTGAACACCCACTTGTTCAGCAAAGCTCTCTTCTCTGCAGGTAACTCAGTCAACACCCATGTGTCGTTCTTCTCAAGTGACCTCATCTCATCATCCATGGCTTGCTCCCACTTGATCGAATCCTCCACCTGTAGGGCCTCATCAAAAGACTCTGGTTCCCCCTCATCAGTCAGCAATAGATAGTGTAATGAAGGTGAATACCTATCTGGTGCCCTGATGGATCTGGATGATCTCCTTAACACCTGCTCAGGTGTAACTTGCTCCACTTCAGATTCTTCAGTAGGAGTTGGTTGAGTATCTGACTTCGACATCTCTGGGTTACCCTTCTCCAACTAAACCTCAACTCCCACTTTCTTTTTAATCTGTAGAACCTTCTGCTCTCTGTCCTTGTATAGGACAGACTCATCAAATGTCACGTCACAATGTCTCAGGATCTTTCTGTTCTTGTCATCCCAAAACCTGTAACCAAACAAATCAGAACCATAGCCTATGAAGTAACACTTCACAGCCTTGGCATCAAGCTTGTCTCTCTTTTCTGGATCAACATGAACATAAGCAGTGCAACCAAAAGTCCTCAAGTGTGAGTACTTGAGTTCTTTTCCTGTCCACACCTCCTCTGGAATCTTGAACCCTAAAGGAACTGATGGTCCCCTGTTGATCAAGTATGCAGCTGTGCTCACAGCATCTGCCAAAAGTGTTTTGGGCAGCCCACATTGTATCCTCGTACTCCTTGCACGCTCATTCAATGTTCTGTTCATCCTCTCAGCAATATCATTTTGCCTTGCCTTACCAGGAACTGTTCTCATCAATCTGATTCCCTCAGCTGCACAGAATGCCTTGAACTCTGATTTGTCATACTCTCCTCCATTGTCAGACCTTAGGCATTTGACTTTCAAACCGGTCTGATTCTCAACTTCAGCTTTCCACTTCTTGAAAGTTGCAAACACATCTGACTTATGCTTCAAGAAGTAAACCCATACCTTCCTGCTGAAATCATCAATGAAGGTAACATAGAATCTGGATCCTCCAAGTGATGATACTGGAGATGGTCCCCAAACATCTGTATGGACCATTTCCAACCGCACTTTCTTTGGCTCTCTAGGAGTCTTTGTGAAGCTTACTCTTTTCTATTTGCCCATAACACAGCACTCGCAAAGACCCATATCAACAGACTTCATACCCTCTAATGCTCCTTTTGCAACCAGCATCTTCATTCCTCTAGTACTAATGTGTCCAAGTGTGTTGTGCCACAGACATGAACCGGAAGCACTTTCAGCAACAGCGGCCATGTTTATACACCCTGCAGTAGTGTTCAAGGTTCCAGATTTGGTGCCACGAGCTACTACCATAGCACCTTTCACGATCTTCCACGAACCTTTCCCAAACTCTGCTGCATATCCCGTGCTTTCCAACTGACCAACAGAGATCAGATTTTTCTTGATCCCAGGAATATATCTGACATCCTCCAATGTCCACTGGTTTCCCGCGGTGGTCTTTATGCAAACATCCCTCTTTCCTTCAATCTCTAACGCTTTATTGTCAGCAAGATATACCTTTCCAAAATTTCCAGATTTGAAGTTTTGGAACAACTCCTTGCTTGGAGACGAATGGAAAGATGCACCAGAATCCAAAATCCATGATTCAACCGGGCTGTTCACACTAAGGATTACAGCATCCCCAATGTCCTCTGCTGAATTTACAAAATCATTGTCATCTCCAAATTTCTGATTCTGTTTCTTCTTTGGCTTTGTACAATTACTCCGAAAGTTCCCTTTTTCTCCACAGTTCCAACAAGTCACGTTTAATCTGTTCAGTGATTTTCCTCGATTCTTTGATTTTGATCGACCATGTTTATTTTGGCCTTTCGTCTTACTTCTCCCCCTTCGATCAACGCTGAGAGCACTGTCCAATGAATCTCCCACTTCTCGTTTGCGAATACTTTCGCTAAGAACAACATCACGGATTTCATCAAACTTCAGTTTCTCAGATCCACGGGAACTGCTAATCGCAGCAACAACAGTATCCCAAGACTCGGACAGAGATGACATCAAAATCAACGCCTTAATTTCATCTTCGAAATTAATATCCACAGAATTGAGTTGACTCACAATCATATTGAACTCGTTTATATGATCAGAAACGGATCCAGTTTCAGACATCTGCAATTTGAACAATCTACGCATCAAATATACCTTGTTCATAGCCGATGGTTTTTCATACATGTTTGACAGTGACTTCAACAGACCGGACGTAGTCTTCTCCTTCACGATGTTGAACGCCACGTTTCTTGACAAAGTCAACCGGATCAACCCTAAGAGCCTGGCGATCCTTGAGTTTCCACTTCTCCTCCGTCATGGATTCCGGCTTCACCCCGATCAACGGTTCGTGAAGATCTTTCTGGTACAGATAATATTCGATCTGCATCTTCCAGAAACTTAAATCGGATCCATCAAACTTCTCGATTCCAAGCTTCGAACTATCCATCTTCTGTGATCGTGTTGAATCTCCTTAGCTCTGATACCAGTTGTTAGGATCGAATTCACGCACACACACTAGATTAATGAAGAACACAAGAACTTTCAAGAGAAAGAGATGAGAGATCTAGAGAGAGAAAGAGAAAACCCAATATTTCGTGGTAACACCCCGTGAGTAAACTTCCACGGCGGTGAGGTATATTTATAGTAATAAATCAGAGTATTTTGGTTACAGAGAATAAATAGGAAAACATAAAATAGAGAATAAATAGGAAAACCTAAAATAGAGAATAAATAGGAAAACCTAAAATTAATCAGGCTCCACTACCTAACATTTTACTCTCAAAAAGTCTATATTAAAGGAGGAATCTTTCAACTCCTAACTAAGGTATGTTAATTAATTCATCTCATGAAGTTTATATGCAATTCCACTCAAATACACCACAGGCCAAACAATGTATATAAGTCTTTTCTATCAAGACCTATGATTTTTTCATGAACATGCACATAAGGGAATCATGGCAATAGATAAACACACAATAACCTTACTTTTTGGCACATTATATTCCCCTTGGTAGTAAGCCTATATAATCACTTCTATACATCATTATGCTATAATTAACTTCAAGGTCCAATATAACAAGTCACAAAATACTAGAAATCTAGAAGTTAATAAAGCATAAAAAACATACTAGAGGTAACATGAAGAGAATACTCTTGATCTTATCTAGATTGGAGAGCATGAAACCTATTCTTTTTCAGAACACTCTCATCTGGACCCCTAGAGGAAACTTTATTATCCTCCCTTCCCTTGCTCTTAAAAACTGGGCAATCTTTAATTTCATTCCCATCCTTCCACACCCATAGCAACCATCCATGCAAGTTAGACAATTACTGATGAGTCCATAATTTCGACTCATTACGGATTTATTTTATTAGATTTAGTGTCCTGAAAGACATATTTTGTAACAATGTAACTCCTTGAATGTCAAGTATTTGGATTGAGGAACAAAGCAGGAACATTACTAAGCACAAACGAATAAGGCAGCCGAAAGAATAAAGAAAAGAAGGACAAATTATCACCTATCTCATTGGGGAAGGCTATGAATGGACATGGTCTTGCCTAAATTTCTTGTGTGCAAAGACCTCAAGAAGAAAATCAAGTCAACTATAGAAAAGAGTAGTCGGCGACTCGCCGAACGCTTCCACGATATAGTCGCCCAAAGTTACAAATTTGAAGATATTGAAGGTCAATGCAAAAAGGCGATGGAATTGACCAAATATCTTTTCATGGTGGATCGTCGATCCCAATTTATTGCGCCGAATGATCCTTCACAACATATTTTGTCGACCATAAATACATTTTTTAGTTTTTGGTTTAGTATCGATTGATCTATCGTTCTATCTAGGTTTCAATCTAGAATAAGAATTATCAACTTGAAAGTATAGAATGGAGTATTGAGAAAATATTTCCCTTAGCTTTACAGATTTGAATATTGCCATTTTTGAGAAATTGGAAATGGGTGTTGAAGACTCGTCAAGTTAGACCTTTGTAAAGACAAAATAAATCTTACCCAGTTGATGAAAATACAAGTTGGTAACAACTGCTATCTTTTTATGATATCTAGATAATACTCCAATTCTTGGGATGTGATTGTGGGTTTGATTTAGTTGTTTGGTATTGTTGATATAGTTTTATTGCTTTACAAGAAATTTTTGTCCTTGCACATAAGAGATCTTCGTTTTAAAATTGAAGAGATTTAAAATGGTTATTTTCTTCTATTCAAATTGTAATAGGGTGAGAGATGTGAGTTTTCAAATTTTTACACTCACCAACTTGAATTATATATCCTTATAAAGAACTAGAAAACCATTTCTCTCGAACTCACTTAAAATCCTAGATTTTTCTTTTGTTAAGTTATTTCTCTAGAGTTTTAAATAGAAAACTTTCCACCCAATAAGGATGTCATAAATCCATCAATAAATTTCATATTTAAATAGATAAATCTTCAAAAAGGAAATATCAAACCTAAACTAGTTGAATCTACACATATGTAAGTTTTAAAATGTGTTTGTAGAAACAGACAGAGAAACAAGGAAATGAGATTTCTTTGTTTACTTACAATTTGAATTTAAAAAATGTCATTTTTGGTCTCTTATGTGTAAAAGTGGAAAGTATATCTCCACCGCTGAAATTCATATGTCACACATAGATAACTCCAATAATGTAACTTATGGTCAAGAAAAGTTTTAAAAACTCAGATTTGAGCATACCTTGAAAATAAAATCGAAAGCTGTCAAACAAATCAATAATTTTGATCTGTTGTATTTTCTTTAATTTTTTTGACTTTTATGGTCATTATATAATTTAAAATTTATTAAGAATTGCTATATAAAAATGGTAAGAAATTAAAATGCAAATAATTATACTTTTGTACTTCGATTTTTTTTCACCTGTCATTCTTATCCGTTATGATATATGTGGACTAAAAAAAGAAATTAACATTAATAATTCATTATATATTCATAAATGTGTCACTGAACTTTTAAAGAAGACTGTGTTATCCGTTAAAAATTTAGCTCATCTATATTTGAAAATTTCAATGTGAGGCTCATCTATGTCTATATTTGTTAACAGAAAAAAAGTTTTGATTATGCAAAACTATTTTTTACACATACTCAATTATGATTCAGTCATGTCATTGATTAAATTATTCTTTTTAAGAACATAGAATAAAATATGTCATCGAACATTAAGAAAAGGTTCGTCTATGTCATCCATTAATAGTTTTGATCATCAATGTCATTTCAATTAACAAATAATGACATGGATGAGCCTTTTCTCAAACAGAAATAACATATATGAGATAAACTTTTGATGGATGACATAAATAATTCTTCACTAAAAGTGTGATGGCATATTTGAGCCTTTTTCCGTTACTAGATAACACTTGAAATTTTGATTTTGTTACCAAATTTCATCAGAGTTATCTTAGCATATTATCTTCCTATATAAGGCAATTATAGTATCAATACCGGGTAAATTTCACATATGATCTCACAACTATCACATTGATGTGTTTCATGCATGGCTTTTATTATCGAGATGTATAACTACAGTAACAAGGTTACTGTCTCCCTCGACTCAGTAACAACACTCAAGTATCCAAATGAACCGTCAAAAAAGAGAAATTGGAAGCATAAGCTCAATTAACAAAAGAAAGTTGATCTTCATTGTGTTGTTTTTCTTCAGTGGTGGCTTTAGGATGTTTGTCAAACCATTAGCACCTCTTATTTCAATGGTTGCCTTGTCATACGCCAAAGCATCTTCTAAAGAAGTGTCAAAAGTTCCCAACCAAAGCCGAGTTCTCTTTCTTGTATCTTGAATCTCTGCTGCCCACTTGCCTCATTTTCACTATCTAACCCTCCTATACTTATTCACATCTTCTTTCATCAAATTTGAATATTTCTTCTCTTTGGACTTCTTCTTTCAATTGAACTTGGTCCTTCCATTCTCGATGATGATTTCCGTACTTCCCTTCTTCATCCTTCTCTTCCTCGTCACTAGGCGAATCTTTTGTGTCATGGTCCGGCATGTGAATACATACAAAACGCGTAAAGACTTGGGAAATTTTTCCCACTTGATTTTTGGATTTTTCGACTACATCAATTATTGAGGGTTTTACGGCTCCATCTTTTACTTGAAGCTCTTCTTTGGAGGTCATTGTTTCATGAAAAGGAAAAAAAAGGTGCATCAGACCGAAAATGCAGACACTTCATATATGTTTTAGAAATTATTTTATCAATATGAGGTGATCGTACCCTATATCTCTTCAGAAATTTTTAGAAGAAAATTCAAATAAAACAAAAATAAAACTGCTCACTCTAAAAAAATTGTAGTACCTCTTAATTTAATGGTTGTCTTACCGAAAGCCAAAGCAACTTCTTCAGCAGTTTCAAAAGTGCCCAACCAAAGTCGAGTTTTATTTTTTGTGTCTAGGATTTTGGCTGCCCATTTTCCCATCTCCGTTGTCCAACACCTTTGTACTTTTCGTATTTTCTTGGAACAACTTTATATATTTCTTCTCTTTGGACACTCCATTTCTCCCAATTTATGATCACAATTTTAAAAATCCATCTCGAACTTCATACTTTTCCATATAAATCATTATTAAGAAAAAAAATGTTGAGGTGATTTCGATGAAAATTTGCTTTGATCTATTCAACCTAATGAATTTGTTTCTATTGACACGCCAAAATAAAGCCAAAAATGTGTACCGTGTCATTATTTTTCATATGAGAACGTCTCTACTTACTTGATCGTGTTTGAAAATAAATCTTATATATATANTCCTTTTACAATAGCCCTATAGGATAAATATATATATGAGAAGACCCCATAAAAATACTAAAGAATATCGCAAGGTTAAACAAGGATTATTAAGTTTATATTTCGAATATACAAAATATTTAGAGGAAATAAAATTAGTTAATAGCCAGAAACTAAACAACCTATTATTTTCAATTAAAAAATCAGAATACAAATTATTAAGACACTTAGATCAAAAAATATCCAGATTAGAGGCTACAAGTTCTATGAGAAAACATTCTTTTACTAAAAGTATAAGAATAAATTATTGGTATTTATATAGAGAAAAAAATAAAAACAAAGATTACAAAAAATAGAAAAAGCTATAATAGAATACTTAAATATATACAAAAATCAATTATATATACCAGAAAATTTTTATTTACAAAGACCTATAAACGATGAATATATAAGCGCTTTAAAGTGGAAACTAGAAGGAATTAGAAATAATATTTACATTTTTACTAAAAGAATAAAAGACCATAGGGAACAGTGTAAAATAGCCACTTTAGTATAGAATAGGATAATGAAGTAAAAATTGCTTCTTTAAAAAACCTAGAATATTTCGATTTACAGATAAATATAGAAAATAAATTTAAAAGGCTAAAAGACGATAGTGTAATAAAGTGTAATTTTTAAAACGCAGGACACTGTTTACACAATACAGAAGACTCTCAATATATAATGCCCTAATAGACTTAATAATAAATTTTAGCGAAAAATTAGAGAACATAATAATAAAATTATAAAATTACTAGGAGAACAAGAAGAAACTCAAAATAGACAAAAACAGTTTTACAACATAATAGAGGGTAATTTAGATTATATTAAGGAACAAGGAATTTAATTAAATAAAAAATTTAAGCGAACTAAAAAACAAACAAAAAGAAGAAGTTAATAATTCATTAATTATAAGAATACAAGAGATAAAACAGAATTAGCATTATTAAAAGAAATAGTTCTTTCATGATAGACTTAGTGAAAACTGAGACACATAAAGAAGCTATTACGTTAATAGAAAAAAGATAATTCTTCCAACATATTACAAAGATTTTAATCCATCTTCAAAATCAGATCAAGTTATCATAAAACAAAATTATATAATAATAACACTACCATTACAATTAAATAACAAAATAGATAAACATTATAAAGAGAAAGTAAAAATATAGCAGAGGTAGAGGAATTAATAGAAAAATTAGCTAAAATAGAAATCACTCCACAAAGAGAAAAAACAACAAAGAAACATATGAAATGGACATTTTTTCAGCTAGATCATGAAATGAAGAAGGACCAAAAAGACCTAGACAAAGCTACTCCCAAAATAGCATAGTCAATTATTTTATATCAAAATTATTAAATAAAAGAACTAAAGAAGAAAGAAACCAACAATTAGATGAAATAATAGATGTAGATTAAGATATAAAAAAAATTTAACAAAATCAATTAAGATTGTTAAACGCTAATTTTTTATATAATACAAATTACCTTAACAAATCTCAATTATATAGGCACAATAGAGAAGAACAATTATCAGTAATAGGAAATAATTCGGTAGCCCTAAATCTTATAAATTCATATTCTCTAATAGAATTAAATAATGTAAGAAAAGACTTCATGCATATGGGACTAATAACAATAGGTGTTAAAGGATTAACTAGAAAAAATTTAGGAACAAAGATATTAATTGTATTATATGATGACAGATGGTCAGACCAAAAAAATCATTTATAGGATTATATGAGGTAGATATGACAAATAATGGAGGAATATTTTATATAAGCCCATACTTCATGATGAATTTAAAAGATTTGGAAAACATATTAAAATAGGATTACAAACTAAAGGATATGAAAAAATGCAAAATGGAAAAAATCTACTAATGTGTATAGGATTTCTAGGGAAAATAACAGGTAATAGTAGTACTAGATTTAAATTACAGATAAAAGATGTAGTGGAAGTAATGGGAAATAAAGTAATAAACCTAGTAAAACCTATAAATAAACCTTGAAGAATATGCTAGATTGGATTAAAAATTAGATGATTTTAAGAAAAAAGGAAGTCTAACTTTTGATGCTCATCTAATGTACTTAAATTCTAAAGGAGAGCCCTCGATTAGATTTACAGATTATAACTATGTAACTTGAAGAGATTTAGAAGAAGAAAGTGTCGTGGAAGAAGTACCGTTAAAAGGAATGAACATCGAAGTAATATTAGAAGAAGAATTTACAGTAGACTTAGTTATAGAAAAAGCAAAAAAGATAAGTTACAACACTATAAATAAACTATTTAAATGTAAAGGATGTAAACTATGAAATCTAGACTTAGACAAGTTGACATCTCATTTTAAAATATGTGAATTAAGGACAGATAATAGAGGCTATAGATTAGAAAAAATATTAAAAGAAAAATTAGAAAAATCTAATATAATAAAAGAACTACAAGAAAGTGATAGCGAGACAACTGAGTTAGAATCTATAATTAGCGAGAAAGAATTAATGGAGTCAGCGAGCTCAAGTAGCCCATTGCAAAGAACAACACAACAAGGATATATTGTAGACAATAGTACTTGAAATATACCACGAAGAAGAGTGTATAGACAAGGTGATGTTCCCCTGGCAAATCTAAAATCGATAGGAAAAAGAATGTCGATATAAAAAACAATAATACTACAAGAAGGAGGAAGTAAAGGAAAAATATTAAACATAGCAGCACATGTTCCACAAAGATGAAATTCAGTAATAGACTTATGGAAAGGAATCGTACTAACATATTTCATAAAAAATTATATTGAAACAGATGCAGAAACTATATATAAGTATTTAGAAACATTTTTAGGAGAACCCACTAAAGCATTATGGGAAGCCTATAAGGTAGAGTTCCCACAAGAGTTCCAATATTTGGTATCATTAGGACCAAATCCATACAATTTTACAAATAAAATTCATACACTAATAATAGGAGAAGACCCTAATAGTGGATTAGTAACATTACAAAGAAATGTGGTAATAAAATTAAAACGGTTAAGTATAAGTAACTCGTACGATATAAAGAAATTCGTAAATGATTATTTTTACTACTATACAATTAGTGGTAATGCTTTCAACCAAGATCTAGGAAAAAAGTTATTTAATAAATTGTCTGGAGCTTTAGAAAGAGAAATAGAAGACAAATGGAATAAACGAGAAGGAGTATTACAAAATCCTCAGGCTAAAAGGTCAATAGGACATAGGATACAACATATAATGGAAATACTACAAGAAAAGTGCACGCACCTACAAATACAAAAACAATTAAAACAAAATGAGATGAATTTCTGTAAAGATTTAATACACTGCTCAAAGTTATGATAAAAACCAATATAAAAGAAAAAAATATAAAAATATTAACCACAATATAATAAAAGATATAGTAAGAAAGGATACTTTCTTAGAAAATCTTTGGCTTGAAAACCATATCTAAATACAGATAGACATGTTAGAAAATACAGAACAGATAGAAATTATAAAAGAAGTTATAATGTTTCACATGTGGAAGTATAGAAGATTTGGCAAATACTTGTCCTAAAAGGTGTAACACAAAAACTAGAAATGTTGAATTAGTAGAAGAATTTAATGAAACATTATTAAATGTAGACGAATATATGTCAGATAATGAGAGTTTTTACTCTATAGTAAGTATCGATGTAGAAGAACGGACAAAAGAAGAGAGCTCCTCCAATTCATAAGAAGAAGAACTAATTAATGAAATAGGACTAAAAGACCTGAATTTATAAGATTTACAAGTTAATTTTATGAACATAGTAGAATGCGAACATAATTTTGAAAAGGACACAGGTCTACATAACAAGCTATGTTGTTGGTACAAATGGTATTCTAGCAAAAATAAAAGATCTAAATGTAATAAATGTTTTAAGGAAGGATGCATAACTTGCATAGAAAACCAACTAGGACTAATAATCAAAAATAAAAAAGAAATATATATAAATGAACCCTTAATAAATCTTAAAGTATTAGTTTTAGAAACAAAGGTAAAAGAATTAGAATAAAGAAAAATAAGATTAGAAAAGGGAAAACATATTGAATCACTGTCATCAATAGACAATCAATAATTAATGAATGAAGAACTTAACATCTTAATATGTAATGAAGATAAAAAAAACTACCGTTAAAGTATTTAAAAGACTTCAATAGGAGAATACGAAATAGAAACCTTAGCATTAGTACATTAAGGATGCACTAACTGTCACGCCCCGAGCTACCCCAAAGACGCGGACACCACAAGTGATCCCAAGCTAACCCTGTTGGCATGATCATGAGCATACTAAAGATAATAAACTGTTGTGGAAGCTAAATCATACTTACAATGAAAATATGGGGAATACCCATATTCTATAACTGAGATATTTGAAAACAATGAGTTTAATACAAAAGAAATATTAACTCAATACTAAGTTGAATCTAACTATGTCTGAAAATAGCCTCTAAACTAGACTAGAAATACTGGGACAAGCCCCAGCTAAATGTAGCAAAAACTGAAACTAAATGACTAAAGACTGAAATGAAACTCATGACTGTTGTCCTCGGAGAATGAGAACTCACCACTGAATTTGTTGAACTGGAGATCGAAAATTGATCTATGTGTGATCTGGATGCTGAGAACCTGAACCTACACACGAGAAGATGTAGCGCACGTATGCATCAGTACTTGAAAGGTACTGAGCATGTAGGATAGAGTACATCTGAAATAAAACATAACTGAACAAGCACAAAAATAAGTATAATAATCTGAATGTGATGTGCTGATTTCAGAGCTAACTGGATGCAATGACAAATTTATAGCATGTTGAAACTGAATAGTGAATATACTGATAAATGGTCAATGCAGAGAGTCTGACTGAACTGTGGGAGCTACTAATAACAAACCACATGAGCAAAATGTGGAGTCCAATGTATACGCCCCATCGGGAGGACCCAATATACCCTGCCAAAGGTATAAAGGCATGGTGGTGATCACTAAACTGATTTCCCACAGAGGGGACTTACAACCTACTTGGCTAGTAGTTCTGGGATTATTGGGTATGCTAAACCCTAGTCCAACTCGGTATTATGCTACTCCCAATGAATTGTGAAAATTAACTGATTATATCTAAATTTCTATAAATACTGGATAGCTCGAAACTGAACATGCAAACTGAAAATGCAACAATTAATCTGGTAATTATGCATTTATAACTGAGGCATGTGTATTTGAAGTGTCTGAATTTGTATTTGAAGTGTCTGAAATATATGACCTAGCATGTCTAATTCAAGAACTAAGGAAATACAAATCTAGGGTTCTGAAATTCATGAAATAACCTGAGTAATAACATGATAATCTGATTTGGAACATATATTTAATAAATTCATGAAGTTATATCAAAGTTCTACAAACCATAGGTTTAATCATGATAAAAGAATCAAGAACTGACTGAAACTAAGGACCCAATGGGTGAAAGGAACCCACTAGTAAAATTCCACATACCTAGTGATGAAATCCACGAAAAAATACTTAAGTTTTGGGGCTGAAACTGCTAGAGCTTGTGGAGTTCTTGAACTAGGGTTCTTGAGCTTTTTTATCCTCTGTTGCTTCTAATTTCTAAGTTTTGATTTAATGATTTGACTTGGATATGTTTTAATTATGTTTCTACGCTTAAACTTACTAATATAAAATGATTTAGGATCAAAACGACATAAGTTAGGGTTTAAACAGAGTGGGAAAGGTCAAAAGGCCCTTGGGAAGGTTGCTGTCGGGCCTCACGACGGCCAGGACTGACGGTCCGTCGTGCGCCCGACGCCCCGTCGTTGGGTCCTTCGTGAGGGCCTGTTCGACAGGCCTTTACTAAAATGGGCATAAATTTTTGCACAGAGTTCTGATTTTAGCAAGGTCGTTGGATATGGAAGATAATTCAATTATATATCTATGGGTATGTCATGACAGACCTAATTCATTTTTTGGTAAGAGTTATGATCATTTTAAGTTGACCCAACTGCATTTTCCCTTAACTGGCTGCAAATTTTCCACCTACGGATCGTTGGTCCACCTGCGAACCTTGCTGTTCATCCATATCTCTTGTCAGAGAGTGGTTGAAGGGAGTCTTGATCGACGGTCACAGACTACAGACCGTCGTTTGACCTACGGACCGTAAGTCCGTCCGTCGTCCAAGACTTAACCAATTTTTCTAGGCTGAATTTTTTTGAAGTTTCTGATCCCATCGACAGTTGTGCAGGACGGACCGTGGTTCAGGCTACTGTTTGTCGATGCCACCGTTGGTAGTACCTGCAGATTTTTCTGAAAAACTAATTTTTGGTCTGTTTTGGCTACGGGATGTTACATTATCTCCCCCTTGGGAAAATTAGTCCTCGAATGAAGACTAAACTAGCTGAAATAGAGGGAGAGAGATGCAAACCCCACTACTAAACACTGAGAACTGAGTTCTGACTAAATTGAGTTCTGAGTACATGCAATTACGCTAAAAATGAAAGTACAAACTGAGGGAACATGATTCTTAAACTGAATTTACGCATGAATGACTTTAAAACGGAAGAGGAACTATTACCTCAAGTTTGAGTGGAATTGGAAGGAAAAAGGTAAGGATACTTGGCTTTCATGGCTGCTTCTACTTTCCAAGTAGCTCCTTCTACGGACTGACTCCTCCACAAAACCTTGACTGAAGCGACTTCTTTGTTTCTCAACCTTCTAACCTCACGGTCAAGAATCTCAACTGGTACATCCTCATAAGAAAGACTATCTTTCACCGCCACACTCTCTAATGGCACTATAAAGGCTGGGTCACCCACGCACTTCTTCAAGAGTGAGATTTGGAAGACCGGATGCACTACTGCTAATTATTCTGGAAACTCTAACTCATATGCCACCTTGCCAATCCTTTTCAATATCTTGTAAGGGCCTATATATCTAGGACTGAGCTTCCCTTTCTTTCCAAATCTCATCACCCATTTCATAGGCGAGACTTTCAGAAAAACCCAATCATCAACTTGGAATTCTAGTTCCCTTCTCCTTACATCTGCATAAGATTTCTGAAGACTTTGGGTTGTCTTAAGCTATCTCTAATAAGTTCAACTTTCTCCATAGCATAAAGGACTGAATCTGGCACTATCAAAGTTGCTTCACCTACTTCAAACCAACCAACATGAGATCTACATCTATGCCCATATAAAGCCTTATAAGGGGCCATCTGAATGCTGGAATGGTAGTTATTATTGTAGGGAAACTCAATAAGAGGAAGGTGATCATCCCAACTACCTTTGAAATCGATCACACAAGCTCTCAACATATCCTCTAAGGTCTGAATGGTACGCTCTGCCTGCCCATCCGTCTATGGATGAAATGTTGTACTAAGGTTAACTTGAGTACCAAGATATTTTATGAAATGACTTTTAGAAATGAGAGGTATACTGGGGACCTCTATCTGAGATGATAGACAAAGGAACCCCATGCAACCTCACAATTTCAGTAAGGTAAATCTTGGCATAGTCCTCTGCCGAATATGTAGTCTTGACCGCCAAAAAGACAAAAGACTTAGTCATCCTATCAACTATCACCCAAATTGAGTCATGTTGTCTGTGAGTACGAGCTAACCCTTTAGTGAAATCCATATTGATAACATCCCACTTCAAAGTAGGAATATCGATCTCTTGAGTCATACCTCCTGGTTTCTGATGTTCTACCTTGACTTGCTGGCAATTGGGGAACTTACTCACAAAGTCTGCTATATCCCTCTTCATGCCATTCCACCAATAGACTTCCCGCAGATCGCGGTACATCTTAGTGGCACCTGGATGAATAGAATACCTAGAGTTATGAGCTTCCGCAAGAATATGCTGCCTCAACTCTCCCACATCAGGAACACGCAATCTACCTTGGTAGCGAAGTACACCATCTCCCCCTTGGGAGAAAACCTCCACTCTCTGATTGTTGACTGAACCATTAGTTCAAGCAATATCGGATCACTGTCTTTGTTTTCCTTAACCTCCACTACCAAAGACGATTCTTCCCCATTCTGAATTGTTACACCGATGTCTGATATGCTCATAAAGTGAACTCCCAAGCGAGCAAGCCTGTGAACATCCTTCTCTAGCTCCTTTCTTTTTTTCCTCAACATGGGCTATACTACCCATAGATAATCTACTAAGAGAATTGGCCACTACATTCGCCTTTCCAGGATGATAGTGCACACTCATATCATAATCCTTAAGGATCTCAAGCAATATCCTATTACGAAGATTCAACTCTTTCTGGTGAACACATACTGAAGGCTCTTATGATCGGTGAACACATCTACATGAACACCATACAAGTAGTGTCTCCATATCATGAGTGCAAACACCACTGCTGCAAGCTCGAGGTCATGAGTTGGATAGTTCTTCTCATGCACCTTAAGCTTTCTAGAGGCATAAGATATAACTTTATCTCTTTGCATCAACACACAACCAAGGCCAACTCTAGATGCATCACAATAGATCACATAACCATCTGAACCCTATGGTAGAGTCAAGACAGGAGTTGTAGTCAATCTAGTTTTCAATCCTGTGAAGCTTTTCTCACAATCATCTGACCATTCAACCTAGTCAATGGTGAGGCTATGGATGAAAATCCTTCCAGGAACCTTCTGTAATGACCTACTAGACCTAAGAAACTTCTTATATCTGTAGCAAAGGTAGGTCGGGGCCATTGTTTCACTGCTTCTATCTTTTATGAATCTACGCGGATCCCTTTGCTCGATACAATGTGACCAAGGAAAGTAACGGATTGCAACCAAAACCCACATTTACTAAACTTAGCGAATAATTGGAGTTCTTTGAGAGTCTGCAGAACAACTCTCAAATGACTTGCATGTTCTTCCTCACTCCTAGAGTAAATGAGGATATCATCTATGAAGACGATAACGAAGAAGTCTAAGTACTGTTTGAACACTATATTCATCAAATCCTTGAAAGTTGCAGGAGTATTGGTTAGTCAAAATGTAATAACTACAAATTTATAATGACCATAACGAGTTCTGAAGGCTATTTTCAGAATTTCACTATCTCAGACTCTGAGCTGATGATAACCCGATATGAGGTCTATCTTTGAGAAATGACTAGCAACCTGAAGTTGGTCAAACAAGTCATCAATCCTGGGATGGGATACTTATTTGATTTTGACCTTGTTCAACTGTCTATAGTCAATGCACATTCTGAGAGAACCATCTTTCTTCTTTGCGAACAATACTGGTGCACCCCATGGTGAAATACTATGTCTGATGAAACCCTTATCTAGAAGGTCTTTCAACTGCTCTTTCAATTCCTTAAGCTCTGCTGGAGCAATTCTATAAGGAGTAATAGAAATAGGCTGGGTATCTGGAAGAAGATTAATTCCAAAGTCGATTTCTCTTTCAGGAGGGACTTTGGGAAGATTTTCTGGAAACATTTCTGGAAATTCACAGACTACTGGAACTGAATCAAAAGTTGGGGTTTCAAGGCTAGAATCCTAGACCCGTACTAGATGATAGAGATAACCATTAGATATCATCTTTCTAGCCTTAAGGTAAGAAATAAATAGACCCATAGGCCCTAGGCTACTACCCTTCCATTCTAAGATTGGTTCGTCTGGAAATTGACAACGAACAATCCTAGTTATACAATCGACTGAGGAATAACATGAGTGTGACCAATCTATGTATAGAATAACATCGAAATCTATCATTTCTAACTCTACTAGATCTGCGGAGGTGACTTTCTAAGAGAATATTATAGGGTAATTTCTGTGTACCCGTCTAGCTACAACTGGGTCACCGACTGGAGTAGAGACTTAGAAGGGTTCTGAGAGAGTTTCTGGACTAATACTGATTTGGACTGCTATACTGAGTTACAAAAGACAAAGTCATGCATGTTGTCTTTCCACTGAGTGAACCATATGTGAGTCACATCCTTGAGTTTGTAAGATGCCAATCTCACCTATTACTACCTGTTACTGACATAACACCAAATATTTTCTTGACCTCATCAATGGACTTCTGTGGTTCCTTACCAATTTGCGATCCTAAAAACTTAGGCAGATTCATCCTAACAAAATCACAAACTCTGGCTGCCACTAATCGGTCATTTCTATTAGTATGAACTAGAACCTATTGATTGTTCTGGTTGGTCATACTCTGAGCCAAAAGCTGAATTGGCGTTCTAAAACTCTGCATTTGAACTTCCTTATCTAGTACTAGAGAAACTGCATTAGCACTGCGTGCATTAGCATTCCATGCCCAAGCTCTACAAGAAGGAATGATCTTCAGCGCACAACTTTCAAGTTAGAATGGAATTTGATCATACCTTACGCACGATAAGAGTAACAAGAAAGTGAAGTTTTTCCTAAAACACTTCATAGCCTCCCTCTCATTAGATATGGTGCAATTCACACCCATGAAAAGGACTCTACTTAGTGCGGCTTTTTTAGACATCCCTGGACTCTTGAACCTAGTGCTCTGATACCAAGTTTTGTCACGCCCCGAGCTACCCCCGAGATGCGGACACGAAACCTAAGACCACAAGTGATCCCAAGCTAACCTTGCTGGCATGATCATGAGCATACTAAAGATAATAAACTGTTGTGGAATCTAAATCATACTTAAAATGAAAAGATGGGGAATACCCATATTCTATAACTGAGATATTTGAAAACAATGAGTTTAATACAAAAGAAATATTAACTCAATACTAAGCTGAATCTAACTATGTCTGAAAATAGCCTCTAAACTAGACTAGAAATATTGAGACAAACCCCTGCTAAATCTAGCAAAAACTGAAACTAAATGACTAAAGACATAAATGAAACTCATGATTGTTGTCCTCCAAGAATAAGGACTCACCACTGAATTTGCTGAACTGGAGATCAAAAATTGATCTATGTGTGATCTGGATGCTGAGAACCTGAACCTACATCACGAGAAGATGTAGCAAAAGTATGCGTCAGTACTTGAAAGGTACTGAGCATGTAGGATAGAGTACAGCTGAAATAAAACATAACTGAACAAGCACAAAAACAAGTACAATAATCTAAATGTGATGTGCTGATTTCTAAGCTAACTGGATGCAATGACCAATTTATAACATGTTGAAACTGAATACTGAATATAATGATAAATGGTCAATGCAGAGAGTCTGATTAAACTGTGGGAGCTACTAATAACCTATAATAAAACCACATGAGCTAAATGTGGAGTCCGATGTATATGCCCCAATGAGAGGACGCAATACCCTGCCAAAGGTATAAAGGCATGGTGGCGTGATCACTAAACTGATTGCCCATATAGGGGACTTACAACCTTCTTGGCTAGTAGTTCCAGGACTATTGGGTACGCTAAACCCTAGTCCAACTTGGTATTATGCTACTCTCAATGAATTCTGTAAATTAATTGATTATATCTGAATTTCTATTAATACTGGATAGCTCAAAATTGAACATGCAAACTGAGAACGCAACAATTAATCTGGTAATTATGCATTTATAATTGAGGCATGTATATCTAAGTGTCTAAAATATATGACCTAGCATGTCTAATTCAAGAAATAAAGAAATACAAAGTTAGGGTTCTGAAATTCATGCGATAATCTGAGTAATAACATGATAATCTGATTTGGAACATATATTTAATAAATTCATGAAGTTATATCAAAGTTCTAGAAACCCTAGGTTTAATCATGATAAGAGAATCAACAACTGAGTGAAACTAAGGACCCAATGGGTGAAAAGAACCCACTAGTGAAATCTCACATGCCTGGTGATGAAATCCACGGAAAAATGCTTAAGTTTCGGGGCTGGAACTATTGTACGTTGTGGAGCTCTTGAACTAGGGTTCTTGAGCTTTTTTCTCCTCTGTTGCTTCTAATTTCTAAGTTTTGATTTAATGATTTGACTTGGATATGTTTTAATTATGTTTCTAGGCTTAAACTGACTAATATCAAATGATTTAGGATCAAAACGACATAAGTTAGGGATTAAACGGAGTGGAAAAGGTCAAAAAGACCCCTAGGAAGGTTTCTGGGGCCTCACGATGGCCAGGACTGACGGTCCGGCGTGCGCCCGACGCCCCATCGTTGGGTCCGTCGTGAGGGCCTGTTCGACAGGCCTTTACTAAAATAGGCATAACTTTTTACTCGGAGGTCTGATTTTAGCAAGGTCGGTGGCTATGGAAAGATAATTCAATTATCCATATGTGGGTAGGTTATGGAAGACCTAATTAGTTTTTTGAGAAGAGTTATGATCATTTTAAGTTGACCCAACTACATTTTCCCTTAACTGGCTACAAATTTTCCACCTATTGTCAGACCTACGGACCGTAGGTCCACCTGCGAACCTTGCTAGTCATCCATATCTCTTGTCAGAGAGTGGTTGAAGGGAGTCTTGATCGACGGTCACAGACTACAGACCGTCGTTTGACCTACGGACCATAAGTCCGTCCGTCGTCCAAGACTTAACCAATTTTTCTAGGCTGAAATTTTTTGGAGTTTCTGATCCCATCGACGGTTGTGCAGGACGGACCGTGGTCCAGGATATGGTCCGTCGATTCCACCGTTGGTAGCACCTGCAGTTTTTTCTGAAAAACTAATTTTTGGTTTGTTTTGTCTACGGGGTGTTACACTAACAGCATCCTCAACAAGAAAATAGTACCCCCGGAACTAATAAAAACTCTAGCAAAGCCGCTCGCAGCCATGCAAATGGATGAAACACATAACGTATAAAGACACTATATAGATAAGCACAGGTTCGTTTTTTAAATACATGTTCAGAATTCTATAAACCTACTTATAAAATGCATAAAATATGGGTAAGAGACTTCAATATAAGTGTAGATTTTGTATTAGGATTAGATTATATTATATAATAAAGGAGGCACTATTATAACAAATGATGGAATAATTTTTCTAATAAGTATCACTCATACATCGGTTTTAACTAGTAAATCTAATACTTAAATAAGACACAAATGTTGCGATAATTGTGGAAATAATTCAACATGCAGTAAAATAGGTTGTAATATAATAATCTGAAAATTTATCAGAAATAGAAGAGTTAGAAGATTTAGATGAGTTAGATAAAAATTATGTCTTAATAGAAATGGCAACAGAATTATATATTTTCAAAACAGAAATTCAGAAAATAGAACAAATATAAAACCAACAAGACTTAGATAACATTATAAAAAATCTAGATCAATTAGAAATAATAGGTGAAAAGACTTTAAAACATTGGAAAAATAATAAAATTGTGTGTAAACAAGACATTATAAATCCCGAATATGTAATAAAACCGTTGCGATAGAAGCAACTAATCAAGATTTAGAAGATTTTAGTATACAAATTAAAGAATTATTTGAGTTAGGAGTAATAAAAAGATCAACCTCAAAACATAGATTGGCAATGGTAAAAAAAATCATAGTGAAATAGTTAGAGGAAAAGCTAGAATGATAATAAATTATAAAAGATTAAATGGTAACATTAGAATGGACAGATATAAATTACCAGATAAAATAGAACTAATAAATAGAATTCAAAGAAAAAGAACATTTAGTAAGTTTGATTGTAAATCAGGATATTGGCAGATAAAAATGCATCCGGATAGTATTGAATGGACAACCTTTACATGTCCAGAAGGACATTTTGAATGGTTAGTCATGCCATTCGGTTTAAAAACTGCGCCTCCAATTTTCCTAAGAAAAATGGATAAAATATTTGGAGAATACAAAAAATTTGTTCTAGTATATGTAGATGATAGATTAGTATTCAGTAAAGATATAAAAGAACATTTAGGACATTTACAAACGGTGTTTAGGTTATTTGTTAATAATGTGATAATAATTAGTAAAAAGAAGATGGAACTAAGTAAAAATTTCATAAAGTTTTTAGGAATTACATTAGGAGAAGGAAAAATTAAACTACAACCTCATATAGCCGAAAAAGCCTTAGATATGCCAGATAGATTAAATAGTTTAAAAGACCTACAAAAAATTTTTAGGAATAATAAACTATGCCAGATCATTTATTAATGATATAGGAAAACTTACAGCACCATTATATTCTAAGACATGAAGCAAAGGACAGAGAAATTTTAATATAGAAGATATAAAATTAATAGAAAAAATAAAAGATAAAATTAGAAATATTCTTGATTTTAATATGCTTTAGAATCAGATTATTTAATTATCGAAACAGATGGTAGTCTAGAAGGATGTGAAGCAGTATTAAAATTCAAATCTCATATATATAGTCCTGACAAAGAAGAAAGAATATGTGCCTACCAAAGTGGAAAATATAAAGAAAAAGGAAATAAAGATAGCATAGACATTGAAATTCTAGCTGTAATATATAGCCGGAGCAGTTTTAAAATATACATTTTAAACAAACCAGAGATATTAGTAAGGACAGACTGTGAAGTTATAGTTAAATTTCATCAGAAAATTAATAATAAAATCAGTAGTAGAAGATGATAGTTCAATTTTTAGATACTATAACTATTTATCAATCTATACTATTTGAGTATATAAAAGGAAATGATAATCATAGAGCCGATCAATTAAGTAGATTACTAATAAAAGTTTAAATTTTACAGAATGAGACCATTACTACCAGACAAGGGTAAAAGAGTTCAACCTTCAACCCAGACTATGTAGACTCTTACAAACAGACAATTTTATCAAATTTACAGTTTAGACCTCTAGACAAAATTGATGACGTTAGAATAGAAAGACTAAAGTTTGGAAAGCAAAACTTAATAGCATATGAACAGTCTAACTGGACATTCAGACATTTGCCTAGTTGCCAACTAGACAAACAGCAAACATGCCTCATAGATAATATATAGATATCACGTAATAAAAAAGACACTAAATATGTAATTGTTGTTTTAAATGCTATAGGATATTATTTTACTAACAAAAATAAAGAAAATAAATTTAAATATTATGTTGTAATTCATGGTAAAATAAATGGTGTTTTTCAAACATGGATAGAAGTTTTAGACTCTATTAAAGGTTTTCAAAAACCTCTTTTTAAAGGTTTTAATTATTTTACAGAATCTTTATATTATGTTAGAGGGATATTAGGACCAAATTACTAATATTTCTCCAGCGCTTAGACAAAACCCAGAAAAAATTTCACAATACAACATCCAAAAGGATACAGACAAAGTAATATTTTGTGATCATTGCTCATCCATGACCAAAGCATTTAAAAGGATAAATCTAAAAAATGAAGCTCTAATGCAAGAAAATGCCAAGCTCAGGAAAAAACTCCGAAAAATGGAAAGCAAAGGTCAGACTAAAAAAGATGTACAAACTAAGACAGATATATAGGATTTTCCATCCCTAATAAAAATGGATGAGATGGGTGTGCATTCCCCACTGAATGTTAAGAAATCCACTGTATCGTATGAAGATACAGCTAGTCCGGTTCAATCGGTAGCCGGTAAAGACTTAACAAATCCGTTTATGGTTGTAATATTGCCAAAAAGTAAAATGAAGAAAGTTCATCTTCTTCCCAGAATAGACGAAGACTACCACTATCTTTTACCCAAAAGCTGAAACAGAAAACTAAAAAAAATCAAAAAACTAAAGACATAGAATTTCTCATTATCCAGACAGTAGAAAAATTACTCAAACAAAAATAGGAACAAGATAAACATATGATTAAAGACCAAAGCCCCATTCCAAGCCATAAAAGTAGTCAAGAAAACTCAGAAGATTACTTATAGACAATGCAATTTGCCCAAAATCCTAATGATGATGACTCTGGGATGAGTTTTGATTCTATAACATTGCATAATTTAGACACTTAAAATAATAATAATAATAATAATAATAATTCAGATATACATTAAAGTATTTTGTAAAAAAAATTGTAATCAAGAGGGATGACTCTTTAGTCAGTCTGTGAGTCCCACTTTACTCAATACCACATATCTGTGGAAAAACTGTTGGGACATGCTTAAAAGGATAAGACAGATCCCAGACCACAAGGACAATAATGCAAGAGAAGGAGCATTATTTCACGTGACGATGGGGACCAGAAGTGTACCCGGCTGAGATGATAAGATTCTTTTTCTATTTGAAATCCGAAGTTTGAAGTCTGAATATCTCTATAAAGCAGACATTATCAGTTGAAGAAAAAACAAGATAAAAAAAACCAAAAAAAAAAAAGAAACTATGCCAGAAATCCCTCTTCAAAAATCCTTAGCATAAAAAAGTTTTTTGTAATATAAAGTTTGTACTAAGTTTGAAGAAGTTATATTACTGTGAGTTTTTGAGTTTCCCGAAAGGGAAACTTCACTCCGTTAATTATGTAAGTTTTCATATTTAAGATCTAGTAACTTCCCATATATGTAAATTATGTTTGTTTATTTTGATATGAAAAAACTGTTTTAATAGTTTTCTTTAACATGAATTTAGGTTACTTCGTATATGGTTAGTCTCTTAGACCCTAAAAAGCATCGATGGATTAACCTGTAAATTCCTAGGAATCTGACAGGTCCTGTTGAATGTTCTTAGGATAGAACTATGAATGACCATATTCGGGGTGTGGTTAAAGAAGACTGCAATTAGGAACAAAAGCTAAGAGAAAAAAATGAACAGTAATAATAGATTCATGAATGGACATAGTCTATAAAAAATAAAAAATAAAAATGGAAGAAAATTAGAAACTTATATTGATAACTACATGAAGAACAAGGGAGTGAAGGAGTACTGAGTAGGACTTCACAACAGAAAGTTTTATCGAATATTTAACAAATCTGCCAAAACTATATTGAAATAACCCCCTAGTCCCGCCTACGTGGGCGTCACCACAAACAAGGATTCCCTTTAAATTTATCTATTACCAAAACAAGTTTTCCCCTTTCATGATGAGTTGTAACTTTTATTAAAAATTGTGATTTTTACGAAAAATTGTGACTTTATGAAAAGTTGCAACTTTTATAAAAAGTTATGACCTTTAGGAAGATTTACGACTTTTATGAAGATTTGTGACTTTTATGTAAGCTTGTGACCTTTTCGAAGGGTTCCAAAGAATTGTGACCTACAGTTTGTTTAATATAAATAGAGGGATTTTCTGCCAGGATTTCTACTCATTAGGGCTATATTTTAATAGATTTAATGTCCTCATAGACATATTTTGTATCAATGTAAATCCTTGAATTTCAGGTATCTGGATTGAGGAACAAAGCATGAAAACTAATGAGCACATACGAATAAGGCAGCTAAACGAATGAACAAAAGAAGGTCTGATGATTACTTATCTCATTGGTCAAGTTTCCAAATGGCTATGGTTTCGCCTAAAGTTCCAGTGTGCAAAACCTTCAAGGAGAAAATTAAGTTAGCGATAGAAAAGAGTAGTTGACGATTTGCCAAACGGTTCCATGATGCAATCGCCCAAAGTTAAAAAAGTTTAAGATACTAAAGGCCAAAGCGAAAAGGTGATGGAATTGACCAAGGGTGGATCACCGAGCGGAGCGGCGATCCCAACTTATTGCGCCGAATGATCCTTCACAATATATTTTTCGCAACCATAAATACATTTTTTACTATTTAGTTTAGTAATGATTGATCTATCGATCTATCTAGCTTTCAATATAGAATAAGAATTATCAGCTTGGAAGTTTAGAACGGAGTTTTGATTATTTCCTTAGCTTTAAAGATTCAAAATTGTCATTTCTGAGAAATTGGAAGTGGGTGTTAAAGATTCGTCATATTAGACCTTTGTAAAGACGAAATAAATCTTACCCAGTTGATGGAAACACAATTTGGTAATAACTTCTATCATTTTATGATATCAAGCTAAAACTCCAATTCTTGGGGTGTGATTATGTGATTATAGGTTGAGTTAGTTGTTGACTATTCATTATTGATAGTGTAAATGTTGTTTAAAAGTTATTTCATTCAATAATTTTGGCTTAACCTAAAGGGTTGTAGTTGCAAATGCAACTCTACCTTTGTATTTTTTGCTTGCTTGAGAGAGACGTTTTTAAACTAAGACTATTGATTTGACGGTATGTGGGTATTGGATTTCCATGGGTCCAGCTCAAGAGAGTGAATCTTAAACCCTCTTTTGCACATTCAACTCAAGAGAGTGAATGGACTAAAATGTAGATAGTTCTTAATTCTTTCTTATTGGTGTTTGAGAGAAACAAATTTGATTCGGGATAAATTGTTCAAGAGAATGTTTATCCCCAATAGACTCTAGCTTAGTAACATGATTTACAACTATTTAATATCAGTTGAAATTACCCAGTTGTCTACCTTATACTACAAAAAAACAGCATTTAGCAACGAAAGTCTTCACTATAGGTTGTTGTTTTGCTCATTGCTAATAAATATCAGTCACTAATTCGTCGCTATGTGGGTTTAGCAATGGAATTGGTTGTTTAGCTACGAAATTTTTATGTCGCTAAATCTAGTTTTTTTTAATAGTGGCCTATAATCCAATCACATCACAAAAATGTGTCTCATTATTTACTTATACATGTTATTTGCTATTGTAGTTGATAATTACAATAAAAAAGAACCCTGTTATTTGACACTTAATTCACCCCAAACTTGAACCATGTTTTTAATCGTAAATGTTTTGACCTATGATTGACTTGAGCATTTTCGCACTTGGTTATTGATTCTCAAATACATACCACTCCCTGTGGGATTTAACCCCCAACTCAATTAGTTGGGTTACACTAATTAATGATCGTTGACACTTAGTATTGGATGAAGTTTCCTAATACCTGAAATCAAAATGGCCTCGCTGCCAAGGAGTGGTATTGTTTGAGAATATTTAGTTAAGTTGAATGTTTTTCTTGTTAGTTATAGTTGAACTTACTTAATTTTAGTTTTGTTTAGCCGGTTTGTGGCTTGAAACAGAACGAAAGCAATGGTATCCAAGTGGACACAAAGACGACATCAGCAACCCCAATGATGTTTACGAGCCTAATGCTAATTACCCCTATCTTATGGGTGGTATTGTTTCCATTCGCTTGCCTTCGGCCGAAAGAAATGCGGTGTTTCACATCACAATTACTATGTTGCAACTTTTCCAATAGAAAGAGTTGTTCGGTTGTTTGTCTCATGAGGATCCCAATTAGCATATTAGATTCTTCGTGGATGTAGGTGGACCGTTCTCCTTCAAGAAAATATCCCAAGAGTCGGTCCAATTGAGGTTTTTCCCATTCTCTTTGATGGAAGAAGCATACAAATGGCTGGCGTGGTTGCCAAATGAATCAATCACATCGTGAAAGAAGATGTGTCGACCCTTAGACACACTGTTACTTCCCATTCAGTATCAATCAAGTATTTTGAGGCCCAAATGGGTCATATCTCTTCTCAATTGAACCTGAGACAACAACGGGTTATTACCAGTGATACGACGGCCAACCCCAAGAATGAGGTTTTAGTATGGACTTGTGCGTGTCAAGACGTTAACTAAGGCACTTCTTAGGAGGCAACCCAAGTTTTTATTTGCTTTCTTTTTAAGTCGAAATAATGGTGTGTTGATTGTACAGGTCAAAGTGTAGCAAATGAAAACTGCAGATAGGCGAGCCACAAATACAGTCGGCGTCATGAAGAGGTCAGTGTGTCCGATTTGATCTTTTGTTTGACCAAAGATAATTTGAAATTGGGTTCTGTATAACACGGTGAGCCTTTACAAACTTCTTTAAATCTTGTAATTTAAACAATAGCATTAAAATGATATTTTTGCCCTTTACAAACTTCTTTTAGTTTTATGGCGTTACAAGAATTTTATGTCCTTACATTTAAGAGATATTCATCTTTAAACAGAAGATATTTAAAATGGTCATTTTCTTCAATTCAAATTGAAATAGGGTGAGAGATCTGAGTTTTTAAATTTTTACATTCACCGACTTGAATTATATATCCTTCTAAAGAACTAGAAAACCATTTCTCTCAAACTCACTAAAAATCCTAGATTTTTCTTTTGTTAAGTTATTTCTTTAGAGTTTTAAATATAAAACTTCCCACGCGATAAGGATGTTTTAAATACATCAATGAATTTCTTATATTTCAATAGATAAAATATTCACACAAAAAAAAATTAACGTATTAAACCTAAAGTAGTCGAATCTACACATATATAAGTTTTAAAATGTGTCTGTAGAAACAAAGAAACAAGGAAATGAGATCTCTTTATCTACTTATAATTTGAATTTTAAAAAATTCATATTGTGATCTCTTATGTGTAAAAGAGAAAATTATACCTCCGCCACAGAAATTCACGTGTCACACATAGATAACTTGAAAAATGTAACTTGTGGTCCAGAAAAGTTAAAGAAATTAATATTTGAGCATATCTTGAAAAGAAACTCGAAAGCTCTCAAACAAATCAGTAATTCTGATCTTTTTTCTTATTTTTGAATCTTTTTGCATATGATGGTCATTTTTATAATTTAACTTTAGCAATCATCGCTTTATAGAAGTGGTAAGAAATTAAAATGTAAATAGTTAATCTTTATACTTCAATTTTTTCACTTGTCCATTATCATAAATGTGGGCTAAAAAAAAGAAATCAACATTATTAATTTATTAAATACTCATAAATGTGTCGTTGAACTTTTAAAAAAGACTCATCTATGTCATCCGTTAAAAATTTGGCTCATCTATGTCATTTTCATTTGAGAAGAATAATTTTAAAAAATAAAATAAAAAGTAAAATATTTACCCTCTCATTGTCCCCCCCCCCCNTTTTTGGTTTAAATTTCTCTAGAAAAGTGTATAGTTTTTTTTACTTTTTTAAAAATTTTCTAACCACTCCACCTAACCCTCCACTTACAAAATGTTTATCGCTTTTTATTATATATATATACATATTGAAAATATGTTTTACTTACCACCGCAAGAAATTTTTTATAATAAATTTTTTATTTATGTTATATTTGATACACAAAAAAGTTCCAGAAAACATATGTATATATCAAATACAAAAAGAGAAACATGTAAAAATAAATTAGGAGCAGAGAATTAGCAACGAGTAGGTGGGTTTTTTTTTAGAGGGGGTGGTGAAGTATGAATTTTTTAAAATATATTATAAAAGAAATCTCAAAATAAAATAAAAAGGTGAGGATTGTTGGGGGGGTGGAGGAGGGGGGGTATAGGAAGGAGATGATGAAGTGGGGTAAGAAAATAAATTTTAATTTTAATTTTTAATATATAAAAATATTTTGTTATTTATTTTTGTCAAGGTAGAATATTTTATGCATGTGCAATGTTATGTGTCAAGATTTTTTCAAATAAAAGAGAGAGTGCATTACTGTATTTCTCAAATTAATAATTGATAGTTTAGGTATGAAAATCACTCTCAATAGTTTAGATTAAACTCAAAAAACTGAATATTTAGATGTGTCTTTGACCCTTATTTCTATGTAAAATAGATAAGTTCTTTAGCTCCGTAAGTGAAAAACTAAATTAAAACTAAATAAAGAAAACTGAAAAAAGAAAACTGAAAAAAGAAAAAAAAGGAAAAAAAGTTTTTAAAAAAAGATAGAAGATGAGAAAGAATAAAAAAATTACAAAAGGTAGGACAAATGGGACAAAAAGACGAATAAGAAAGAAAAAAAAGGAAGAATGGACAGGAAAAAAGAGAAAAAAACTGGAAAACAAGTTTATTTTTTGTTTTCATTTATTTATCAAAACAAGTCATATATTTATATAAAAGAGAATCCAAGGTCCACCTATGTGGCGCAACCACAAGCAAGAATTTCATTTTAAATTTATTTATTTCCAAAATTACCCTTCATTTTTTCATGAAAAGATGTGACTTTTATGAATAGTTGCGACTTTATTGAAGAGTTATGACTTTTATGAAAAATTGTGATTTTAATGAAGAGTTGCGACGTCTTTAAAAAGTTGTGACTTTCATGAAATTTTGCGACTAAAATGAAAAGTTTCGACTTTATGAAAAGTTGCAACTTTTGTGAAAGGTTATGAACTTTCCGAAGGGTTGCAACTTTTTCAAACAGTTGTAACTTTTCTGAGAAGGCACAACAAACAATAATTCATATTAGCGTTTGTTGTCTATAAATAGAAGGATTTTCTCTCATTTTAAAAAAATTATGATCTTCTTCTTCTACTTTCGCAAAATTAAATATTTGTTTGATTTTCTCGAGTTGAGTAATTTACTGATACTGCTGTTTTGTATCAATAAGTTTGTGAATGAAATTGTTCCATCACAAGAGGATGTAATTCTTTAAACCTCTGGTATTGGAGGGGAATAGTTTTCTTGAGGGATATTGTGCATTCAATGGACTCGATTTTTTCCTTTCTATTGCATTCTATTTTTATATATCCTGGTATGTTTTTTACACTCATTAACTTATGATATGATATTAATTATTATTTTTGAGTACATGTTTTAAACTTTGTTGTTTATGTTTCTGCAAAGTTATTGTCTCCGTTTATATTGAACTTATACACTTCTAGTATGTATATTCATTGGGCATAAAATAATTATAGAAAAATAATTAATTTCGTCCCTGTTTATGGTCTTATTATTATTTTAGTCCCTGTGATATTCGACTTCCCCCATTTAACCTTTAATTAAGCAAAACTAATGATTTCAGTCCTTTTACTAATTACAGTTAGAAATATAAATAGATTTTTCATAGTTTTAAGGGAATTTACGGCATTACAATAAGGAACATTAAAAAAAAACTAAACGTACGAACATATTTACAAGGGGCATAAAATGCTTCAAAACAAGTTCTAGCTTAAACAGTATCAGATCTGTGAGTGATGAACACGTTCTAACCATCCCGTCTTACTTAGTGGCAACGTAATCAAAAATTTCTCTAAAGACATATTCAAACTTTTAATAAGACTATAAGACTATGACCGATCATAAATAATACTTATATTTCGGATGGACCTAAATACAAATATTCATTTTTTAAAAGTTGAATATATTTTGTAAATAATAATTAAAAAAAACTCAAAGTATTATCATAAACCCACTATTGAATTTTAATTTTTTAAAATTCAAATAAACAAAAATTTTCATAAAGAAATTCGAATTTCTTAACTACCACGTAAATACCACTCCTTAAAGAAAAATAGAATGTTGACCACTAAGGTACTCAAATCAATTTTTTAAAGTTAATTTGGACCTTTTTGGGTGTGTTTGGTACAAAGGAACATGTTTTCCATGGAAAATGTTTTTCCCTGAAGGCACATCCACGCTCCATTGATGGCCTCCATAGGTCAAGGGCCCCCAAAACAAGTTTCAGCCCCAGACTACGAACCAACAGTACGGACCAACTGGCTAACCTTCCATGATCAGCTAAAAAGTATGACCCGTTAATACCCATGATGGCTACATGGAGACTTTAGTTAATATGAACTCTCATCCACATATCGGTGCTCAATACTACTTTCAGAATATACTTTAGCTCATGCGTTTTAAATATCCTCTTTCCTCTTAGGTTGAGATAATTTTATCAACCCATTTTAGCTTTAAAAGCCCTCTTGGAATCAATCTTCCCCTTTTTATTTCTCAAAGCTCTTTTGAAAATCTTGTTTCTCTTCAACTTAAATGTGAAAACATTTATAAACTTTTACAGAGTACTTAGTTCCCTTATAACTCATGAGAAATGAACTCAGCTCTTACTATTTTCTTAACTTGAAACTTAACTCTTAGAGAATACTTAGTTCCCTTATAACTTTTGAGAACTTAAACTTTGTTACCCTTTGCTCAACTCATTGCTTGAACCATAAAACAAAGTTAAAATGTTTGTTTAAGACTTTGGAATGCTTTAGGAATTTATATTGACTTGCTTCTTAACTTTTAGACTTGAGTCTTAACTCTTTTGACTTTGATCTTAACTTTCCTTGAATTGAATAATGGATTCAAGGATCATGATCTCATATTTATGGATGATTTCATGACGTTTAGATGTACTTTAGAGTGTTGAAATCTACTAGGAATTTTAGGTACATAACTTAGGAACTAGTACGAAAAGATAAGGAAAAATGGGGTCTCGAGGTGACCATGGCGCTCTGAGAAGTGCGGAGCGCCAAAGCCTAAAGGAATGACTCTGGTATGAGGCGCTCTGGCTGGTGCAGCACGCCAGAACCTGTCAGATAGAGCCTTCCCTGAGGGGCTCTAGCAGTCACGGCGCCCCAGGGTTGTCAGATGGGATTTTCAACTTTTCTTCTTTGATTTTCAAATCTAAACCTTCTAACCTCCCATGGATCTTTCCCCCAAACACTTGGGATCACTAAATACCTCAATTCCCAATAGTTTAGATTCATAACATCCCAAAAACACAAATCAAACAACTAAAGATATGCAACAACCCAAAAAACAAGAATTCGACAATTATTCATCAAGAACTTCAATATTATTCATTCAATCTAATCAAAACTAGCTTAATTAAATATGTACGTGGGTGGGTTAACGAACCCAACACAGAAAAAACTCACATACAGGGATTACCCCCACGGATTCCATTTGAATCTCTTGGCAGTCTTGGTAAAATCTTGTTCTTTTCTCCCTTGTCCTTCTTCTTTTCTATTTCTCCCAAACCCTAAGCGTAAAAAGTATTTTCTAATCTGAAATATAACATTGTTTTACCCAAATTAGACCTTTAAAACAAATTAGGAAATAGTAGGGTGAAAAAACTACTTTACCCTTACCAAAATCCGGATTGGACTTTCCTCAGTCCAACAGCCGAACTTTCGAAAGGCATATCTCCCTCATACGATCTCGAAAGTGCACAAACGCGGCGTCGTGGGAAAGATATCCCTAATGGATTTCCAACGATATAAAGAACTAACACCAAATCCTCCTAATCTAGGAGTTATGTCCGTTTGGAAATGATCAAAAACTCACTTTTACACTTGGAAATTTTTTTCAGATTTCCCTACTTATTTCCGAAATTAATTATTCTTGATTTCTTACCTTATTATTAGTTATTTCAAGTGACGAGATGTAACAATTAACATATTTATATCATGGTACAACTTCTATAAGATTCTTGATACTTTCATTAGACAACAACTATAGCATATGATTGCGGCAGTAAAAAGGAGAAGATTTCAATTTTATGTTCAAACTTTCTGTATTTTAAGAAAAGCTTTTACATTCAAAGAAGTATCTACTCTCCCATTTGACAATGGAAGTTTCTTCTTCCAACAACTATTGCTTCTATAAATAGTAACTGTTATTCTTATAATAACCTGTATTTATAAGGTTAACAAACAGAAACAAAAATAAGATGAAGCAAAAAAAATATAAAAAACAAGAATTAATCCGAGTCCACAGAAACTACTGTGTGTCCTTAAGAAATTTAATCCCCTCACTGTACCCAAGGTTATGGATTAATTTCTCCCAAGATAAAATGGATTAAACATGTTAAAGAAATAGCGGTACCTCAAACTTCTTTAACTTCAACGAACTTAAGAACAGCAACAAGTCACACAGACTCAGTCGATCGACACTTTGATTTTATTTGAGAGAAAAATAAATGCAGAGAAAGAAAAATTTTCAGTGGTTTAAAAAATTAAAAATTGACTTCCTTTTATAGGCATTTTCAGCAAGGAACATATCTTTTCAGTGAGATCTGTTCAGACCCATTTTATCCAGAAAGTTGTGTCTTTTGGAAAAAATAACAACTTTTCGGAAAATTGTGTCTGTTAGGAAAATAACGACTTTTTGGAAAGTAACGACTTTTCGGAAAGAGTAACAACTTTTCGGAATGTTACCGTTACCTGCAAATTTATAAGAGATAATTTTAACAGGATTTATCTGATTTAGCAAAAACTGATTAAATAAATTTTGTCCAAAAAATTTATCAATCAATCACATCATTTGCCAAATCCGAAGCCGAGGCCGAGCGAGCGACGACAACGACGGCGTGAGGGGGCATCTTCTTCTTAGCTCTTTAGGAAGTGATGGAAGTGCTTCCTTCTATAAAGACAACAATTTCCCTTTCTTTTGCCGATATGGGAGAAATGACTTTTCATTTGCACTTTGCAAATGACTTTTCATTTTCCCTCCAAAGTAGTTCCCTCACTTTTCATATTCTCTCTTTTCTTTTCCCATTCACACTTGCTAAATCCCAACAATCCCTCACATGAATGGGGAAGGCTATTGTTAAAACATATGCATGAAAAAACTTGTGTGTCTTGTAGGTAGAGGTTAATTGTATCTGGATAAGTAGGTTTCCCTTTAAACTTTCCATAGTGAAGATATATCGGATATACTCGGTCAATCGGTAGATTTGATATCTTTGAACCGTCGAGCTTTGGTGTATACCTAGACAATATTTGTCACACAACCAACCCTTGAATTGTTCTTAGTTCTCGTTGTTTTGTTCGTTTAAGCCATGAACACATCTTGGATAGTAAGTGCTTAAAGAACTGGCCTTACCGGATTCTCCTTGAAGCGGCTTACACTTCACACTTACATAGGTGATTTCTAAATATGTTATCCCATAGATACACCATTTGATATTCCATCTATCAAACTTACAAACCATTAAAAAGTCCTTATGTCTTTATCCTGGTTACTAAACATTGTCTCATCATGAGAATAGACCATAAAATAATAATAATTTTTTTCTTTTCCTTTAACAATGTTGAACCGTCATCAATGACTTTGTTTTATCTCCTTGAACCTAGATCTTGGGATCTCCAGTCTTCTAGGTAGAGTTACCGCCACGATGACTTGTTCTCGGCCATAGTCCCATTCGCGTCGATGATTTCTCAACTCCCTCTCTATTTAGGCCTTTTGTAAGTTGATCCGACACATTATCTTTTGACTTCACATAGTCAATTGTGATAATTCCACTAGAGAGTAGTTGTCTCACAGAGTTATGTCTTCGTCTTATGTGATGAAACTTGTCGTTATACATAATGCTTACAGCCCTTCCTATTGCAGCTTGACTATCACAATGTATGCATATATGGGCCATTAATTTGGGCCAAAATGGAATATCTTCTAAGAAATTTTCGAGTCATTCAGCTTCTTCACCTGCCTTGTCTAAAGCAATGAATTCAGACTCCATTGTAGAGCGAGCTATACATGTTTATTTGGATGATTTCCAAGATATTGCTCCTCCACCAATAGTAAAAACGTATCCACTTGTGGATTTTGTTTCAGTTGACCCAGTAATCCAATTTGCATCACTATATCCTTCAAGAACGGTTGGATATTTGTTGTAATGTAAAACATAGTTTTGAGTGTCATCTAAGTATCCCAAAACTCTCTTCATTGCCAACCAATGATTATGATTAGGCTTACTTGTGGATCGACTCAGTTTATTGATAGAGCAAGCTATGTCTGGTCGTGTACAATTCATGACATACATTAAGCTTCCCAATACGCTAGACCGTTAGGAGTCTTTGCCCTTTTAAAATTCAAAAATTTAAATTTTTCAAGTATCTTTTGAATATAATGAGTTTGAGACAATGCTAGACCGTTAGGAGTTTTAAGAATTTTAATTCCTAATATCACATCAGCAACTCCTAAATCTTTCATATCAAACTTACTAGCAAGCATACTCTTTGTAGCTTTTATATTAGCAATGTCTTTGCACATTATAAGCATATCATCTACATATAGGCATAAAATAACTTCCTGATTTGGAGTATCTTTAATGTAAACACATTTATCACATTCATTGATCTTAAATCCATTTGACAACATGGTTTGATAAAACTTTGCATTCCATTGTTTTGGTGCTTGTTTTAGCCCATAAAGTGACTTAATAAGTTTGCACACTATCTTTTCTTTACCAGGAACTACAAAACCCTCAGGTTGTTCTATGTAAATTTCCTCTTCAAGCTCTCCATTTAAGAAGGCTGTTTTCACATCCATTTGATGAATTTCAAGACTGTATATTGCAGCTAGTGCAATTAACATCAGAATTGATGTAATCCTAGTCACTGGCGAGAATGTGTCAAAATAATCAAGACCTTCTTTTTGTCTAAAACCTTTGACAACAAGTCTTGCTTTATATTTGTCAATAGTTCCATCGTCTTTCATCTTCCTTTTAAAGATCCATTTTGAACCCAAGGGTTTGTTCCCTGGAGGAAGATCAACCAACTCCCAAGTATGATTGCTTAAGATTGATTCAATTTCACTATTAACAGCCTCCTTCCAAGAGGTTGAGTCGCTAGACAACATTGCTTCCTTGAATGTTTGAGGCTCACTTTCAAGAAGAAATGTTATAAAATCTGATCCAAATGAAGTAGATGTCTTTTGACGTTTACTGCGTCTTCGACTTTCTTCATTTTGTTCATTCTCTTTTTGTTCTTCTCTGGGTTGTTTAGATCCCCCACTAGATGACTCAAGTCTAGTTTTATACGGATAGATATGTTCAAAAAATTCAGCACTATCTGATTCCATTACTGTATTATCATGAATATCCGGATGTTCGGACTTATGAAAAAAAAATTGACATACCTTACTGTTTTTGGCATATCCAATGAATACACAATCCACAGTCTTAGGTCATATTTTTACCCTCTTAGGTATAGGAACTTCGACTTTGGCTAGACACCCCCACACTTTGAAATATTTCAAATTGGGTTTTCTACCTTTCCATTTCTCATATGGAATTACATTTGTCTTTGAGTGAGGCACTTTGTTAAGTATCTGATTTGCTGTAAGGATAGCTTCCCCCCACAAGTTCTGTGGTAAACCAGAACTTATAAGTAATGCATTCATCATTTCTTTTAAAGTTCGGTTTTTTCTTTCTGCAATTCCATTAGACTGAGGAGTGTAGGGAGCAGTAGTTTGATGGATTATTCCATTTTCTAAACATATTTCTGCAAATGGAGATTCATAGTCTCCACGTCTATCACTTCTGATCATTTTTATCTTTTTATCTAACTGATTTTCAACTTCAGTTTTATATTGCCTAAATGCATCTATTGCTTCATCCTTACTATTAAGCAAATAGACATAACAATATCTAGTGCAATCGTCAATAAAAGTTATGAAATACTTTTTCCCACCACGTGATGGTGTTGACTTCATGTCACAAATATCAGTGTGAATCAATTCTAAAGGATTTGAATTCCTTTCAACAGATTTATAAGAATGCTTAGCATACTTAGATTCAACACAAATTAGACATTTTGATTTATTGCACTCAAATTTTGGCAAAATATTTAAGTTAATCAGTTTTCGCAAGGTTTTGTTATTAATTTATCCCAAACGTTCATGCCATAAACATTTAGACTCAAGCAAGTAAGAAGAAGCAAAATCTTTATTCATATCAACTGCAATTACATTGAGTTAGAAAAGGTCATCACTAAGGTAGCCTTTTCCTACATACATATCATTTTTGTTTACTACTACTTTATCAGAAACAAATACACATTTAAATCCATTCTTGGTCAAAACTGGAATTGAAACTAAATTCTTTCTCAATTCTGGAACATATGAGACCCTATTCAAAGTCACCACCTTCCCTGATGTCATCTTTAATAGGACTTTGCCAGTTCCTTCCACCTTTGCAACGGTGGAGTTTGCCATAAACAATTTTTCATCTGTAAGTGCTGGAGTATATGATGAAAATAATTCTTTGTTGGCACAAACATGGCATGAGGCACCAGAATCTTTCCACCATTCTCTTGGATTTCCAACCAAGTTATATTCTGAAAGCATGGCAAAGAGATCGTCCAATTCTCCTTTGGATTCAGCCAAGTTTGCTTGATCCTTCTTTTTCTTGTCTTTCTTAGGACCCCGACATTCATTAGCCCTATGACCATGTTCACCACAATTAAAGCAGTTTCCATTGAATTTCTTCTTAGGTGGATTGCTTTTTGGACCAGATGCTTTCTTTCTTTTCTTTAATTTTGTGGGATCTTCTTCAACAAAATTTACTCCAGATATTGTTGAATTACCACGTGACCTCTTTTTTGCAGCCTTATTATCCTCTTCGATTCTCAACCTTACTATGAGATCTTCAACAGTAATCTCCTTGCGTTTGTGTTTCAAGTAGTTTTTAAAGTCCTTCCACAATGGAGGTAACTTTTCAATAATTGCAGCCAGTCGAAAAGCATCATTCACAATCAATCCTACATTAAAGGTTATGTGAGTATTAAGCGAAAACTTAATATTTCTAACATAGGCATTAAATAAATTTATACCTTCAGCAAGGAGATCATGGATTATGACCTGCAATTCTTGAACTTGGGTGACGACAGTCTTACTGTCTATCATCTTATAGTCCAGAAATTTTGCCACAATGAATTTCTTCATTTCGGCATCTTCTGTTTTGTACTTCTTTTCTAAAGCATCCCAGAGTTCTTTTGAGGTTTTGGCATTGCTGTACACATTGTACAGATCATCTTGCAGACCACTTAAAATATAATTATTACACAAAAAATCTGAGTGTGTCCATTCTTCTGTTACCAAGAATCGTTCATCAGCCGGAGTTTCATCTGACATAACAGGAACATTCTCATTAATGAACTTCTGCAGACTCAACGTGGTGAAATAGAAGAACATCTTTTGCTGTCATCTCTTAAAGTCGACTTCAGAAAACTTTGCAGGTTTCTCAGCCGGCGCTAAGGCAGCATTTGAACGATTATGTGCAACCGATGTTGTTGCAGCACTTACTGTTCCAGCACTTGTTTGACATGTATTAGTCTTTTTTTCTGTCACAAATGGCAGATAAGTTAAGTATTTGAAATACTAACAGTAAAGAACAAATCTTTACACAAACTGTTTTTGATTTAACGATAAAGTTTTTATGTTCTTTTAATCGTTAATCGAATGAATTTTAAAAATTCAAGCAGAGTAGAAAATCATAAAGGTTTTAATCTCCAGAAACCTCATAAACAGAAACTACTAAATTTCTTAAGATTGTTATTCTTACAATAACCTGTATTTATAAGGTTAACAAACAGAAACAGAAATAAGATGAAGCTGAAAATATATAAAAAAACAAGAATTAATCCGAGTCCACAGAAACTACTGTGTGTCCTTAAGAAATTTAATCCCCTCACTGTACCCAAGGTTATGGATTAATTTCTCCCAAGATAAAACGGATTAAACCTGTTAAAGAAATAGTGGTACCTCAAACTTCTTTAACTTCAACGAACTTAAGAACAGCAACAAGTCACACAGACTCAGTCGATCGACACTTTGATTTTATTTGAGAGAAAAATAAATGCCGAGAAAGAAAAATTTTCAGTGGTTTAAAAAAATCAAAAATTGACTTCCTTTTATAGCCATTTTCAGCAAGGAACATGTCTTTTCAGTAAGATCTGTTCAGACCCATTTTATCAAGAAAGTTGTGTCTTTTGGAAAAATAACAACTTTTCGGAAAGAGTAACATCTTTTCGGATTACCTGCAAATTTATAAGAGATAATTTTAACAAAAACTGATTAAATAAATTTTGTCGAAAAAAATTATCAATCAATCACATCATTTGCCAAATCCGAATCCGAAGCCGAAGCCGAAGCCGAAGCCGAAGCCGAGGCGGAGCGACGACGACGACGGCGCGAGGGGGCATCTTCTTCTTAGCTCTTTAAGAAGTAATGGAAGTGTTTCCTTCTATCAAGACAACAATTTCCCTTTCTTTTGCCGATATGGGAGAAATGACTTTTCATTTGCACTTTGCAAATGACTTTTCATTTTCCCTCCAAGATAGTTCCCTCACTTTTCATATTCTCTCTTTTCTTTTCCCATTCACACTTGCTAAATCCCAATAGTAACAGCACAGAAGTTTTTGCAATGTATGTTTTATAAAGCCTTTCAAGTAACTAATCATTAGTAAAACCATAATTTGACATTTTAATAGAAATTCATTAACTCAATATCCTCATCCATTGAAATATTTTCCTAAGCAAAAGTTTAAAGTGACCATGATAGTCTGGAATAAAAAATATTCTTAATTCATTCGGAAAAATATGTAGAAATTTTATTTTAGAATAATCGGAAAAGGGATTAAAATACCCTCGAAGTATTGGAAATGGTATAAAATTACCCTTCATCTACCTATTGGGTCGAAAATGTCCTTCTCATCCACCTATTTACTCCAAAATGCCCTTGTCATCCACCATTTGGGTTTAAAAATGACCACTTATTTAACTATTTTAAAATTAAACTATTTAAATATTTTGTTAAAATACTTGGCGCTCAACTATTGGTTATAATTTAATTTATTAATATAATTTATATCCACTCATTACTAACTAAAGCTCACCCAATCAACATCCATCACCACATCAATACCATATATATCTTCAGCAGAAGGATAAATCCTCTCGAAATCTAATAACGGCCAATCAACATCCATCACCACATCAAAACTATATATATCTTCAGGATTTCCCTGTCCAAATTCATTACAACTTGGAAGAGATCTTGGTTTGCAACTCCCATATTAGTTATTCGTATCGATCAATGAATACCCTTTTGGACACTCACAATATGGTCTTTGATTTTAACCTAGATGACACAAATTGTTGAATCCACGAACTCCACTTCTAATCTCTTCAACAATTGCTAGACATATGTTCTCAGGAAAAGACCATAGAGCACTCCACTTTCGATCCCCCGTAGACGTACTCTTTGGACGATAATGAGTTAAAACACCATCAAAATCAAGATTTAGCCTGTGATAATTTTCTGAAATCGAAGGAACATTAGGAGGTGTTAGCACAAGTCTTTGATTGTTCCTTTTCAATATGTAAACTGAACCAAACTCATCGAATGCCAATCGATAACAAAAATTGGCTTCCATCCCTGAATTAGAAGTATGACTATTGTAATACTCAGCATGCTAATCGAAATTCGTTTGCTCTGATTGAGTAACAAGAACCATATTCCCATCACTCAACATACTAAGATAAAATCTACCAGGAACAAAGAAAGATTCCGATTTTCGAGCAACAAGCTTGTTGTTAATCTCTAGTATATGAGTAGGCATAAGTGTATCAGTCGGATATTGAAAACTTTCCCATAATACAGAAGAACCAACACCAAGAAGAACAAAGTTTCCTGTATCATTCATGACAGCATAAGCAACATTAGAATCAATCCTACCAGTGCTCCATTTTTCCCACAGGATCGCGGAGAATTAGTCCCTTTTGAGGATTTAACTCTGCGATTGAGCCTCGTGGCATGAGGCAATCACCATTCGCATACCAAACTATGTTGGCATCTTTAATCTTACAATAGTATATACAAAGCAAGAACTAATTTTGACTTTGAATTTTCGTGAATCCAATTTTAAAATCTCCAGATTGAGAAAACCATAATGTTGTTTTATCATTTGCTGTGAGAGAGCTGCCTAATGGTATAGTAAACTTAGTTTGTGCTAAAACATGCAGGGGAAAGATGAGAAGAACAAGAACTTGATGATATCTTGTGGAGTATGTCATTTTACATATAGAAAATTGTTGAATGCCTTGAATCGGACCCGTTACAACAGAAAGAACGGGGGTCTCGCTGTACAGGCTTGGGCCCTTAATTATCTGTCAATTCTGTACTTTGGGCCCAAGCCTGTTAGGGCGTAGCTTAGCACTATATATAGACGCTATGGAAAACCCTATTCTGTATTCTGTTCTTGCCTCTCCATAATAAAACTGCTCCCCCTTTTCCCGTGGATGTAGCCAATTTATTGGTGAACCACGTAAATCTGTTGTCTTGTTTTTCGTGTTTATATTTTCTCGTATTATCTCGAATTCCGCATAACAAAAACTATGGTATATAAATGTGAGTTTTATCTTTTTACACCACTATCTTACATTGAGTAACATTTCATAATAAGTGGAATTGATAAAAGGACAAATATATCCAGAATTATGCTGATTGATATGCACTTTTGGACATTGGTGTTTCTGTCGTCTAAAAATTAGAGCATATGTGCCCTTCACCAGTGGCGGAGGGTTCATAAGAACCCCCTTGACTACTTCGTATTTTTATATTTTTAGATTTTGAACTCTTTATTAAAAATTCTGGCTCCGCATTCACTATAAGGGGAGACTAAATAGAGACATACGGCACAATCCTATCCATCTATCCGATATTTAACAAACGTTCAATCGATGGATAAGATTATGACATGTGTATGTTTGTCAGCATAAAGGGTATAAATATTTTAATTTTTGAATGTCAAAAACACCAATATCTAAAAAGTATGAAGGAGAATATCTATTACGTTGATCACGGTGGGAAATAGTCTTAGTCACCATTTACTGTTATTTCATGAGTATTTTATACTTCTTTTGACTTTCATAAGTTTTTCATATTTGAAATGAATACAGAGGGTTCCACCATATAGGACAGTAGGAGATTTGAACTATGCTGGCTGATGGGTGATATTTTCTCCATAAAAACGGTTTTACTAAAATAATCTTTATTTACTTAATATTTTTTATTAAAAAAGTCCTATAAACCTAATAAATTAAAGAGTGCTTAATATTATATCGTAGTTTCTGTTTTAATAAGTAAATGAAAACAAACAAAAGATCTTTTTTTTCCACTTTGCCTTTTTTCTTTTTTTTTCCTCCCTTTTTCTATTTTTTTCGTCTTTTTCTTCTTATATTTTTCTTTCTAAATATTTTCCCCTTTTTTTTGTTTTTCAGTTTTCTTTAATATTTAATTTAGTTTTTCACTTACGGAGCTAAAGAACTTATCCTATACTTAGATATTAGGTGCTCGCACTATTGCAGACTCAATATATATTATTTTTTTATCTATATTTTATGTGATATGAAATTTAGAGAGTTAATTTAAAGAGAAAAATGGTATCACCTTAATCCAATTTAAGAATGAATTTACATTTGGTGAGAATTGTACAAAATTAACTCTAAACATGCAACTAATCTATTAATGAAGAAAATGAGTAACAATCTATGTTTGGTATAAAACAACATTATAAATAACTTTTATTTCAAGCTCCTCATGATATGTTAAGGGAGCAAACAAGTAGTTGTTTCAAGTAAATAATTTAGCTTTCCAGAAAAATTTCAATGAAATATGTAGGACAAATCTATCAATCACTTATTTTACGAAATATGTTGAAAGATAATGAACATTTCTGTTACATTAGAAATATATCGTCTACACTTTTTTAAAAACCCAAGGCTTATCTAGCAAAAGTAGCATTTCTTAGATAATGTTCTTTTAGAAAATCTTTACAAGGAAAACGACAAAAACAACTCTGCATCATCAATACATAAATCATAGCTATCCATGTTCCTCCAATTAATTAGTTTAATAACAATAATATATATTGTGTAATTCCGCAAATAGAGTTTGGAGAGGGTAATAAAATATACACGGGCCTTTCTTTTCATTTAGTGAAGAAAGATTATTTCCAATTACCCACGGTTCAAAATAAAAGTTATTAGGAAATAAAATTTCATAAGAGAATAAAATAGCAGTCTAAAATTAAGATACAAAGCAAAATGAAGCAATAAATAATAAAAATTATATGTGATTACTAAATACTTCTGCCAATAAGGGAAGAAGATATAGGGCTAGCCCCCGGTCTCTCCCCCCAAAAGAAACTTTTTGACTTACAGTCATGTCTTTCCAGAGGCGGATCTAGGATTTGGAGATCGGGGGTGCCGCGACATTTAAGTAAGATAAAGGATCGGTTGCTTTAATTTTGTGTTACAATTCGAGTTTTTGATTTATGTTTTTTAATAACAAATCGATCAAATGCATATTAATAATATTTTTTTTAGATATTTTGCTATTAGAGATAACTAATCATTTCAATTTTTATTTCCTCTTTGGAATTAGTTATCTTATTGCTGAAACTTTGAGGAAAAAAAAATTTCACATTAAAATTTGAGTTTGTATAAATCAAAATATATTATTAACATAATATATGAATCTTTCATTTACTTTATGTGTTGTTAGATATACTTAGTAGGAAAAGAATAAAAGTTGTAATTCCAGAATAGTCATCTTACTTAGCAAGAACGTCGGTGAAGATCGAAAGAACCTTTAAATTTTTAAAAAATTCATCTAACTATAATATTCATCACTTTTAGAACTTATGTTTTTTTAGAACTACCATTTAAATATATTCTTAATATTATTTATTTGACGTTCATAATTCAGCATTCACTAATTGATAAAAAAATAAACACGTTACACACATATCAAGAATTTAATAATTAGTGCAAGAGGAAGTAAAAAAAACTAAAAATGAATTATGGAAAGGGTTCAATTTGAATTAATAAAGAATAGTAAATAAATAAAAATAAATGGAGCAACAGAAAAGAAAAGAGAAAAAGGAACAAGCAAAAGAAAAGAAAAAAAGGAACAAGCAAAAAAGTAGATATTGTTGGTGAGGTTTGAACCGTGGTCGACTAGGTGGCAGACCTTTCCTTCGCCAATTGAGTTGTTCTGCAATCTGGTTATTGGGTGGTAAAGGTTATATTTATTCAATTGTTATACATATAGATACATATTCAATGTTTTTTCTGAGATCACTGAGTGTTGTGGCACCCCCGCATGTAAACTTAGATCCGCCCCTGTGTCTTTCAACTACTAAAGTTCAGCTTTTGAACTCATGATTTCAAAGGTGAAATGGATAAACCTATGGAAAGTTGAACCAATAAAGTAACTAAACATATATTGAGTTGCATGCCTATTGTCTTCTTAGTAGTGGATATGGTTTTTTTTCCTTCAATTGTAGCTGGAGAAAATTTGTCAAAGCATTAACAACTTTTATTTCAATGACAATCTTGTTATAAACTAAAACAACTTCATCTGTAGTATCCAAACTTCCCAACCAACATTGTTTATTCATTCTTACATCTCGAATCTCTGCACCCCATCTTCTCCATTTTTTGTTGTCTAACTCCTGTATGGTTCTTTACATTTTCTTGGTGCAGTTTTGTACATTAAATCGGGTATTTATATACACTTCATAAATAATCAAATTATTTTTATTTATGTACTGTCTCTGTCAACTTGATTATCTGATTTGGACCAATCACAAAGTTAAAGAAAATAAACAAACTTAAATTTAAATTGTCAACTCCGAAATTCCATATTAGAGTTGTGACTTTTCCAAAGGGTTGTGCCTTTTTTGATAAGTTGTGACTTTAGCAAAGGGTTGTAATTTTTTTAAAGGGTTGTGCCTTTTCCGATGAGTTGTGACTTTTGCAAAAGGTTGTGATTTTTCCGATGAGTAGTGACTTTTTTGAAAGATTGTAACTTTTATGATAATGAACAATTAACACTTATGCATACTACTATTTTGTAGCTATAAATAGAGGGTCTCGTCTCACTTTTAAAGTACAATTTTTGAAAGCATTCTATTGTTCTTTTTAAAAAGGTAAGGGTTATTTGGAACAGTTGATTAAGTTCAATATTCAACAAAATTCGAGTTTTGATGTTAGATCCACTATTTCAGAAATAGATTTTCAGAAATATTTGCTTCATAAATTCTTTGTTTTATATATGAAGAAAGTAATGTGCCGAGGATAAGAGATTTTAATCAAATGGAATATTATAGTGAATATAGCATGAAAATATATTTTCGTCTTCCTTCATAATTGTCAATGTATCGTTCTGTATATTTTTTGCCTATATTTTGTGTTCATTTGCATTTGAGAAAATTTTATGTCACAAGATAGATAAGAAAATAGTGCTTGACCTTAAAATAATCTTAAATCAAATTAAAGATTCTATAAAGAATACTTTAAATTCATATATTAATTTTTAATATTGAAAAAGTTTAACATATTATATCACGGTACAACTTCTGTAAGATTCTTGATACTTTCATTGGACAACAACTATATCATATCTATGCGGCAGTAAAAAGGAGAAGATTTTAATCCTACAAAACTAAGGTGGAAACATAAAAAAAAATATTTTCACCAAAGGTGATGTTCATATATTTATATAAATTATGTTACTAATATATGTATATCTAAAACAAAGAATTTATGAAGCAAAATATTTGACATACACTCAAACCTCAATTTAACCATCATTCGTCATAATAATAAAGGATCCTTTTTTTATTTAGAATTACTGTCTATAATAGTCTTACTCAAATATTAATTGGTAAAAGATAGATTATGTATAAACATGAAATATTTAAATATTTATGGTAATCCTTATTAGATGCACATAATAAATTTAAAGTATGAATATTTAAGAGAGAAAATATACTTAAATGGTGTTCATCATTTATGTTCATAGCCTCAACAGGAAAGACTATTTGTGACATTTTATAAAAATTGTCCTGGTTAGATTTGTTTACAAAATTGAATGAACTAAATGATACTACTTCTAAAGAAATTTCACTTTCTCTCCAAAATTAAACTTTAAATCTATTTTGAAATGTTCAATAATTTTGGTCATTTTGATATCAAAATACAAGTAATTGTATGAAAATCTTTATAAATCATTTAAAAGCACTTGTCCTATGTTCTTTAAATTTTAATTATTTATTAAAAAATTTAATTTAGTAATATTAATGTTATTTTACAATAACATATACGATATATATAATACACGTGCAACGCATGTGCCGTAAAACTAGTAAGGATAAAAAGAAATAAAAGAAGTATTGTCTTAGTCTAAATTTATGTGGTCTTTCGAGTTTTTTGAAACAAACATATTTTGACGGTGGATTTTTCATACCACTTCATAATATTTTTAATTTTCAATTACTTGACTTATAGCAATTTTTACATAATGGTTGGAAATATAATTTTATTTTGAAAACCTTATAGATTTCATCACATTTTGAAAAAAATGACTTCCAAAGTCTTAAATATCCCATATAAACTGAAATAGAAACCTATTCAAGAACATATATCCCAAATAAACATGTTCCGTTCTCAAGGATGAGCAAACATAAATGAAAGTTGTACTAAATTTCTTTGGAAAGAAATGAGTTATCTTGCCTTTTACCGATTTTATCTTTTTAAAAAAGGATTGTCTTTTCACATCTATTAGGTGAAAAAAATCAAATTTCACAAGGTTATTAAATTACAAGCAATTTGTTAGGGTAGAAAATAATTTTCACCGGTTTATATCCACCTTCACGAATGAAGATTCCATAATTTAAATGAAATAAGATCTCTTTTCCTTTTACAATTTAAATTCAAGAAAATGACATTTTTCAAATTTCTAATAGATAAAAATGAAGATATTTTTAAACCAAAAGATATCTTATTTATAAAAATGCTATAAACTAAAAAGAATTTTGAAAAGGACTAGAAAATTGTAACATCTCGCAATTCGAACTAACTAAGAATAAGATAAGAAATAAAAAATAATCAATTTTTGAGAATAAATAGGGAAATCTGTAAAAAATTTAGCTTTAGAAAGTGAATTTTGGTCATATTCAAATGGTCATAACTTCCCGCTCAGGAGTAGTTTAGATGAGTTCTTTATAATTTTGGAAAGCCTTTAGGAAGATCTTTCCAAAGCTGCCAAGATTGCGAAAATCCGATGTCATATGAGGGAGATATGCCTTTCGGAAGTTGGGTTGTTGAACTGAGGAAAATTCAATTCGGATTTTAGTAAGGGTAAAGTTGTCTTTTCACCCTAGTAATTCCTAATTCTATTTATCTTATATTAGGGGTAAAACCAAGTCCCAAATCAGTTTTAGAAAAACTAAGAACACTTAGGGCTTTGGAGAAAGGAGAAAAGAGAAAAGAAGAGAGTAGATCAAGAATTGTCAAAGAACGCCAAGAGCGTTGAGTGAAATTTGTCGGGGGTGATCCCTATCGAGGTATGTGAGATCATTCGGTGTTGGGTCCTTTCACCCACACCAATTTTTTTCAAATTTCTTCAAATTAAAGTATATGGAATGTTGAATATGGGAGTAGATTTGATTCATGTTTCCTGACTCTTTTTGGATTTAATTTGTTGGGTAATGAATTATTTAGAGATCCTAAGTGTTTGTGGTGAGATCCATGGAATTTTAGGAGATTTAGAATTGAAAATCGGAGAAGAAAAGTTGGAAAACCTGTCTAATAGGCCTTGGGCGCCGCGCCTATTAGAGTGCCTCAGAACAGACTCTGTCCGTCAGCCCTGTCGCTCCGCGCCTCTCAGAGCGCCAAGACCCCCTGGAGAACCTGTTCTTTCCTTATATTTTCGTACTAATTTTTAAGTGATGTACCTACCATTACTAGTTGATTTCAACACTCTAAAGTATATTTTAACATCATGAAATCATCCATAAACATGAGACTATTATCCTTGAATCCATTATCCAATTCAAGGAAGATAGAAGTCAAGTTTAAAAGTAAGAAGCAAACCAATGTAAGTTCTTGAAGTTTTCAAAGAGTCTTAAACAATCATTTTAAATTTGATTTAAGGCTCAAGTTATAAGTTGAGCAAAGAGTAAAGAGTTGAGTTAACTACTCAAAAGTATAAGCGGACTAAGTATTCTCTAAGAGTTAAGTTTCAAGTTAAGTAAAGATCAAGAGTTGAGCTCATTTCTCAAAAGCTATCAGGGAACTAAGTATTCCCTGAAGGTTTAGAAATGTTTCACATTTAAGTTAAAAGGAAACAAAGAGTTCCAAAAGTGTTTTAAACTAAAAGGGGAACATTGATTCCAAAAAGGGGCTTTTAAAGCTAAATGGTTCAGTCTCCATATAAACCATGAATCCATCATGGGAATTGATGGGTCATACTTTTTACATGATCACTTAAGTCAATCTAGTGGATCCACTAAGCTAATTAAGGTCATATACCGATGGCAAGGTATAGGATTGTCATTAGGCAACATGAGATAAATATTGTATCATCACTTAGGCTCAAAGTGATTGTTGTCGGTTAGAGAATCTCCCACAAAAGTTATATTACTTTCATATATAAGTAAAGTTGAGTTTGTTAATGCATCTGTTTAATGAACTAAGTTGTTTTATTGTTTTACAAGATTTATATATAGCGCATGTGTTTGAAATTGCTTTATATACATACTTTGAGTTAAGCATATTCTTGAGTTGAGCAGAGCCAAGTTCATCTTAACCCCTCAAGCTTAAGTCGCGGTTTAGCTTTCCAACACGCATACTCGTACATTAAACGTACTAATGTCAATTGGTGTCACGCCTCGAGCTACCCCCGAGACGCGGACACGGAACCTAGGACCACAAGTGATCCCAAGCTAACCATGCTGGCATGATCATGAGCATACTAAAAATAATAAACTGTTGTGGAAGCTAAATCATACTTAAAATGAAAAGATGGGGAATACCCATATTCTATAAATGAGATATTTGGATACAATGAGTTTAATACAAAAGAAATATTAACTCAATACTAAGCTGAATCTAACTATGTCTGAAAATAGCCTCTAAACTAGACTAGAAATACTGGGACAAGCCCCAGCTAAATCTAGCAAAAACTGAAACTAAATGACTAAACAATGAAATGAAACTCATGAATGTTGTCCTCGGGGAATGAGGACTCACCACTGAATCTTCTAAACTGGAGATCGGGAAATTGATCTATGCGTGATCTGGATGCTGAGAACCTGAACCTACATCGCGAAAAGATGTAGCGCACGTATCATCAGTATTTGAAAGGTACTGAGCATGTAGGATAGAGTAAAGCTGAAATAAAACATAACTGAACAAGCAAAAAACCAAGTATAATAATCTGAACGTGATGTGCTGATTTCTGAGCTAACTGGATGCAATGACCAATTTATAACATGCTGAAACTAAATACTGAATATACTGATAAATGGTCAATGCAGAGAGTCTGACTGAACTGTGGGAGCTACTGATAACAAACCACATGAGCTAAATGTGGAGTTCGATGGTATACGCCCCATCGAGAGGACCCAATATACCCTATCAAAGGTATAAAGGCATGCTGGCGTGATCACTAAATTGATTGCCCACAGATGGGACTTACAATCTACTCGGATAGTAGTTTTGAGACTATTGGGTACGCTAAACCCTAGTCCAACTCGGTATTATGCTACTCCGAATGAATTCTGTAAATTAACTGATTATATCTGAATTTCTATAAATACTGGATAGCTCAAAACTGAACATGGAAACTGAGAATGCAACAATTAATCTGGTAATCATGCATTTATAACTGAGGCATGTATATCTGAAGTGTCTGAAATATATAACTTAGCATGTGTAATTTAAGAACTAAAGAAATACAAAGCTAGGGTTCTGAAATTCATGCGATAATCTGAGTAATAACATGATAATCTGATTTGGAACATATATTTAATAAATTCATGAAGTTATATCAAAGTTCTAGAAATCCTAGGTTTAATCATGATAAGAGAATCAAGAACTGACTGAAACTAAGGACCCAATGGGTGACAGGAACCCACTAGTGAAATCCCACATACCTGGTGATGAAATCCACGAAAAAATACTTAAGTTTTGGGCTGGAACTGCTGGAGCTTGTGGCGTTCTTGAACTAGGGTTCTTGAGCTTTCTTCTCCTCTCTTGCTTCTAATTTTCTAAGTTTTGATTTAATGATTGGACTTGGATATGTTTTAATTATGTTTCTAGGCTTAAACTGACTAAAAAAATCTGGTGATTTAGGGTCAAAAAGGCCATGGCAAGGTTGCGTTGGGCCTCACGACGGCCAGGACTGACGGTTCGTCGTGCGCCTGATGCCCCGTTATTGGGTCCGTCGTGAGGGCCTGTTCAACAGGCCTTTACTAAAATGGTCATAAATTTTTAATCGGAGGTCTGATTTTAGCAAGGTTGGTGGATATCGAAAGATAATTCAATTATATATCTGTGGGTAGGTCATGGGAGACCTAATTCATTTTGTGCTAAGAGTTATGATTCTTTTGAGTTGTCCCAACTGCATTTCCCCTTAACTTGATGCAAAGTTTCCACCTATGGTCAGACCTACGGACCGTAGGTCCACCTACGAACCATGTTGGTCATCCATACTCTTGTCAGTGAGTGGTTGAAGGGAGTCTTGATCGACGTTCATGGACTACGGACCGTCGTTTGACCTACGGACCCGTAAGTCCATCCGTCGTCCAAGACTTAACAAATTTTTTTAGGCTGAAATTTTTGGGAGTTTCTGATCCCATCGACGATTGTGCAGGATGGACCGTGGTTCAGGCTACGGTCCATCGATTCAACCGTTAGTAGCATCTGCATATTTGTCTAAAAAACTAATTTTTGGTCTGTTTTGGCTACGAGGTGTTACAATTGGCCTGCATCATTTCATGATGCAGTCGCAGATAACCAAGATCAGCACGTAGCGCACCGTTGATCCAATTGAGTACTCCCAGTCACTTGGTGATCCGTTTGGCATTTTGGAAGACATTCCTTTATTTGTTTTCTAGCTTAAATCATTAGGATTTTGTGGGGTCTGTCACAACATTCATCTCTGTTATTAGAGGCTTCATAGACAAATAAACAGTTAGTAGTTTAATTTTAGAGTCTCTTGTGTTTTATAACTTCATATGTTCAATTGTTGAGACTTAAATGTCATTTTGGCAAGACTATTACATTAATTGTTCCTTCTAAACATGATCTATTTCTTGATTGAGTTGAGTTGAGTCTTCCGAGGAGTTAAATAAGTCAACCCAAAGGTTCTCTTGGGGGCCAGCAATGGTTTTCGAATGCCAGGTTGTAGGCTCTGGGTGTGACAAAAATTATCTCCCTCTAATTAACTTAAAATCCTAGATTCACTGTTGTTGTGTTATTTCTCTAGAATTTCAAATAGAAAATTTTCACGACTCAATAATGGACGTGATGACACTCGTCTTATCCCACCAAGGCAAGTCAGCCTAAAACTTAGCTTTTACGAGAAAATGCGGATATATATAATCTACTTAAAAATAAAACCCCAAAAAAATTGTACGTGTACAAGCCTCTAATGTGTTATAACAAAATTGAAAGAAAATACAAGTCTTAATTGACAAGGTTTCTAGAACAAAACAAGATTACAATTAACGAGGAAGAAGGTCCGCTGAAATAACAAGCAACTGCCTCAGAAACCTCCAGAAGAAGCCTCAGACAAGGAGAAGAGAAAATATCACAAAGGTCCGCGCTAGTAGCCTACAAAAATTGTAGTAGCAAGGGGTGAGTACCAAACCACACGATACTAATCAAGTGAACTTCTAAACATAAGCGAAGGGAATAGAATTTGGGTAATCCTTACACTCCAACCAAACCTCCACAACTAAACCATTATAAAACAAGCCCAACCTAATATTTCATAATTTATATAGCAACCATCTCAACAACAACACTGTAACAATTACATATCCTCAACAACAAACTTAATATTCATCAATCACAACTTGCATAAAATAAGCCCAACCTAACATTTCACAGTTTACAAAACACACAACTCAACACCAAAACTTTAACAATAATATATCCTAAAGATTAGACTCATTATTAATCAATAAAAACTACCACAGAAAGGCACTCGAAAGATCAAGTTCATCGATGATAAAGTTGTGCAATGCAATGAAATGCAATGCCAAGTATAATAACTCTCTATGAAATTGAATTGATTTAAATAACAATACAATCATGATAAAACATCAACAATGAATCAATAAGACTTTCAAAACCATTCTCAACACATTACACACCAATAATTAATCACAATGCTTTGTACTACCCCTTTTTCATCGTTAGAATTATTTAACATGGACAAGTCAACCTATTACCAATTCTCATTACTCCCCAACACATACCACAAGGAAATATATGATTTTATGCACTAAACAAGGGTTTAAAAATCCACTTACCTCAAATAACCGAATAATCACTACGGGACTTGAGTCTTCTCTTTTTGTTGAGATGTCAAAACAATTCAATCTATTCATGTACATATTCACCATACGATTTTGAAACTAAAACAGTACCAACATTACTATGTCTTTAGCCTTGACCTAAAAATTCACTAATATTTATGATCAAGTTCTTAAATCTTGATGCTAATTAACATTTCAACTATCATATTTTCCATGTTCCTAGTCAAGGATTAAGTCTGAATTCCTCCAATATTATAATCTAATGGTATTGACATTTATACCATGTCGGAGTAAATAGGCTCGAAGACTTTAAAGAGAAACAGAGGCTCGAAGGTTAAGAGAATTGTACGCTTAAGTTTTTTCTATGTTTCGGTATATGAAATCACTGGAAAGTACAACTTTAGACAAACTTAAAATAACAAATTACTAAGTCACTGAATGACCATTACTTTCATTAATTAAACAACTAATTACTAACCAAAACACAACTAGGAAATAATGAACCATGATTAACATATTTGCTAACAACTAGCCCTAGAATATAGGATTCTACTAACGAAACTAATTGACCTGGTCATACTTCGAATCAGTCTTAAATGTTACCCCTTGATTCAAAGTTACATACACCAAGCAAATCCCTCAAATAGACAAACTTGTCCGCTGCAACGACTTTGTAATTATATGAGCTAATTGCTTATGAGTGTTGCAATGCTTCAATACTATATCCTCCTTCAACCAAATCACGAATGAAATGGAAGTGAACATCAATGTTCTTCTTTCTACTATGAAAATTTGAATTCTTTTTCATTGAGATTGATCCTTTGTTGTCGCAATATATCTCTGTTGCACTTTCTTGCTTGTGCTGAAATTATGATAACATTCTTCTTAGCCAGATAGCTTGGCAAGCGGCTGAAATATCTGCAAAGTACTCAGCTTCAAATGTGGATAAAGTTATTGTAGCTGACTTCTTTGATCTCCAATATATTACTCCTAACCCAAGAGTAAAAATATGTGTGTAAATGCTTCGTCTATCATACAATGAACCAGCATAGTTGTTGCTCTCAATTGCACATGCAAGTGTACATGGTCACACAAGTAATATAGTGGCTCTTAAAAGAACCAGATTATCGATCCCAAAGGACTCGTCGATTAACTATTTTTACTAAATTATATTGGTCTAATTATTTACTTAAGAGATCCAATAAAAGAAGAATGCAAGAAGAAAATAATAAATTTACTTACAATAATTGGAAAATCTCAGGGCTGCAACATATATTGAGTTTCATGTTTCATGTTTTTGGCTTAGAACTAATTCTGGTTATCTAGTTATTGGTTTATAGAGTTAATTGTATGAGTCGGGCTACACATATCTAGTCGCCTACTCCAATTAGATACCTAACTACATCGTTGAGTGGGGATAAGTAAACTAATCGGCGAGCATTTACATTTCATCCTATTTCGTAACCAAGCAAGTTATTCGTCCGCCTGTCACTCCTAAACACAAATCACCTCAATCTAGTGGGACAATCGAGCTTTTCTGGTCTATCTAACCTTTCCTCTCTCGACTTTAAGATTAAATAATAGATTTATCTCATAGTGATCAAGCATGAAATACTAAAAACAAGAATATAGAAGTAACTTATAATGACAACAAAGAATTAATTCAAAACACCATTAATAATCAACATTCAATTCGTCGCTAAAGCCTCAGAACAAGGGTTTGAGCTATTAATCTCTAAGAAAAGAAGAACCTAAGCATCTCCTCCATATTCCCCCAAATAATTATTTTTATGGACTATTTATAGATGTGGAAATCCCCAAATAAAATAATTAAGTCCAAAATAAATTGGGAAATCAAAACCCAAACAGAATTGAATTTCCCTTGAACTGTGCCTAATAAATATATATGTATAGATAGAAGGATAGTTTAGTCTTTTGTATTATATTTACATATTATAAATACCTCATGTAACAATAGGAATTATTCCACTGCTCCTCTCCAATCTGCTCCAAGTCCAAACACTTCTTCCATTCTAGGCCCAACTCCGCACACTAGCACTTCTCCGTTCTATCCTAGTAATTCAGTAGCACATTCTCCTTTTCAATATCAATTATTTTTTTCAACCTACTCATACTACGAGAGATTGTCCATCGCTTGGTTCTTAAGCACTCTTTACTGATCTTTAATCATTCTCCTCTGAACATTCTTATAATCCGGCAGGTCATACTCCTTGGTATGTTGACATTGTTGCCTCTTTACACATGACACCTAATCCTTTGCTTCTCTCTTCTTTTCAGCCCTATAATGGTAATGATCGTGTTATGGTAGGTAGAGGTAATCAACTCCCCATCTCATATACTAGTAATAATACATTCTCTACTCATTCGTCCACTTTCTCTCTAAAAATGTTTTAGTTGTTCCAACTCTATCTTGCAATTTATTAAGTGTTCGTAAATTTACTTCTGATAATAAATGTTCAATTGACTTTGATGCTTTTGGTTTTTCCATTAAGGACTTCCAGACGAAGAGAATCCTTCTCAGGTCAATTGTTTGGGTCCCCTTTACTCTTTCTCTCCATCAACTCCTTTTGTTGCTGCTCATCATGCTTTTGCCGCTTCCCGTGCTTCTCCAACTCTCTGGCATCGTCGTCTAGGCCATCCTAGTATAGGTGTTCTTTCTTGTGTAGTTAGAAATAATAGTTGGCAATGCTCTTTTGAGAAGCATTTTGATTTTCTTTGTAATGCATGTTAACTGGCACACAAAACTACCATTTAAGGAATATATATGTTCTTCTACGCCTTCATTTGAATTTATTCACAGTGATATTTGGACCTCCCCGATTCCCTCTTTTACTGGTTTTTGTTACTATATATTATTTCATGATGATTTTACTAAATTTACATAGGTGTTTCCAATTCGACGCAAATTAGAAGCATTCCTTATGTTCAGAAACTTCTACTCTTATCTTATAACTCAATTTTCAGTCAAAACTAAATCACTACAATGTGATGGAGCTGCCAAATACGTCAAACTCTCTTCTTTTTGTGAGTTTTTAAATTCAAATGGTGTTTGTCTTCGTATTTCATGCCCTCGTAATCAGCAACAAAATGGTAAACCGAACGAATGCATCGCACTATACTAAATATGCTTCAGTCTTTACTTTTTCAATCTTTTCTTCCATCTCAATTTTGGGTTGAAGCCCTTAATACTGCAGTTCATCTCTTAAACATTCTACCTTCTTCCAAGCTCAAGTTTAAAACTCCTTATGAACTTCTTTTTGGTAAACAACCCTCGTATCATCATTTACGTGTATTTGGTTGTTCTTGTTTTCCTAATCTAGATGATTATCTTCCACATAAGTTGAGTCCTCGATCTAAACATTGCATTTTTCTTGGTTATCCTGCAAATTATAAAGGTTTTAAGTGCTTAAATCCTTTAGAAAATAAAGTTATGTTATTTTTCAAGAGGACTCTTTTCTGTATCCTTCCTTCAGTTCTACGTGTATATCTCCAAACACTTCCTTCTCTTCCTCAAAAAGTCCATCATCACTATTGTTTCCTTCTCTCACGTCTCCACATAGTTCTCCTACTTTATCTCCAAATAGAGTTTTCAATTCGCATACTTCTCCTAATCTGGAACACCTTAGTCCCCTACCGACACACTCCTCGTCTTTCTCACCTTCTCCAAAACATCCATCTAGTACTTATCGTAACAATGTAGCATAATCATTGCTGTCATATCTTACTCCTTCTCCATCTAGAACTCAATCTTCTCTATCTCCAAGAACTACATCTCCTAATTTACAAGGACTATCCACATACAGTTCCCTCTATATCTCAAACACAAAATGTTTAGTCTCTTGATTCTAAAGTTCACCCGATGATCACCCGAGCATAATCTGGAAAGCTCAAACCTAAAATTATTCCTTCTTTATTTTCTCACATATCTCGTATTACATTCCAACCTTCTCTTCCTCCAAAATGTTAGGACCGAAAATAAGCAGGTGTAACTGCGGAAGCTAGCAAAGCAAACCTTGAAAGACCACGAGTAAGAAGACAACGAGAAATATACCAAAAGACACAAAGATTTAACGTGGTTCGGTCAATCGACCTACGTCCACAAAGGAGATGAGCAATCCACTATAAATATGAGAGTACAAAATACAGAGGGAAACAACCTCAACCAATTCACTCGGAATACATGGGAGGTTCACACAAGTGATAACGTATCAAGCTTGTGACCCACAAATTCTCCCTCTAACCAAAACTCTCAAAGCCTTTAAGACTACATTGTGAATGCTGATTAAGTTAGAAGGAACATTCCTCTATTTATAGAGTCCTAAACCTTTTCCTACAAGAAAAGGATTAGTCAATCCAAAACCTTTTCCTAAAAGGAAAACCTATTTATGGTAAGAAATTTAGGGCAAATAAAACCCAACAAATCTCCCCCTTGGCCTGAATTTCTGACAAAATAAATTTGTCCACCTTCTTCACTTAATCTTCAACAACTTGCTTCTCCTCTCCATAATCTCCTTTGCAAAATTTATGTCTCAACACAGAGAACCTCTCTGAAATAATTTCTCCAACAAAAATCTTCATTACTGTAAAAAAAAAGTTGTGGCTAGAACTACACCCTTCTAGATGAACTCTTCTTTCCAACCTGGTTCAATCATCGATTATCGAACCACTGAACCTGACTCCATCATTGAATCTGGCTCTGATACCACTTGTTAGGACCGAAAATAAGCAGGTGTAAACGCGGAAGCTAGCAAAGCAAACCTCGAAAGACCACGAGTAAGAAGACAACGAGAAATATACCAAAAGACACAAAGATTTAACGTGGTTCGGTCAATCGACCTACGTCCACAAAGGAGATGAGCAATCCACTATAAATATGAGAGTACAAAATACAGAGAGAAACAACCTCAACCAATTCACTCGGAATACATGGGAGGTTCACACAAGTGATAACGTATCAAGCTTGTGACCCATAAATTCTCCCCCTAACCAAAACTCTCAAAGTCCTTAAGACTACATTGTGAATGCTGATTAAGTTAGAAGGAACATGCCTCTATTTATAGAGTCCTAAACCTTTTCCTACAAGAAAAGGATTAGTCAATTCAAAACCTTTTCCTACAAGGAAAACCTATTTATGGTAAGAAATTTAGGGCAAATAAAACCCAACAAATCTCCCCCTTGGCCTGAATTTCTGACAAAATAAATTTGTCCACCTTCTTTACTTAATCTTCAACAACTTGCTTCTCCTCTCCATAATCTCCTTTGCAAAATTTATGTCTCAACACAGAGAACCTCTCTGAAACAATTTCTCCAACAAAATCTTCATTATTGTCAAAAAGGTTGCGGCTAAAACTACACCCGCCAAGATGAACACCTCTTTCTAACCTGGTTCAATCATCGATTATCGAACCACTGAACTTGACTCCATCATTGAATCTGGCTTTGATACCACTTGTTAGGACCGAAAATAAGCAGGTGTAACTGTGGAAGCTAGCAAAGCAAACCTTGAAAGACCACGAGTAAGAAGACAACGAGAAATATACCAAAAGACACAAAGATTTAACGTGGTTCGGTCAATCGACCTACGTCCACAAAGGAGATGAGCAATCCACTATAAATATGAGAGTACAAAATACAGAGAGAAACAACCTCAACCAATTCACTCGGAATACATGGGAGGTTCACACAAGTGATAACGTATCAAGCTTGTGACCCACAAATTCTCTCCCTAACCAAAACTCTCAAAGCCCTTAAGACTACATTGTGAATGCTGATTAAGTTAGAAGGAACATACCTCTATTTATAGAGTCCTAAACCTTTTCCTACAAGAAAAGGATTAGTCAATCCAAAACCTTTTCCTAAAAGGAAAACCTATTTATGGTAAGAAATTTAGGGCAAATAAAACCCAACACAAAATCCAATTCATTTACTGAGGCCAATAAAAATCCAAACTGGAAAAGGGCAATGGCAGATGAACACAACTTCCTCATCGCCAACAACACCTAGGACTTAGTGTTTCCCTCTATTAATGCGAATGTTATCGGTTGCCGATGGGTTTATAAAGTGAAACAAAAATCATATGGCTCGCTTGACTGTTATAAAGCTCGTCTGGTTGCTCAAGGTTATAATCAGAAATATGGATTAGACTATGATCAAATGTTTAGTCCTGTGGTGAAACCAGTCATTATTCAAACTGTTTTTGCTTTAGCATCATCTAAAGGTTGGGTAATTCATCAATTAGACGTTAAGAATGCCTTTTTACATGGCACTCTCAATGAATTGGTATATATGAAACAGTCTACTGGTTTTGTTCATGCGCAATTTCCACATCATGTTTGTCGATTGAACAAAGCCCTTTATGGCGTAATGCAAGCTCCATGAGCATGGTTTCATCGCTTCACCTCCTTTCTTGTCAAACACTCTAATGTCCAAATTCTCCATGAGAGACCTCGGTCTAGTTAATTATTTCTTGGAATATTTGTCTCTACATGTAAGGGTGGTTATTTTCTTAACCAATCCAAATACATTCATGATCTTCTTAATCGTGCAGGTCTTTTCTCATCTAAACCAGTTAATACTCCTATTTCTCAAAAATCTCTTATTGCTTCTGATACATCTCCCCCATTTTCTAATCCGTCATTATATCAGTCTTGTTGGGGGACTTGAATACTTAAATTTTACTAGTCCTGACATTGCCTTCTCTGTTAGTCAGGTTTTTCAGTTCATGCATTCTCCCTTGGACATTCATTTTACTGCAGTGAAACATATTCTACGTTACCTGCGTGGTTCCATAAATCATGGTTTATTTATTCCAGGCGGCTCAATTGGTTCATTAACATGTTATACTGATGCAGATTGGGCAGTTTGTCCTACCACCCGCAGGTCTACTTCAGCGTTTGCATCTTTCTTGGTAATAATCTTATTTCTTGGTCTTCTAAGAAGCAAAGTGTTGTATCACGCTCGAGTGCTGAGGAAAAATATCGTTCTGTTGCCCATGATACTTCTAAGATTTCTTGGTTGCTTTCTCTTCTTGGTGATCTCCAGATTCAGCTGTCCTTTCCTTCAACAATCAATTGTGATAACATCAGTAGTATGTACTTATCTCAATATCCTTTTCATCATGCTCGCACAAAACACATTGAAATTGACATTCACTTTGTTCGTGAAAAGGTTGCTTCTGGTGTTCTACAGGTTCTCTACGTGCCAAGTGCGGATCAACTTGCAGATTTACTGACGAAGTCTCTTCCCTATGCTCAATTTTCATTCTTGCATGAGAAGCTCAACATTTGTCGAGACCCAGCATCGCTTGAGGGGGAATGATAAATATATGTATAGCTAGAAGGATAGTTTAGTCTTTTTGTATTATATTTACATATTTTAAATACCTCATGTACTTGGTTAATGTATCTATTCAAGATAGTTATTCTTTCGGTTCCACCTTGTTGCCGCCTTCAATTGTGCCACATGGATCAAGTTTAATGGCAAGGCACTTCGTAAGTTTATATATATTATATTAAATTTAATTAATTAAGTTGCCTGCTTGATTTCCTTATTCAATCTTTCATATTAAATTCGTTTTAGCTCCAAACTTCTTTAACTTTATACCATTTTACTCCTACAAATAAAATACACTATTTAGCAGAATCTATAAAATTCATGTTAAAAAGAACAAATATAAATAATAAATGTGAGACAAATAATGATTAAATATATGTATTTTTAGCCTCACATCAATAGTCACTATCCTGAACCCACATAATCTGAAGTTAGACACTTGTGAATACCAAATCCCATAGTCCATACTTCCAGCGACATAATGCAAAGCTCTTTTTGCTCCTCCAAAATGAACCTTTGAAGGTTGTTGCATAAACCTGGATATAACACCAACAGAGAATGCAATATAAGGGTGAGCATGGTTAGGTAAATTAAACGTCCAACCATGCTTATAAAACTTCTAGCATCATCCATCTCTGCTCCATCCATAAGTTGCAGTTTTTCACCAACATTTATAGGTGTGTGGAAGAAGGCTTGCAATTTAGCAAACTAAACTTAATGAAAAGGTCATTGGCATATTTCTTTTGTAAAAGAAATATTTAATATTCGGCTTGATGGACTTCAAGATCAAGAAAAAAACGTAATAACCCCATATCTGGTATCTCAAACTCATTCATCATTTGAGACTTAAATTCACCCACCAGAGAATAAAAGAGCTAGAATAAATGATATCATCAACATAAAGGGAAACAATGATGAAAGCATTACCTTTCTTCTTTACATACAACATGGGTTCATCAGTGCTACCTTCAAACCATACAATGCCTTTTTTAGTTTGTAGATCTTTGTTTCATCACTCATCTTTATAAAACCTTCTGGTTGTGCTATGTAGACCTCTTCTTGTAGGTATCCATTGAGAAATGCCGACTTGACATCAAATTGATAAACTAGCTATCATGGCTATAGAACCAACGCTAGAACAAGTCTAACAATTTCAAATTGAGTAACTAGAGAAATTGTTTTTTTTAAATCAATACCATATTGTTGTGCATATCCTTTTGTCAAAAAACGAGCTTTATCCTTCTGCAGGGTCCCATCCACTGCAAACGTTGTCTTGAACACCCATTTCAAACCAATTGCATTTTTATCTTCTGGTAATTCTGTCATCTCCCAAGTGCCATTCTTTTCAATAGATTTCATCTCTTCTAACATCGCTCTCCGCTGCTCTTCCTTTTTATCAGCTTCTCCATAATGTGTAGGATATGACATTGCAAAAGAGAATCGACAAGTTGTATATATGTCATTGGCATACTTGGAGTTCAACTTTTTAAGCCTTGTTGATTTTCTGAATGGAATTGGCTCATCTGAAGACACTTCAAGAGTAGTAGATGAAGTGTTTCTGCTCCCTGAAGTTGAAAAAAATAAATCTGGAGAAGTGGTACTAGAATCGGTTGTTGTACCTGTTGGAGTTGGCTGCTGAATCGCATCAAAAGTGGTTCCAGTAGAAATAGGAATCTATACTTGCATCTTATCGTTGCTTCCACTCCAATTACAGCTTGCCATTTCAGCAAATACTACATCCCTTCTAATTAAAATCTTTCTACTAAAAGGGTTATACAATCTATATGCTTTACAAAAACACAATTTTCAGATTCTTCATCCAACTTATGACGAGATTGGAAATTTACAAAAGCATAAGAAGTACAACAAAAAAATCTAAAATAAATTATAAATGGTTTTTAACTTCCAAGATTGAAATGGAGTTTAATACATAACAACCTTTATTGGAGAAAAATTAAATAAATGGACTGATGTCGTTAGAGGTTCAACCCAAAATTGATTCAGAACTCCCTTCGTTTGTAACATGCTTCTTTCAATCTCCACCATAATGCGATTGTTTTGCTCAGCAACGAAATTTTGATCCGCAGTATAAGGTGTTGTCAGCTCCCTATGAATGACATTTTCCTAACAAAAAAAGATTAAACTCCTTCGACAAGAATTCGCGGCCTCTATATGTGCGAAAAGTCTTTATGCACAGATCGCTTTGCTTCTCAATTTAGGCTTTAAAGTACATGAATTTTTGAATTGTTTCTGATTTTGTTTCTACTAAATAGACCCAACTCATGCGACTACAATTATCAGTAAATAGGAGAAAATAACGACTCCCACTAAAAGATCTAGTATGCATAGGTCCACATAAATCAACACCTATTAATTCAAGACATTTTGAAGCCCTCCAAACTTTTACAACAGGAAGAGACTTCCAAGTTTGTTTTCCATAAATGCACCCTTCAAACAATTCAATATAATCAATTTTTGGTAGTCCAAGAACCATACCTTTTTCAACTAGCAATTTCATGCCCTTTATATTGAGATGACCATACCTCAAATGCCACAACTTCGACTCATCATTTTCACTTGCAACAAGCATAGAAAAATTCCATGTTAGAAACATCCAGCAGAAACATCTTGTTTGACATCATAGTGATGCTAACCTTTTTGCTTGAATTCTTGTTTGTAATGACACAAGCATCGTCATTAAACAAAATAGAATGCCCATTGGACATAGGTTGTCCAACACTAAACAAATTGTATCTAAAATACAAACTGAATGATGTCCAACATTTTTACTATGTCGTGTCTAGAGTCAATACCCACAGTACCTTTTCCTTCACCATGCATCTCTTTTGAGTTGACAACCTGCACCTTTTTCTTTTGCTTCTCATTTAGATCCTAGAACAAAGATTTGGTGCTTCTCATATTATTTGAACAACCACTATCTACAAAACATACATCACCTCGCTTATGATCTGTATCAATGCAAGTCATAAAGAGAATTCTCTTCATCATTTTCTGTTGCTGCAAAGTTTATTTTCTAATCTTTATACCAGCAATTAGCCTTAATATGCTTGTAGTGCTGACAATGATGAAATTGAATGTCATTCTTTGTGTTACTTTGCTCATTGGACTACGTATTCCCATCATTCCTTCCTCTACCTCTTTCATAGCTACGACTTCGACCAAACGGAATCCTCCTCTTCCTCGAGCTGTGCTTCCTGGACCATTGTTCTCACCATATTTGGTTGTTGCTTCCTTCACCTGGAATTCTTTATCTTAATTATTGTCGATAGATCGATTGAGTCTCGCCTCATGGGCTTGAGGAGATCCCATCAATTCATCAAAGGAAAAAACTGATAGATCCTTAGAGTCTTCTATAGAATCAACTTCCTGATTAAATTATGGAGTCAAGCTCCGTAGCATCTTTTCCACAATCATTTGATAAGTAATTTTCTCGCCACATGATGAAATTTTGCTGACAATTGCCATTGCTCTGGACAAGAAATCAGCAATTGATTCTCCATTTTCCATAATCAAGGTTTCAAAGTCACGCCGAAGTAATTACAATCTCACCACAATGACTTTTGAATCACCTTTAAAGTCCTACTGCAAAATGGGTCAAGACTACTTTGACATGGTTGCTGCTGCGATCCATGAAAAGTGGATCTGGAATGCTATATAAAAACCAGTGCTTTAGCATCTTGTTTCTTACTGTCTTGCAGTCTATTTTCTTAGTCAGGCTGTGCAAATACTCGTTCTACCAAGTCCCAAAGATTTTGATATTTGAGTATTGTTTTCATACGAATACTCCAGAATTCGTAGCTTTCTCCTAGATGATCGATAAGTGGTTGTGTCACACTCAATCCATTGCCATTAATTGACATGAATCTGATACCAAAGGTGTTGTCTTAAATAGAAAGGAAAACTTTAGGAAGAAACAGATGTGTGAAGGTTAAGAAAATTGTATGCCGAAGTTTTTTTTATTTTTTAGTATATGAAATCACAGGAAAGTACAAATTTATAGACTTAAAAATGACAAACTATTAAGTCACTAAATGACCACTACTTCCATTAATTAAACAACTATTACTAACAAAAACACAACTAGAAAGTAACGCACCATGATCAGCGTATTTGCTAACAACTAGTCCTAGAATATAGGACACTACTAACAAATTTAATTAACCTGCTCATACTTTCAATCAATATTCAATATACCATACATCTAAAATTTAATTACGTATACCAATATATCAAACCTTGAAATTTAATGTGGTATTAATAAGAATATCACAGAAATTGAGAAGTAAATTACGAACAAAACTAACGAGAACACTCACTATTTCAAAACCTTTTATTTAGCCACCGTACATTTCTATTAATTAATTTATTATATTGACTAATCATGACCTTAATCATTACATAATGATTGGTCATTAACACCATTGTTCTCAATTTAAAAAAAGGACCTGTAGATTAATATTTTCATTTTCTACATCAAAACCCACTTAATTGTTTCCTATCTATGCCAAGGACCTATTAAAATATAATGTAATTAATCATACAATCCAAATAGTGCAATAATCAATTCTATTATAGAGTAATCTCAACGTGTGACTAGTTGAATTTAAGATTTATCCTTTCAATACGTATAAATTGACTAAGTATTCATAGCATCAATGTGAAATTCTAGAGTAGCATTAATTTGACCTTAAAATGATGAAGACGTTTGGCAGTGGTGATAGAAATTGGCGGCAGCGAATAGAGAACTTTAACAAAGCAAGACAATAATTTTGTAGAAAATAAGACTTTTAATACATATGGTCCAAAAGGTATAGGGTCTTAAACAAGTTTCAGACTTAGTTCATTATTATCAACTCAATTAATTATCTAACCTTTATCCATCAATTAATTAAGTATAATTATCAAATAGTTCAAAATTTTCAACCAACTTCACCGACCAATCATAAATGACTCGGGAAAACTATTGGGAGTGGTAAAATGGTAATTTTATAAAAGTTTTCAAAAATTACCTTGCGGGTGATGACAAAAATGTACCTACAGTCCATCATGAATTTCATATAGTTCAAAAGATAAAACGCGGAGTCACAAGCAGATCTAAAGTAGTACAATCTAGACATATATAAGTTTTAGAATTTGTTTGCAGAAAAACACATGGAAATGAAAAAATGAGATCTCTTGTCTTCTTACGATTTGAATAAAAGAAAAATTCTTTCAAGATCTCTTATGTATAAGAAAAAAAAAGATATGTTATGAAAGGACATAAAACTTTTTTTATCATAAAAGACTAAAAAAGACAAAATTTGTGATCACAATTTAAAAAATCAATCTCGAAGTTCAAACTATACCATATAGATCATTATTAAGAATGAAAATGTGGAGGTGATTTCAAAGAAAGATTGCTTTCATCTATTCAACCTCATAAATATGTTTCTACTGCCATACCAAAATCAAGCTAAAAATGTGTACCATGTGACTTTGTATATATTTGTCTTTATTAGGACGTCTCTATTACTTGATCATGTTTGAAATTAAAGCATGATTATTATTAATTTGAAAAGAAAAATGGTGTCATCTTTTTTATTTTAAAGAAGGAATTTACATTTAGTGAGAAGTGTACAAAATTGACCTTATTTAGCTAATCTAATTAATGAAGAAAATGAGTACCAAGTTATGTTTGATATAAGAAAAAACACAATGAATAACTCTTAACTAAATTTCTATGTCAAGCTCCTCACGATATGTTAAGGGAGCAAAGAAGTGGTAGCTTCATGTAAATAATTTATCTTTTTAAAAAAATTCAAATGAACTATTTAACAAAAATCTTTCAATTACTTATTTTAAGATTTATGTTAAACTATATTGAACATTTTTGTTGCACTAGAAATATATTGTCTAAATATTTTTTATAACCCAAGGTTGTTTATCTAGCAAAAGTATCATTTTTAGATAATGTTTTTTTAGCAAATCATTACAAGTAATACAACAAAAACAACTCCTCCTCATCAATACGCACATCACAATTATTCATGTGCCTCCAATTGATTATTTCAACAACAACAAGAAGATATATCGTGTAATTTTACAAAAAGAGATTGGAGAAGATAAACTTATGGAAACTTGAACAAATAAAGTAATTAAACATATATGGAGTTGCATGTCAATTTGTCTTTCATAATGGTGGATGGGGTCGCTTTCCTTTGGTGGCGGATTAAGAATGTTCATTAAAGCATTTAGACCTTTTATTTCAATGGTTGTCTTGCCATAAACCAAAGCAACTTCATCCGCAATGGCAAAACTTCCCAACCAGTGTTGTTGATTTGTTCTTACATCTCGAATCTCTATAACCCATCTTCCCCATTTTCGTTGTCTAACTCCCTTGTAGTTCTTTACATTTTCTTGGTGCAGTTTTGTATCTTTTTTCTCTTTGGAGGATACCATCTTTGAAGTGACCTTGGTCTTTCCATTTTGATGATAATTTCTTTACAAATCTTTTTTTGTCGTTTGGACTTTTCTCCTTGATGAATTCCCTCCTCATCACTAGATAAGTCTGTGGCGTCATTATCCATTGTGTAAATATGTACAAAAAGACCACAGAACATTCGCCCATTAGATTGTTTTTTTTCCTCTAGAAAATTTTGAAGGTCTTTTAACTACCTCATTTTCGTGAAGCTCATCTCTGGAAGCCATTGCTTCAGGAAAGAAAACAAACAAAAAAGCACAATAAGTCCATTAAATCAGGCACGTCTATATGCTTCATCAATAATCAAATTATTTTTATTCATGTACTTTATATGTCAACTTGATTATCTGAAATGACCTAGCACATAAAGTTTCAGACTTAGCTCATTATTATTAACTCAATCAATTACCTGTCTATTACACGCCAATTTATTAAATATAGTTATCGAATAGTTCAAAATTTTCAATCAACTTCCTCGACGAATTATAAATGACCCATGTCTCATGGAAGGATGTCGTTGACTATAAATTCATGTCCAAGTGACTCTATCACTTTATACTTTCTAGAACTTATAGATAGGTTAGGTGAGTACAGATTATTCACCAAAAATATACCTATTAGACTTCTATCACCTTACCTTTACTCTCAAAGCCCTATTAATTCAGCATTCTTGACTACAAGCCTTACTTTCAAGCCCACAATCATCAATTACTCCTAGATTTTGAGGCATTCTAATCACATTCTTTATTACCAGGTGAATCTAGTCATTACTCATCAAAAGGTTCAAATCATTGATTACAAGTAAAGATCCATCATACATAATAAATTATAGTTTAATTTATGTCTATATGTTCCCCAATCTTGAACCATTACTACACATGACTTTAATTTTAGAAGATCAATTCTAATTCTTCAATTTCACCATTCATGGCATAAACTCTCAAAATATATAATTCATCAAATAAACTATGTTTTACCATTGAAATCACATAAATTCATCATAATATAATAATTTAATGTCAATTCAATCATAATTAAGTATCATCCACTTGATTGAAATCAAGTTTAACACTACCCACAATGAAGGAAGAAACCCTAGCAAGAATTGCGTTTTGACTTTGGCGAAACTCTGGGGATCTATGGGTGGAAGAATCACAGATGAATAAGATAACATACCTTAATTCAAATCCCTAACACAAGATTGAAACAATGGATGAAATCTGCCCGTCTTAGTTCTCTTCTTCTTCACTTCTAGAGAGTGAATTATTTGTAGTGAATTTGGGTTAGTTTTGTGGTCTTGGAATAATGATTTGATTCACTTAGTTTAGGGGTCTATTAGTCTTATATATATGGTTTAATAAAAAAACTAACCGACCTCCCTTTACCCCTAACTTAATACCAATTAACCCCTAAGCCCCCAACTTAAAAACTAAACTCTAATTTGACCTCACTCAGAAAACCCCCACAAAATTGCAGACCGTGGATTGGTCTAGGGGTCGTGCTGCACCGTTGTGGGTGGTGAAATGAGGCTAAAAATATGCAAACAAGTGAACGACTTGACCTATGACCCCAACCCACGGGGCGTGGGTCCATCTATTGGTAGTCGAGCTGGTTTCTGACAGTTTTGGGTCTGTTTTAAGGGTCTTCCTCAAGGACCCCTCTGGTAGTCCTTGGGTGGTCTTGATGCCCTAACCCTAAAAACCTAATTCTAAGTAGGGAATCATTTTACAATTTTAACACGCATACCAAACTCTAAAGCTTTAGCACAAGGCTTTAGAACTTTCTAGTTTAGTTCACTAGTTTTTGAAGCATAACAATATCTCCCCCTTAGGATATTCATCCTCGAATGAAGATTCTAAACTCTTCTTTAGGTTACCTCTATAAACTAGCATTCCATCATGCATGCAATACATCTAAATGCACACAACCAAGGAAGAAAATTGTAATTCCAAGCTAAGCATATTCAATGTAACACAAGGGAGTAGAAACTACTTCTAACAACTCAAAATGGATGAACATCTATGCATTTACTCATTTCAAGGATGAACTACATTCTCCTATCTAAAACATGATCAACAAACAGTCATGGATCCTATATGCAATTTACTCTAAAAAGCCTCTACTCAAGGAGGAATCTTTCAACTCCTAATTAAGGTATGTTAATTAGTTAATCTCATGAAGTTTATATGCAATTCCACTCAAATGCACCACAGCATGAGGAAAAATAATGTATATAAGTCATTTCTATCAAGACCTAAGCTTTTTTCATGAACATGCAGATAAGGGAATCATGGCAACAGAGAAAAACACAATAACCTTACTTTTTTGGAACACTATCTCTTCCTTGGGAATAAGCCTATATAATCACTTCTATACATCATTCATGCTAAAGACAAATTCAAGATCAAACATAGCAAGTCACAAAAGACAAGAAATTCGGAAATTAATAAAGCATAAAAGCATAACAGAAGCAACATGAGAAGATCACTCTTGATCTTCTCAAGATTGGAGAGCATAAAACCTATTCTTCTTAAGAGCACTCTCATCTGGACCACTAGAGGCAACTTTATTGTCCTCACTTCCCTTAGCCTTGAGAACAAGGCAATCTCTAATTTTGTGCCCATCGTTTCCACACCCATAGAAACCGTCCATGCAAGTTAGGCACTTACTTATGAGTCCGCGATTTCGATAAATTAGGGCTTTAGTTTAAAAGATTTAGTGTCTGCAAAGGCATATTTTGTATCAATGTACCTTGAATTTCAGGTATTTGGATTGAGGAAAAAAACATGAACACTAATGAGCACAAACGAACAAGGCAGCTGAAAGAATGAAAAAAAGAAGGTATGATGATCGCCTATCTCATTAGTCAAGTCGCCAAATGGCCATGGTCTCGCCTAAAGTTCCAGTGTGCAAAGACTTCAAGGAGAAAATTAAGTGATAGAAAAGAGTAGTCGACGAGTCGCCAAACGGTTCCATGATGCAATCGCCCAAAGTTACAAAATTTGAAGATACTGAAGGCCAAATGGAAAAGACGATGGAATTGACCAAAGGGTGTATCACCGAGTGGAGCAGCGATCCCAACTTATTGCGCCAAAATGATCCTTCACAACGTATTTGTCCGACCATAAATACATCTTTTACTAGTTATTTTAGTATTGATTGATCTATCAATCTATCTAGCTTTCAATCTAGAATAAGAATTATCAGCTTGGAAGTTTAGAACGGAGTTTTGAGATAATATTTCCTTAGATTTAAAGATTTGAACATTGACATTTCTAAGAAATTGGAAGTGGGTGTTGAAGATTCGTCATATTAGACCTTTGTAAAGACGAAATAAATCTTACCTAGTTGATGGAAACACAATTTGGTAACAACTTCTATCTTTTTTATGATATCAAGCTAAAACTCCAATTCTTGGGGTGTGAATATGTGATTATAGGTTGAGTTAGTTGTTGACTATTGTTTATTGATAGTGTAAATGTTGTTTAAAAGTGATTTCATTCAATAATTTTGCCTTAATCTAAAGGTTATAGTTGCAAAGGCAACTGTACCTTTATGTTGTTGGCTTGCTTGAGAGAGACGTTTTAAAACTAAGATTATTGATTTGACAGTATGTGGGTATTGGATTTTCATGGATTCAGCTCAAGCGAGTGTATCTTAAACCCTCTTCTGCACATTCAACTCAAGAGAGTGAATGGACTAAAACATAGGTAGTTCTTAATTGTTTCTTATTGGTGTTCGAGAGAAACAAATTTGTTTCGGGATAAATTGTTAAAGAGAATGTTTATCCCCAATAGAGTCTAGCTTAGTCACATTATTTACAACTATTTAATATCAGTTGCAATTACCCAGTTTCTACTTAGCCTATAATCCAATCACATCCCAAAAACATGTCTCATTATTTACTTATACATGTTATTTGCTATTGTAGTTGATAATTATAATCAAAAAACCCTGTTATTTGACAACTAATTCACCCCAAACTTGAACCATGCTTTTATTCGTAAATGTTTTGACCTATGATTGACTTGAGCATTTTTGCACTTGGCTATTGATTCTCAATACATACCACTCCCTATGGGATTTAACCCCCAATTCAATTAGTTGGGTTATGCTAATTAATAATCGTTGACACTTAGTACTGGATGAAGTTTCCTGATATCTAAAATCAAAATGGCCTTGCTGCCAGGGAGTGGTGTTTTTTGAGAATCTTTAGTTAAGTTGAATGTTGTTCTTGTTAGTTATAGTTGAACTTAATTTTAGTTTTGTTTTGCTGGTTTGTGTCTTGAAACAGAACGGAGCAATGGTATCCAAGTAGCCACCAAGAAGACATCAGAAACCTCAATGATGTCAACTAGCCTAATGCTAATTACCCCTATCTTATGGGTGGTATTGTTTCCATTCACTTGCCTCTGGCTGAAGGAAATACAGTGTTTCACATCACTAAGTACTATGTTTCAACTTTTGCAACAGAAAGGGTTGTTCGATGGTTTGGCTCATGAGGATCCCCATTAGCATATTAGAAACTTCGCGGATGTATGTGGACCGTTCTCCTTCATGAACATATTGCAAGAGTCGGTCCGATTGAGGTTGTTACCATTCTCTTTGATGGGAGAAGCATACAAGTGGCTGGCATTGTTGCCACATGAATCAATCACTTCGCGAAAGAAGATGTGTCGACCCTTAGCCAGACTATTACTTCACATTCAGTCAATCAAGTATTTTGGTACCCAAATGGGTCATATCCCTTCTCATTTGAACCCAAGACAACAACGGGGATTTTCCCAGTGATACGAAGGCCAACCCCAATAATGAGGTTCTAGTGTGGACTTGTGTCGTATCACGACGTTAACTAAGACGCTTTTTAGGAGGCAACCCAAGTTTTTATTTTCTTTCTTTTAACTTGAAATAATTGTGTGTTGATTGTGCAGGTCAAAGTGTGGAAAATGATTGAAAAGTGCAGATAGGTGAGCCATAAGTCCAATCAGCGCATCACTGAAAGGGTCAGTGTGCCCGATCTGATCCTTTGTTTGACCTAAGATAATTTGAAATTGGATTTTGTAAAACACGGTGAGACCTTAACAAACTTCTCTATGTCTTGTAATCTTAAACAACAACATTAAAAATCATTTTTTAGCCCTTTACAAACTTCTTTTTGGTTTATGGCTTTACAAGAATTTTTTGTCCTTGCATATAAGATATCATCATCTTTAAATAGAAGAGATTTAAAATGGTCATTTTCTTCTATTCAAATTGTATTAGGGTGAGATATCTGAGTTTTTAAATTTTTACACTCACCGACTTGAATTATATATCCTTCTAAATAACTAGAAAACCATTTCTATCAAACTCACTTAAAATCCTAGATTTTTCTTTTGTTAAGTTATTTCTCTATAGTTTCAAATAGAAAACTTTTCACGCAATAAGGATTTCATAAATCCATTAATGAATTTCTTATAGTTCAATAGATAAAATCTTCAAAAAAAAATTAAGAAAATATTAAACTAAAGTAGTCAAATCTACATATATATAAGTTTTAAAATGTGTTTGTAGAAACAGAAAGAGAAACAAGGAAATGAGATCTCTTTGTCTACTTACAATTTGAATTTTAAAAAATGTCATTTTCAGATCTCTTATGTGTAAAAGAGAAAATTATACCTCATCCATAAAAATTCACATGTCACACATAGATAACTTCAAATATATAACTTGTGGTCTAGAAATGTTAAAGAAACTTAGATTTGAACATACCTTGAAAAGAAACTCGAAAGCTCTCAAACAAATAAGTAATTCTGATCTTTTGTCTTGTCTTTAAATCTTTTTGCATATAATGGTCATTTATATAATTTAAACTTTAGCGATCATCGCTATATAGAAGTGGTAAGAAATTTAAACACAAATAGTTAATCTTTTATACTCAATTCTTTTCAATTGTCATTCTTATCTATTAATCATATATGTGGACTAAAAAAAAGAAATCAACATTAATAATTCATTAAATAGTCGTAAATGTGTCATTGAACTTATAAAAAGACTCATCTATGTCATCCGTTAAAAATTTGGCTCATCTATGTTATTTCATTTGAGAAGAATAATTATTTTTTTTAAAAAAAGTGTAAAATATTTTACTCTCTCACTGTACCCTCCNCCCCCCCCTCCCCATTTTTAAATTTCTCTAGAAAAGTATTTAGTTTTTTTTTTAGTTTTTTTAAAAAATTCTGACCACTCCACCTAACTCTCCGCTTACAAAATTTTTATCGCTTTGTATTAGATATATACATATTGAAGATATCTATTTTACTTACCACCGCAAGACTTTTTTATAATAATTTTTTATATGTTATATTCGATACACGAAAAAGTTCCTAAAAATATATGTACATATCAAACACAAAACGAGAAAAATATAAAAATAAATTAGAAGCGGAGAATTAGCAACGAGGGGGTGGTATTTCTATTTTTATTAAAGTAAAATGAATATCAATCTTTTTTAGAATGAGTTGGTGGTTTTTTTTCTTAGAGGGGGTGGTGAAGTATGAATTTTTAAAAATATATTATAAAAGAAATTTTAAAGTAAAATAAAAGGGTGGGGATTGTGGAGGGGGGGGTGGAGGAGGGGAAGTACAGAGAGGAGGTGGTGAAGTAGAGTAAGAAAAATAAATTTAAAATTTATTTTTTAAAATATTTTAATTAATACAGATATTTTATTATTTAATTTTTATCAAGGTAGAATATTTTATGCATGTGCAATGTCATATGTCAAGATTTTTTCAAATAAAAGAGAGTGCATTATTGTATTTACTAATAATTGATAGTTTAGATATGGAATCATTCTCAATATTTTAGGTATTAAACTCAAAAAACTGAATATTTTAGATGTATTTTTGACCCTTATTTTTATGTAAAATAGATAAGTTCTTTATTTCCGTAAGTGAAAAACAAAATTAAAACTAAATAAAGAAAACTGAAAAAAGAAAAAAAAGGAAAAATAGTTTTTAAAAAAGAGATAGAAGATGAATAAGACAAAAAAAATACAAAAAGTAGGACAAAAGGGACAAAAAGACGAATAAGAGAAAAAAAAAAGAAGGATGGACATGAAAAAGGAGAAGAAAAAAGTTTATTTTTGTTTTTATTTATTTATCAAAACAAAAATTATATATTTATATAAAAGAGAATTCTACGTCCGCCTATGTGGCGCAACCACAAGCATGAATTTTGTTTTAAATTTATTTATTTCCAAATTAGTCTATGTTTTTGTATGAAAAGATGTGACTTTTATGAATGGTTGCGATTTTATTGAAGAGTTGTGACTTAAATGAAGAGTTGCAACGTCTTTCAAAAGTTGTGACTTTTATGAAAAGTTGGGACCTTAATGAAAAGTTGTGACTTTATGAAAAGTTACGACTTTTATAAAAGATTGTGAACTTTCCGATGGGTTGCAACTTTTTCAAATAGTTGTAACCTTTTTGACAAGGCACAACAAACATTTGTTCACACTATCCTTTGTTGTTTAAAAATAGAGGGTTTTTTTCTCATTTTAAAAAAAAATTATGATCTTGTTCTTCTACTTTTGCAAAATTAAATATTCGTTTGATTTGCTCCAGTTGAGTAACTTACTGACACTGCTGTTTTTGTATTAATAAGTTGGTGAATAAAATTGTTCCATCATGAGAGTTTGTAATTCTTTAAACCTATGGTATTATAGTGGAATAGTTTTCTTAAGGGACATTGTGCATTTAGAAGACTCGATTTTTTCCGTTCTATTGCATTCTATTTTATATATCTTGGTATGTTTTTTTTACAGTCATTAACTTATGCATATGATACCAATTATTGTACATGTTTTAAACTCTGTTGTTTATTTTTCTGCAAAGTTGTTGTCTCCGATTATATTGAACATATACACTTATAGTACCTATATTCATTGTGCAGAAAATAATTATTGTACTCAGCTCCAAGAATTCATGTTTTGATATTATATATTAAATTCTATAACTTAAAAGTACTATATATAAACTTAAATATTATCTATTTTTACATAGATATGTAATTTTTTCGCTTATCAATTGAAGAAATTCATTATGCAAGTTCAAAAATTGTAGGAAAAATGCACAAGTACCCCCTCAATCTATGCTCGAAATTTCAGAGACACACTTATATTATACTTAGGTCCTATTACCCTTTGAACTTATTTTATAAGTAAATTTCTACCCCTTTTTGGCCTACGTGGCACTAATTTGAAAAAAAAAGTCAATCGGCGTTGGGCTCACAAAATAGTGTCACGTAGGCGAAAAGGGGTAGGAAATTATTAATAAAATAAGTTCAGGGGATAATAGGACCTTAGTATAGTATGAGTGTGTATCTGAGATTTCGGGCATAGGTTGAGGGGGTACTTGTGCATTATCCCAAAATTGTAATTGCTTTCCTGTTAAAGCGTAATTCTTTTTTGAATATGTTAACAAACTTTTGAATTTTCTCCTGACACATATATGACAGTTGTATAATCTGAGCAACTTAAATGATTCTTTTTATCATGAGTTGCCTTTGTATATATGTTCTTATTTTCTTCTTTATTTTTCTTTTAATGTTAATTAAAGAACCAATGATTTATTATTTTGTGAATAATTCATTCGTTAGAGGTTCTTGGGTTATGTGATAATGACAAATAATCAAATTCATGTTGTAATATTGCTAATATTTTTTTAGGAACCTATTTTTCTATTATTTTTAATATATGGATATTAATAGAAAATTATTTGCAATGTCAATACAATTATTATTTATGACCGCACGGTCAAATTACCTAATTATGATATAATATTAACTCTTTTAAATTTATTTGTAGGATAATTTTTTTAAAAGAAAATATTAAATAAATAAAGATTATATTGGTAAAACTTTTCTTTTGTGGATATGGAGACAAATATCACAGTAGGCATATAAATATTAATTATTTATTATAAATTAACCCATCACCCAGCCTGGTCCACATCTCCTACATCTCTCTTTATTCATTTAAAATTTTCAATTATCAAAAAGCTTGGGAAAGTCAAAGAAGTACACAACACTCACCAAGTAACAATAATTGGTGACTAAGACTATTTCCTACAATGATAAATGTAGTAGATAATTTGTCTTATTTTTAATATTATCAATCAAATATCATGATAAACATAATAGAAAATTTGTCTTATTTTTAAAATTATCAATTTCACTTGTAACAAAATGTTACTCATCTTTTTATGTGATAGTGGTGTATATAAAGGATTAAACTCACATTTATATACCATAGTTTTTGAAACGTGAAAATGACATACTCCGCAAAATATCCTCTGTGCTTGTTCTCCTCATCTTTCCCCTGCATATTTTAGCACAAACTAAGTTTGCTATACCATTAGGCAGCTCTCTCATAGCAAATGATGAAACAACATCATGGCTTTCTCAATCTGGAGATTTTGCATTTGGATTCAAGAAAATTCAAAGCCAAAATCAGTTCTTGCTTTGTATATACTATGCCAAGATTAAAGATGCCAACATAGTTTGGTATGCAAATGGTGGTAACCTCGTGCCACGAGGCTCAATCGCAGAGTTAAATCCTCAAAAGGGACTAATTCTCCGCGATTCTTAGGGTAAAATGATCATGTGGAGCACTGGTAGGATTGATTCTAATGTTGCTTATGCTGTCATGAATGATACAGGAAACTTTGTTCTTGTTGGTGTTGGTTCTTCAGTATTATGGGGAAGTTTTCGGTATCCGACTGATACCCTTATGCCTACTCAAATACTAGAGATTAACAACAAGCTTGTTGCTCGAAAATCTGAGCCTTTGTTCGTTCCTGGTAGATTTTATCTTCGTATGTTGAGTGATGGGAATTTGGTTCTTGTTACTTAATCCAAACCGACGAATTTTGATTATGATGCTGAGTATTACAATAGTCATACTTCTAATTCAGGGGAGGAAGCCAATTCTGGTTATTGATTGGTATTCGATGAGTTTGGTTCAGTTTACATATTGAAAAGGAACAATCAAAGACTTGTTTTGACACCTCCTAATGTTCCTTCAATTTCAGAAAATTATCACAGGCTAAGTCTTGATTTTTATGGTGTTTTAACTTATTATTATCGTCCAAAGAGTACGTCTACGGGGGGGATCAAAAGTGGAGTACTCTATGGTCTTTGCCTGATAACATATGTCTAGCAATTGTTGAAGATATTGGAAGTGGAGTTTGTGGATTCAACAATGTGTGTCATCTAGGTGAAAATCAAAGACCATATTGTGAGTGTCCAAAAGGGTATTCGTTGATCGATCCGAATAACAAGAATGGGAGCTGCAAACCAAAATTTGTTCCTAGTTGTGATGAATTTGGACAGGGAAATCCTGAAGATCTATATGATTTTGATGTGGTGACGGATGTTGATTGGCCGTTATCAAATTTCTAGAGGATTTATCCTTCTGATGAAGAAGAATGCAAGAAGGCTTGTTTAGAAGATTGTTTCTGTGCTGTTGCTATTTATAGAAGCAAAAGTTGTTGGAAGAAGAAACTTCCATTGTCAAATGGGAGAGTAGATACCTCTTTGAATGTAAAAGCTTTTCTTAAAATACGGAAAGTTTGAACATAAGTTTGAACAAAAGAACTTCTTAAATTCGATATAATGTATGTCTGCTTCAGTTTCATGGTTGAATTCATCGATCCAACTTGCTATTTTACACCATTCAATAGTTTGTATTTGTAACAATTAATGGAACATGTTGTATAACAAACATTGATTTGCAAGTAGTATTTCAAGTTGAAGCTGGAATATTTCATACATTTCAAGAAACATAGTGCACTGAGATACAGATACAGGTTATTGATGTACTCTTTAGGTCCAAGTAAATGAATAATGGGAAGAAAAAAACATGGTTGATCTAAATAGAATCGATAAACGAAAAAGGATCGCGAGGAATTGATACTTTAACAGAACCTTCAAGCATTAACATGACTTTCTTCATGTTAGGCCTTGATGCTGGATTTTTTTGAATGCACCAAATAGCAACCAACAAGAATTTCTCGAATCTCTTAATATCTTCTAATGCCTCTTCATCATCGCCTACAAGTAAATGCAACTTATTTCTTTCATAGCAATCGTAAGCACATTCTAGTAGTATCCTTTCGTTCCCGTTTGCCACATCCTGCTCATAGTTTCTTCTGCAGCACATCAACTCCAAGAGCAAGACCCCGAAGCTGTACACATCAACCTTCACAGTAACAGGCATGCTTCTGAACCAGTCTGGGGCTAAGTACCCTTTAGTTCCACGTACCCTAGTGGTTGTTTGAGTCTGATGTTTTCTCAGTAGCTTGGCCATGCCAAAATCTGCTATTTTTGCTGTCATATTTTCATCCAAAAGCACATTTTGGGGCTTGATGTCACAATGTATAATTTTGGTACTGCACTCTTCATGCAAATAGCAAAGTCCTTTGGCAGTGTCGATGGCAACTTGTACCCTTTTAGACCAACTAAGCCTAGAATCTTTGAATAGCAAGTGTGCTATTGAGCCGGTTTTCATGTGTTCATATACCAAAAGGCGGTGTTGGCCTTCGTTGCAGAATCCAAGGAGTTGGACTAAGTTCTTGTGATTAGTCCTGCTGATTGAATTCACTTCAGCTTCAAATACTTCTTCTCCTTCTCCTTCTGTTACCATGTTATGAAGTTTTTTTACAGCAACGACTTTCCCATTTTCATCATCAAGAACGGCTTTGTAAACTGTTGAATAAGCTCCAGTTCCTAACTCTTCCTTGAATCCATTTGTAACTTGTTCTAGCTCTTTGTAGCTAAAACTTCTTAAGTTCACACCTGGAACAGCTGAATACTGTGCAATTATCTTTCGTTTTTTCCCTTTAAACTTAAAAATGTACACAAGTGCCGAAAGAAATAAGATTAAATTCATGAAAACTGAACTGGCCAACAACACAGAACCAGAAATGATCAGAGTAGATTGATTTTTCTTTTTTCGTATTTCAACATTTGGTGATTCCAACAATGTGGAGTTGTCTTTCCTTATCTTTATCAAAGCCTTCCCTCCGATCGTTGGACCTACTCTCCCATTTGAAAGAGGGTACCTTTTCTTCCAACAAATGTTGTCGTCACTGTAAATGGCAACAGCACAAAAACAATCACTCAAACAATTCTCTCTGCACCAATCCTCTGAAACATCCCGGGGAGACTCATAATCAGAGTCAGGCCAGTTAGTATCCAACATTTCGTGGAATGTGAAAGACTCAACTTCTCGTGATTCAAGGTTACAGTTTTGCTGAGAGAAATTTTGTCTGCAGCTGCCTAATTTATCATTCGGATCATCCAAGATATATCCGAGTGGACAATCACATCTCGGCCTCTGATCAGTTCCTATTGAGCATAGGCTGTTGAAACCACAGGCACCCCCTCCTGTACCTTGCCTGATAGACAAACAGATGTTATCAGGAATGTTATACAAACTAGACCATGACATCGGTTCCCTACCAGAAGATTTCGGATGGACATAGTGCCTAAAATCTCCATCATATTCAAGAATCGCTCGATGATATATTGATTGCCTTCTTGAGTTTTCCACATTAGAAGATATTGAATTTATCAAAGTTCCATTCTTTGCTTGAAGAAAAATAAAGCCTGATTGATTGAAGATCACCTGATAACCACTGCCAACTGACATAGTAGACCAATATGCAGCATTTGTTGCCTCAGCTGGATAATTGACTGTGTAAAGCACCAGATTTCCATCATTTTGAAGTATGAACTCAAACCTCCCACTCGATACATTCGTGTCAGAGAAACTTGAAACAAGGCTGCTCCCTTGATTAAGTACTTGACCAGGCAAAATCGTACCGGTGGGCTCATCAAAACTCTGCCATAGAGTTTCTGAACTACTAGTTGCTAGCACAAAGTTTCCGTTATCAAGCATGGCTCCATAGGCCAATTGAGCATTCGCCATGCCACGAACCCACATCTCTTGACCATTTGGATCGGTGAGGACTAGTCTTCCATCCGCAGAGAGCTGAACTTTGGATCCATCTAAGGCAAGATTATTCCTATTGGCTGACCAAACTATGGTTTTGTCTGTGATTTTGTTGAACCATATGGCTAGTAAGTACCTTGATTCATTTCCAACTTTTTGGAAGCCGAAAGCGAATTCATCAGATGGAGATGGCCAAAAGCTAGTAATATCACTTGTAGTGAGTGATGAACCCAAACTAACATTTTTGTAAGATTGAGCAATAGCTGAAAGGGGAAACAATAAGAGACCAACAAGAAGCATAGCTAAAAAAGTCATGTAAGAAAGAGGCAAAGTTATAAATGGATATTATGTATACCTATTATGATAGAATATGATAGAATCGATAATTCATGTTTTGATGATAGACAAGAAGCGCAAAGAACAGTAGCAAATGTACGCAGCAAAAGAAGTCAAGCTAGAGTCCAAGGTCAAGTAAAATAGAGTTATTTGTCAAAGTCAAAATAATATATTAAAGGTACAAGTTAATACAAATAAGGAAAACCTTAAATATATTATTAAGGAAGGAAGTTGTGTATAATAAGGATTGTACTTTAAAAAAGAGTCCTTGTTTAAACATAACTTCCTTACCTTATCAGATAAGGATTGTACAAGGCAAAATAAACTCTATAAGAAGAGCACGAGGCAGAGGAAGAAAGACACGACTTCACGCAGAGAGAAAAGGGAGAATTATTCATCAAACTGAAGTCTTCAAGATTGATAGGATTGCTACGTTTAAAACGTTCTTGAGTGAGAAGGTTTTTAACGTATAGAACTTTTGTCTTGTTTTGTTTTCGATTGTAATTTACAGTTTATTGTACAAAGGGTGGGTTTGGCCCTTTGTAGGGTTGAGTATTAGTGAGAGTTGTAACAAAAGGTGGGTTTGGCCTTTTGGAGAAATCGATTGGAGTCAATCGAGTGAGGTAGTAGAGATAAGGCTTTTTGATTATTGAGTTGTAATCACAAAATCTTATAATTGAATTAATAAAACGAGGTTTTTCCTTCCTTGAGTGAGGAAGGTTTTTAATTCAATAAGTGTTTGTGTCTTTATTTAAAAGCAACTTACAAGAACCTGGTTCTTGTTCTGGGGTAAGGTTTCTTCAGATGGAGACACTTATTATGTATATTATGTATACCTATTAGATACAAATAAAGTGTTGCCTGCAGGGGAAAATAGTCTGGCATATTACATAAACGGTCTTTTAAGTTGAATAGTACTTAACTACATAAGTAGACACTTATTGTATAGAGTTGAATAAGTTGACATACATCCGACGTCCTGTATGACAATTCACGTCATATGCAATATCTACGTGTGTGTCTATTTATTTAGCTTTATACAGATTTATGAATAACTTGTGCACATCTAATGTTTGAGAGCGTAAATATTAGCTAAGATCAAATTAAATAAAACGTTATGTATTGATAGTAAAAGTCATATTCCACATAAACAAATTTTAGAAAGAAAGTAAAATTGTTGCTTGTTGGACCACATTTTCTAAAAGTAAATGTTGAATAAGTCCTTTGGCAACACCACTTTTTTGAGTTCTACCGCATTTTCTTGACTTTGGAAATGTTGACGCGTTTCTAAAATATACTTGAGTGGGTACTTTTTAAGAGATAGTAACTATTAGTTAGTGGCATTTTTTATTTAGGAAAAAATATATTCCTGAATTATTATACATGGTATGTATATATATCCTTTATACTAGTGGAAATACATATGTTATAATTTTACTCACCGACTCGGCATCGCATTGATGAATAAGATTGCATCATGTGTTCCTTTAAGTCTTGTTCCTTTAAGTCTTCCGTTAGAGTGAAAAGCATATGCATTCTAATTTCTAGACAGCAGGGACACCAACCAAGGGCGGAGCTAGATAGAATTAGGGGGGCGGGAAATATACTATTTATACATGGTATAGATTATTTTTTATGTATATATAGTAGATGTCGAACCTCATTTAATTAGTTCGTAGTTTACTTCTTAAGATGTTGAACGCCTTTATTATAAATTCTAGCTCCACCACCGGCACCTATGTCCCAAAAGTATGATGAAGAATATCTGCATACTCTTTACAATAGTTCGGAGATATATTTGTCTTCTTTTTTTTATTTATTATTATGTATAACACTATATATAACACTATATATATATATATATATATATCAAACTATCAGAAAGGTTATTATGTATTAAAAATGAGTTACGCATGCACCTTAGATGTTTTGCTAAGTATTTTAAAATATATTGTACTTAGTTGGTAAGAAATTGACACAGTGTATTATAATAAAGTGTGTAATTAATGTATTAAATCTTCAGTAAAACATGCATTGCACGTGTTCTCTAAATTATTCTCTGTAAAACATATTAAAATTGTATTATAAATTTATTAAAAGTTTCTAGTTAAAAAAATATTATTGCTATAGATGGTAAATATTTTTCTTTAAGATTACATATTTATGTAAATTTCCTAATAGTTTGTTCCTTGTTTTCTGTTTGTTTGTTTTTTGCTCTTATGATCTTGATAGTAAAAATTTACTAGTTCAATTAATTTAAATTTGCAACAAATAAATTCCTCGGGGGGGCATAAAATGCTTCAAACCAAGTTCTAGTTTATACAGTACCAGATCTCTGAGTAATGAATATAATCATCCCGTTATACTTATTGATATCCGGAATTTCACTAAAGATATATTTAACTTTTGAATAAGAATATGATCAATCATAAAAATACTTATATTTGGGATGGACCTAAATATCGAAGCAAAAATAAATTGAACTGACGAAGTACTATCATAAACCCACTTTTGAATTGTAACTTTTATTTATTCAAATAAAACAAAATTTTCATAATAAATTCGATTTTTCTTAACTACCACGTAAGTACCACTCGTTAAAGAAAGATAGAAAGTTGACCACTAAAGCACTCAAATCAATTTTCTAAAGTTAGTTTGGACCTTCTTGTTTTGATTTCTTTTTATTGAAATGAAAAATCGATGTTTCTTTCATTAGGATTTCTTGCCAGAAGTTATAAGCTGCTATTTTTGGTGGATAATTAATTTGAATCGTGAATCGTTTATATTAACTAATTCGGTCCATTTAGATAAGATTATAGTAGGAACTTAACTAATGTAAATTATATTAAATAATTATGTATGTTTTCATTATTTTAAGTTATTGACGCGAAGAACGAATATATAAAAAGTGAATGTAAAAGAGGGTCATTATTTAATAACAAGGTAAAACACTAATTAAATGTTTAATATTTTCTTTTTGGTCTACCTTTTACTTTTTTACAAATTTGAATTTATAATGGTCTAGACTAGGGCTCGGTTGGAAAATCACTTTGGTAATCGAATTTAATGTTATTGAGTGTAATGAGACTAACACATTTGGTTGATCATATAATTACTTGGTCAATCGTTAATTGAGTGTAGTTGAAAGAGTGTACTTACATACTCCAATTATGAGGGAGTGGCGCGAATTGATGGTAACTACATGGTATAATTGCAAGCTGATTACTTTTTTAATTTTCTGCTTTTATATTATTTTTATTTCTATTATGTTAAATTCTTTTTTATTTAATTTCTAAAATTATATTTTTATTTTTTACATTTTATTTCCTTCTCATTCTCAACCTTTACTTCTTGCGATTCTATACGATTTTTCATATTATTTATTTTATTTTTATTTTTTATTAGCATGATTTTGTTAGTATTCTAGTTTTTAAATTAAAGTAGAATCCACTGTCGAATAAGGTTATATATTTACATTTCTATTTTCTTTTAAATGATATTTATGTACGACATGTTGAAATTGATATAAGAGTATTTTATTAAAAAAATTTATTTTAAATTTAGAACTTATGTTATTTTTAGTTTCATTTGTTTTAGTAAATTGACTTGATATTCACATTGCAAGTCATTTATTTTTTAGTTACACTTGATAAAATTATCTTCAAATATTTTCATACTTTATGACATTTTATTCATGATATCAATCTCTTTGTCAAAGAAGTATTTCATGATGTTTATAGAAATCTTGTACTTTTACTTTTTATTATTAATTTAATTAAAATATATTAATTTGAAAAGACAAATCAATTTTTTTATAATATTAGTTAAGAACATATGTTTGTTGATTAATATGTTTTTAAAGGACAATATATATAAATATTTAATTTAATTTTTTTAGTAAAGACCCTTATCTGACTAATGTAGTTATTTAATTTTAGATAATTAGTTTTGATTTTTAAAATTTAATATAATCTTATGATTGTGCATTCAAACACTATTACAGTATCAAAAAAAAGTATGAAAAAATGATATGTAAACATAATTACTAAGTTTTGTAATTATTAACCTAGTAATTACACCAATTCCAATTATTTATAACTTCCCAAACAGATCTAGTAAAATTTTCTACAAATATGTATTTTATTTTTTGTAATTCATTTATATCCTTCTCATTTTCAACCTTTACTTCTTGCAATTTTATGTGATATTTCATAGTATTATTTCATCTTTATTTTAAAAAAAGTAAAGTTGAAGTCATTGTTGAATAAGGTTATACTAGGGGTGGCAGGGGGACCGGGCTATCACGCCCCGACCCGCGTCCCGCCCGGCCCTTCCCCTTATGTTTAGGGGGTTTTTAAGGGGTGGGGGATGAGGGGACCGGTCAAGGGCCGGTTCACCCCTGCGTCCCGGTTCGCGGGATCCCCTCTTTTTTTCTTTTTCTTTTAAATTTTTTTAAAAAAAGTTACCGTTTTAATCCGTTGGGGAAGCGGCTAGTGGGCCCCCCCCCCAACGGATTTTTGCCACTTTTTGTGTTCTCAAACATCCCCTACCACCCCTTTACTTTTAAAACTTTTTTTAAACCCTCAAGTTATAATAATTACACTTTAACCCATTTTTAATATTATAAATACACCTATCCCCTACTATTTCTTACAAAATCATCTATTCTCATTTCTCTCATCTATTTTTCTATATCCTCTCAACTCTCAACTCTCAAGTGTCATTCTTAATTTCTATTCCATTTTAATTCTCATATTATTATAATTCATATATTTCAATTTTCAATTCAAAATTTTCATATTATATCAATATATATAATTATATTATCTCATATTTGTTATCAAGTATTGGTTGGAGTTTCAAATTATAAGTTACAACAAATCACAAGCTTCAACAATCAGTTTAACGTCTGCTATTAACGCAGACTTTTGGTACATTCGTTTCATAATATTTATATTTTATTTTTCGTCTTTATTTTTGTGTTATTATTATTTTATATTACACTTTATATATAAATAAGTATGAGTTCTACCAAAAAAATAGCGGTAAAGGAAAAGAGAAAGAATAAGATAACGAAAAAAGTAGACTTTTTAAATTATTTAATTTTGGTAAAAAAAATAGTAAAGAAAAAAAGAGCAGTAAAAGTGGTGGTACTTCATCTAAATCAACGAGTAGAGTTAGATTTAACATAAATGATTCTACTTATGTTGATGATACTCCTCATGATATTGATTCAAATGTTCAACTCGATCACGAAAGATTAGAACGACGTTACGGTAATATTAATCCTAATGTTGATGAAAATTCAGGTGAAGAAGTAGAAGCTGATTTGGGAGATGAGGAGTTAGAAGAAACACCTACTAGTCCGGTCACAGAAGTTCCAAATGAGACTATAAATTTACTGGAGCAAAATTTTGGACATTCACCACTTATACCTCCAACAAGGGAGAAGGTGAAGTATCAACGCCCTAAAACTTCTATTGTGTGACAATTTATGACTTTCGATAAAGAAAATAGTGTTGCTATTTGTAATAAGTGTAAGCAACCTTTTAAACATAAACAAGGTGGGAGTCAAGGTGGAACGGGGGGATTAAATAGACATTTGTTATCTTGTGTGCCGATTCAATATAAAGAAGCTAAAGCATTAGCCAATAGAAAAAAAAGAAATTTCAATTAATGAATTTGATATTACCGGTAATGCATAGATAAGGGGTTCTAACATGGTTCAAGGAACATTAGATCCTTTTAACCCCGCTGGTCCAATAACACAACGTAAATATAAGAAGGAATTAGATCAGGAAAATTTAGCTAAAATGGTTTCTGTTTGTGGTTTGCCTTATAGTTTTCCTTCAAATCTCGGTTTTATTGAATATATTCAACAAACTTATAATCCAGATTATAGAGGCTTTTCAAGAAATACTGTTAAATCTGATGTTTTTGAATTTCAAGGTAAACATTGTCAATTTCTTCGTTGTATATTTAGCATATTAGATAGTAGAGTGTCTATAACTTCGGACATGGGTCGTAGTGTTAATGGAAATGATTATTTAAGTATTACTGCACATTGGATTGATCATAATTGAAATTTGCAAAAAAGAATTATAAGTTATAAACTATGTATAGAGAAAAAAACTGGTGCATAATTAGCTTCAAATATTTTAAGTGTTTTAGATTATTACATGATTATAGATAAAATAATGTCTGTCACATTAGATAATGCATCTAATAATACAAACGCTGCTAAAATGTTAAAAGTTAGATTATGTCCAATTAACAATAATATTTTTCATGTTAGATGTGTTGCACATATATTTAATTTAGTTGTACAAGATGGTATTTCATTATTTGATTGTGGTAGCGTAAAAATTGAATATGTCGTTACCTGGATTTTTCATACAAACAATGCTGCTAGAATTAGGGAATTTAATGAGCGTTGTTTACTATGTGAATTGTCACCTAGAAAAATTCCAAAACATATTAAAACAAGGTGGAATTCTATTTAAGAAATGCTTTCGGTTGCTTACAAATATAGAAGACCCATACAAATCGTTTTTAATGCTCACAATGCTGACCCATTAGATAGAATTTGTGATGAAGATTGGGAAGAAACTAAAGAACTATTACAATTTTTAAGACTTTTTATGATGCTACTACCATGTTTTCTGGAATTTACTATCCTACTATTTCATCCGTATTAATAAATATTTATGCTCTTACAATTCAATTTTGTAAATATAAAAAATAGATAAATTTAGAGTTGCAATTGAAGGTATGATTGAAAAATTTTAAATTTTTTTTTCCTATTCCTCAAGCTTTTTTAACGGCTACTTTACTTCATCCTGCTTATAAATTACAAGGTGTGCAAGGCCTTGTTGACATTTTTTATGAAACTTTAGAAATTTTATCGAAAGAAATTTCAAATTGTCAAACGTGTAAGTCTAGCATAAAATTAGAAGCAAAACTGTTGTTTGAAAAATATAGAACTACGGAAAATTTTCAAGGAGAAGTTGGTGAAACTTCTAATGTTGAGATTGATTTGTCACTTACAATTTTAACTTATATGCGAGGTATTCTTGGTCTTAATTCTATTAACCATGATGATTTTGAAGAATATCTTAATCAATCTTTAGAAATATTGAAAATCAAAGATGGTAATGAAGATTTATTAGGATGGTGGAGTAGGCGAAGCGATGCATTTCCAACTTTGAGCAAAATGGTTCGTGATGTTCTAGCTATTCAAGCTTCATCAGTTGCATCAGAGGCTGCTTTCAGTGCGGCAAGGTTTCAAATTGGTGATCATAGACATTCATTGGCGGAAGACAGTTTGGAAACAACAGTTTTATTTAGAGACTGGTCCAATGTCGAAAGGAGGAATAACAATTTGCCAACGTTAAGTAAAAAACAAGCAAGTTGGATCAAAACACAAATTGAATGCAGTGATGATGAATTAGAGGCACAAGAATTTCTAGCAAGTTTGCCAACACCGGAGGATATCACCATCGATATGATGCGACAATTAGAATTAAATTTTAAAGGAGAAAACAAATATTTTTAGATTACATTTGAGAACTAATTGAAACAGAACCCTTCCTAAAAGGTGGCTGCGTAAAATTAGTTACTCATCTAATATCTGTAACAAATATTAATTTTACGTATGAGAACTTATTGAAACAGAACCTTTCCTAGAAGGTGGCTGCATAGATTAGTTACGCCACTAATATTTGTTAATTGTAACTGCTAAGTTCTATTGAATAAATTTGAAGGTTTTAACTTTTGTTCAAGTTTTTTTATACAATTATTGTTTTGCATTTTAATTTTAATATATACAATTAAATATATACTAAAATACTAAACTAACTAAAGTACTAAACTAACTTTAAAATACTTAATTTAAAGTTTACAATTTACATTACTTTAAAATATTTGAATTACAAATTTAAACTTCTCAAATTTGAAATTTAAAACTTTAAAGTTGAAACTTGAAATTTGAAACATGAATCTTGAAATTTGAAAATTGAAACTTTAGATTTGAAAATTTAATTTGATATTTGATAATCAAAAATTAAATTCAAAATTTATTAGCTAAAGACGTATAATTTCAATACAAATATATAAGTATTTAAAAACAAAAAAAATCCCCCGTCCCGTTCTGTCTCGTCCCCCCAAATCCCATCCCATCCCGTATATATAGTGGAACGGGATGAGACCTATTTTTGTCCCCCCAATCCCGGTCCCCCCGGTCCCGGTCCAAATTCCCTCTCCCCGTCCCCCGTCCCGTCCCCCAGTCCCCTTCCCCGTCCCCTTGCTAGCCCTAGGTTATACATTTACATTTCTCTTTTTTTTAAGAAATATATTTATGTACAACATGTTAAAATTTGCCATAAGAATAATATAGTTTTTATTTTATTTTAAATTTAAAATTTATATTATATTTTCAATTTCATTAGTTTCAGTAGTATTGACTTGATATTGATATCATTTATTTTTTAGTTAGACACTTAGACTTGATAAAATTATCTTCAAATATTTTCATACTTTATGACATTATATTCATAATATCCATCTCTTTGTCAAACATATATTTCATGATATTTCTAAAACTCTTGTATTTTTAGTTTTTATTATTAATTTAATTACAGTAAACTAATTTGAAGAAGATAATTTTTTTATAAAATTAGTTAACATATGTTTGTTTATTAATATGCTTTTAAAAATAATATATACAAATATTTAATTTAATATCATTTATAATGATTTTTATTTGTCTAATATTGATTTTTAATTTTAGATAATTAATTTTTATTTTTAAAATTTAATACAATCTTATGATTACAATTGTACATCCAATAATCTTATGATTATAATTGTACATTCAAAAAATACATTTATAATTATACTATAGCAAATAAACACATCAGCTTAATTACTGAGTTATATAATTATTAACATAGTAATTACAAAAATTTCAGTTACTTATGACTTTCAAACAGACCCTTATTCCCGTTTAATCTAAGTCAATGTTATGGGAGACTTATTTAGACTTGTGTTTGCCATAATATCGGGTCAAGCCCCATTTTTATTAGGGCCATCCAGAAGTCGACCCGATTAGTTCTCATTTTTCTAACAATGTCAGGACAAGGACTATCAATGGAGATTCCTTATAACAGTGATGTTATACTTCCCAAATGAACACTGAAGATATAAGATTACAAAAACGAAGTACAACTTTAGCTGATTTTAAAGTTTAAGCAAAACCCTAGCTGATTTTGAAGTTTAAGCAAAACCCTAGTTCAAATTCTTCTTAATCAGCAGAAATGGAGTCTGGAAGAAGCAGTGAGAGCCCAGAAGTAGCGAAGAAGGGCAAATCAAAGACCCCTCGAAAACCTAAAGATAGCATTCTCAAACAGAGTTTGTCCTCTCTCTATCTCTTTAGTCTATTGGTTGACTCTAGGCGGATCTTCTAATCTTAATTGTTTATCGCCTTTTCATTTACTTGGATTAATTTTCATGTTGTGTTTGAAATTTGTGCAGAGTCTCCCGCTGAGTTCTTTGCAGATAACAAGAACATTGCGGGTTTTGACAATGTGAGTTTCTTGTATGTTTAGAATGCCTATAATTTGAACTTTTTTCTAATATTATAATCTCAAATTGTTTTGTGCAACCATACATTATAGTTTGATGATTGAGGATGTCAGTTAAGTAATATTGCCTTGTTGGCATTTGAGTGATATGTGTAAGCTGTAATGTGAGGTATGTACTGCACTGAAGCAAGGTGCATATCATTCATACAAATGGAAACTTTGCCAAGTCTAAATGCTTAAATGTTGTGTTGTTACTTATTGTTAACGTTAAGTCAACCGTTGCTTACAATGACTGTTAATCATATTAAGTGAATTCATGTTTTACTTTCAGAAAAAATAATTTCCTCGACAACTTATATCAAATCTGAACTTAGAGAAATAATGGAGATGTTCCAGCAGAAATAGCTTGATAGAGAAGTAGAATACAGAAAATGCAGAAACACAAGGATTAGTGGAAAAGAAAAATGAATGCAATCAAAGGGTGATTGCAAAAGAAAGAGAAAAAAAGTTGCATGGCCTCCATAGAACTATAAATGGAATTTTTAGTTTTTAATAAAATATTGCTTTGTTAATTTATTTTGATAAAGTGAAGTTAATATTCCTCTTGGTTAATAGCCGTTGTGTTGGTGAGCAGAAGTTAGTACCTCAAAATTAAGTAAGTTTAGGTGCCTTTCCTAAAGAAGAGGTTGAAAAATTAACCTCCATATGCCCCGTGGTTAGCATATAATGGGACTGTTGATAACTCATCAGTGAATCGTTGTACCCCCTCTTTAAGAGATGTTCCTATGTTCATAATGATAGTAGAGTAGGTGGAGTTTTTTTTTTTTGGAACTGGTTACTTGTAGAGTAGGTGGATGTTTTTAAGGTCACATTGTTGCCATTAGCCAACAAAAAAGAATCGACCACATTGAAGGGAATGTTGAAGGCATTAAATGAAAGAGGCTCTCCCTTTTTTAATAGTTCAAATTTTCATGTGGTGGAACTTATTTCAGCAATGATACACTAAATGCGTTGTTAATCAAGTTAGTCTTTCTTCAAATTTTCAGCCTGGGAAATGTCTTTACACTACTGTGAGAGAACTTGTTGAGAATGCACTTGATTCTGCTGAATCCATCTCTGAACTGCCAGTTGTAGAGATAACCATGTAAGTGATTGTTTTGTCTATTTTAGGTAACTACTTCAATGAGCTGACAGAGATGCATGAATCGGAACCTCTCTTCAAATCTTAGTCTTTTTTTTTGTTTTGCTTCTGTAGTGAAGAGATCGGTAGAAGTAAATTTAATTCCATGATTGGTCTGGCTGACCATGAACGTAGAGATGAAGCCTTATATGATGATTTTGAGACAGCAAAGGCTCGTGAGGTGTGTAAGCAGTGATTTACTCTCACTTAGATGGCATTGTGATTTATATCTTAATGCTCACTGTTTGACATTTAGCAAATTTCATTAGTGAAATATTTTTCTAACTACTGTGTCTAGAAAAGACTTGCCAAGGAAGCTCGGGTTCTAGAGATTCAAGCGAAGAATGCTGCTCTTGGGAAGAAAGTAAAAGACCCCGCAGCTACAAAGGCAGCTAAGGGTAGGGAGGCATCATATTATAGGGTGACATGCAAGGTATACTCTGTTTCTCTTTGTTCTATATGCTGACTCATCTCTCAGTATGCAAGACAAGAAAAGTACATTGTTGAATTAAATGTTAGTGGAAGTTTGTTCTTCCCTAAAAGACTTTCATTACTATACTTTGTTTCTAATATAGGATAATGGAAGAGGAATGCCACATGATGATATCCCGAATATGTTTGGACGAGGTTTGATGTGCTTGCCATTTCCAGTTATTTTACCCATGGAAACTTTTGCATTTTCCTGCTTTTTGTCATGCTCCAACTTCTTTCTTTTTTTCTTGAGCTTCAATTGGGAGGAGCAAAGGTGTTTTAGACTGGCCTCTCTAGTTTTGTTATTAGGACATATTTTCCTAAGATTATCATAGATCCAAGTGGAAACCTTTGAATATTGTAACTCTGTTTTACTACACATGATTGTTTTTCTAATAAAGTGTGCTTCTGCAGTTTTGTCTGGAACAAAGTATGGATTGAAACAGACACGTGGGAAATTTGGTCTTGGTGCAAAGATGGTATGTTGAGCAATTGGTCTTGACCTGATCATCTGTCATTCTTCTGATCCTATATTTTTGTGTCTTAGTTATTTGTGTTATATTTCCTGTCTTGTTTCTGTTCCCTGTTATAGGAGGAGGTTGTGAGGGTGATGGATTATGTTTCTGAAATAAGAAAATATTTTTGTACTGTTAGAATGCTTCTTCCAGTGATTTTAGTCTGTTTATTTCCATTTTAGTTGTGCTCATCCAGACCTCAATGGATGTCAGCGTGGAGCATAATTTAAGAATTTATCCTTTTCTCTCATTTCTACAGGCATTGATTTGGTCCAAGATGAGTACAGGACTTCCCATTGAGATTACATCTTCCATGAACAGTCAAAATTATACCTCATTCTGTAGGCTGGATATTGATATTCACAAGTATGAGATGACTTAGAAATCGAAAGATATATTTAAGAATGCATGGTACCACGGGATTATATCACTGTATACACCTTTTCAGGAATGTTCCTCACATTCATATGCATGAAAAACGGGAAAACAAAGAACGGTGGCATGGTGCTGAAATCCAGATTGTTATTGAAGGGAACTGGACAACCTACCGCGTATGTAGTTCTTCAATAGTTGTGACAAATGTTCTCTTCAGTTTCACCTCATTCATGTATTGAAAGCAAACTTAATCAAATAATGTACCTTCTATATTTCTGAAAACTGATCTTTTCTTTCTGTGTTTACAGTCCAAAATATTGCATTATATGCGACAAATGGCTGTCATCACGCCCTATGCCCAATTCCTCTTCCAATTTGTATCAGATTCTCCTGAGTACTTTCTCTATCTCCCCTGTGACCCTTCACCCCTCTCCCTTCTCTTTTCCTACTTTGTTTTAATTAATTTGTTTGTGCAAGCTTGAAGCACGTCCACAATTTTGAGTTCGTAAAATTTGCTTCTTTCTTCGGTTTCACTCTAGTTCTGAATTGATCGTAGGAAAAATGTGACTATAAGGTTCACCAGAAGAACAGACATAATGCCTTCAGTTCCTCTTGAGACCAAGTACCATCCATCAGCTGTGGACATACTTCTTATCAAACGGCTTATAACGGAAACATCAAAGCAGACTCTTTTGCAGTTCCTTCAGCATGAATTTGTAAACATTGGGAAGTCTCATGCGGAACGTTTGATCGGTGAGAACTTGAAACTGACTGCATTCCTTGATAAAATAAAATTAGCTGGCTCTATGGCTTTTGACCATTGAAAATAGTTTATCTACTGCTTGCATTCTATTCGGCCGCTATTAGACAACAGTTTGTTATAGCGGTGACTTACTGCTCACCGACTCAATGCAGTTGGAAAAGATATACAATTTCCTTAATACACACCCCCAATTTAGGGGGTACACATGTGACCGACACACAATGCGTTACTAATACTGGGCAAAGCACAATGACATCCTACCCTTTCATGAACAATGCAATATAATATTCTGTAAAGTGGTTGATACTCATTCAATTAAATATATGAAGTTTTGGAAGTATCAAAACAATGTGGGAATCAAAGTAGCTGATACATATCAGTATCATGTTTATGCATGTAGCTAGACCTCATAGTACATGTCATACGACCTCTAAAGTTGTAGATAAGAATTATGGCACAGTACAATTCTCCCTGGATCGTTCAAAATTAAATGTCTATGAATTAGCACCTCGTTAAGAGTAGGGCTCTCCAACAAAAACAATGGAAGATGGCAGCAACCTAACACATCTTGCCACCATCCTGTGCAATAGTATTTGCATTAGACAAACCAAATATGTCCTCTCAAGTTGAATACAATTTCATATGTTGTACCTCATAAGTATCACTCCATTTCAATTTGTTTGTCTTACTTTCTTTTTTTAATCCCTCTTAAAAAAGAATCTCTGTTTTCATAGCAATTTTTTCATTCTATCTTTTCACATGTCACGTTTAAGACCAAAAGATTAAAAGACATTTTAATAGATTCTATCTATGTTTAGTTTAAGACCACAAGACTCAAAAGTCTTCTTTCTTTTCTAAAACCTTGTACCCAGTCAAAACTAGACAAAACAAATTGGAACAAAGAGAATATTAACTAAGGCAAGCAAGGGGTCCATGTATTATCGGTCCAAACCAGTTCCGGTAGACCCATTACGCTTAGTATGATTAGGGCCTCGTTTGGGGGGGAGGTGTTACCAGAATGGGTCCTAGGGCTTTTCTCGATTGACCAGAACTATCGCAACAATCAGTAGGGCTAGAAGTAGTTCTAATTGCAACCTAGATTTAAAATTAATACTAGTGATTATACTCATGTTGATGAAACTTTTTTTATTTCACGTCCCACTATTTTAGAATTTAATTCTGAATAGGAAGTTGACAATGAGACCTTAAATAGCTGGTTTGCTAATTTTGAGGAAGAGTTGGAGGAAGAAGTAGAAATAGAAAACCAAGACTTAGATGACACCCCTAATAGTTTGGCCACAAAATTACCGCATTAAAATGTTCTCCCCTTTTTACCTATGTTTTCTAGGAGTATCGCAAAGGCCGAACTTCCTAAATGATCTTTAGTTTGACAAATTATTGAACAAAATAAGGAAAGAACCACTGCTACCTCCTTTACATGTAAGCTAAGTTGCTCGGACTCGGGTGTTGGTATCCTAGACAGATGCGAATTCGAGAGTCGAATTTGGCAAAATCTAAATTTTAAGATCTGGGGGTGCGAATTGAGTATGGATACGACTATGGAGATTCGGCTAAAATATATATTCGATATTATAGAAATATAGTTATAAAGATATTCTAAATTTGAGAGGTATGTTGTGATAAATTGAATATTGTAGAATTCAATATTTCCATTCTCCAAGATGAGATTAGTCTTCCATTCTTACTACAAAAACACAACAAAATAGCAACTAAACATTAAAAGCATATTACAATTTACAATAGAATAAATATAACTAGAAGAATTAAAAAAATTGAAAAAAACTAACCTTAGAACAAGGATAGTAACTCTTGAAACAAAGTGAAAGTGAAAAAACTAAAATTATTAAGATTTAAGATAGACATTAAGGTATTTATCCACAATCTAGATATTCATAATTAGTAATCAATATTCAATTCACCAAGTTCAAATCAACTTGTTGAGAATATACTTAAATAATAATAATGTGCTCTCTCTAACATCTTAAGCTGTTACATGAGATGGTTACACATTCAACATGGTATCAGAGCAGACAAAGGTCCTGGGATCGTATCTCATTGCCACTTAAATTAAAAAGAATTTCCACGTGCTTGACACATAAAAAAAAAATTTAGGCCCGCATGTGAGGCAGCGTGTTGAGAATATAATTAAATAATATAAGTGTGCTCTCTCTGGACTTTTGTCATTCTTTAACAATACTATTTAACAAAAACACAAGAGATTGTCTCAACTTAACTCGTAACTAACATAACAACACAATATTGTCAATTGTCATGTTATTTAATTAAGTTCACTACTCTTCCGCATCTTCTTTCAACTTCTTCCTAATCTTCAAACTCTTCCTCAAATATTACACCTTCAATTTGAGGTTTGTCTATTGATAACTCGGTTAGTTCATTAGTTGTCTCATCAATATCAAATTGATCTCCACCTATAACAAATTAAAAAGAAAAATATATTAGAAGATTTATATAAAGAGAAAAAAGTGTCATGCAGAATAAATAATTGAGGAAAATAATAAAGAAAATATAGACATATCAGCATTTCAATATTTGATTGGCCTATTTATATATATTTTTCTTTCTTGCAAGGCAACAACCGGAGATTATAATGTACAAACACTAAATCTTCGGCTCTTGATGTTGCTAACTTATTTCTCTTGATATTGTGAATCAAAGAATATGTACTCCGGTTTCTTTCACAAACAAGAGGAAGAAGCAGTTGAGTAAGCAACTTGTAAGCTAATTGTTGCAAAAGTTGAGTTGAGACGTCATGATTTGCCCACCAAGAAAGAGAATCTTCCTACATTATAGCCTTTAATCACATGAGGCTTACTAAATAACCACTTCCGCTACAAAATGATCCATACTCCGATGAAACTTGGTCAATTTCATTAAAATCTTTTAAGTACCTTTGAAAGCACTTGACTCTATTCAATGAAATTTCTTTATTTCATTAGGAGCTAGCCTTCAAATCCATTGTCTCCTTGCAGCCATAATTCACGATAATATTTGGAAACCAACCAATGTGCCATACAATGTAAGAGGTGTGTTGCTTTTGTTCCACCTAGCCACAAGAATATCATGAATAGTATCGAAAAAAATTGATTTATCGGAAATGAGATCTTTCCCCTCATGCTCAAAGATTTCTTTCTTGACCTTCTCAATCATTGAGTCCCACATAATATGTAATTTTGGACCATCCATATCGGCTCTTCTTAGCATATCAACAATTGGTTTCGTAAATTCCAAGTAGTAGTCAATACTATCCCATTTCTCATCGTTCATTATAAAAGATTTTATTCACGAGTGTTGGCTTCAATTCTCTTATTCCCCCTTATAATTCTTCCATTCGTCATCCATGACCATTTACTCCAAAGACGATTTCAGTTTGCGAATTTGGATGGTCATAATAATGTGCAAGACAAATCTTGTTTCACCAACTTTCAATAAGCACAATCCGAATGTTTTTGAAAAAAGTGCATGTGCCAAGGCATTCACACCAAAGTTCTTCAAATTACTCACTTCACTAAGTAACTTTAAAATCCATTTGCAATTATTAAAGTAAGGTGATTTTTTCGAAGGTTGACACGTACTTTTCAAAGTTAGATTCAAACAATGAGCAACACAAGGGGTCCAAAATATATGAGGAAATTTTTGCTCCACAATAGAATCGACAAGTTCCATATTACTTGTATTATCTGTGATAACTTGAACCTACATTTTCTACTGCTTCAATAAATAAGTTAGCAATATATTCTCCATCTTTTACGATCCCACTAGAATTGATTGAATTTAAAAACATTGGACCTCCACTAGATGATGCCATTATATTGATCAAAGATCGTCTTTTAGTGTAAGACCATCCATCCGAACAAATCGTGATTTCTTTCTTTTTCATGTATCTTTAATTGGTTGTAACTTTTCTATTGATATGTGTCTTTTCTTGAGCTAAAAGGGTAGTTTTCAACCTATTATATGATGAGGGTTACAATAAGGAATGATTTTTCAACTAGAAACTTTGAATATTTTTTAAAATAGAGAGAGTTTGCAAAGTTAAATGATAAACCTGATGCGTAGGACATAGAAGCGGCTAATTTGTCGGTCGTATTTCTCTCATAGATGCCGAATGATTTTCCTATAGCTCCATTCTCGGAACTTTTTTTTTGTTGAAGCAACTCAGTTTACATAATCAACTTTTTTTCTTGCATCGACTTGAATTGATGCTCTTTTTCTTTTGGCTTGTTCATTCTCCATCTTCAAAGCCACAAATATATCACCACTAATTTCTTTACATATTTGAATTCCATGACCCGATAATCTTAAGAGGTGTGTATTCACAATATTATCTAATCCTGTAACTATTTTATAGCAATAATTACATGACCATATTCTATTTCCACCCCCATTTGGAGCAACCGAAATAACTTTCACATGATTCTATAATGGTTTATCATCAAAATCTACTCCTACACTTTTTGTGGGTCTCATAAAAGTCTTTTATTTTGTGACTACTTGATGCAAATGCCTTCTTGCTGAACAAAGAAAGATATAATTTTCTTAGTGAACATACTTTGTTAGTCGTTAATTTGTCTGGTTAAGTCAAACGTTAGTTCCACACTTCCTACCAACATATACTTACATTTCTAGTATTTCGATAGTTCAAAGTTTGTTTTAATAAAAAAGACTCAAACGATCTAGCAAGATAGGATCCCTAAAGCACTTGTATTGATAGGAGAATTAAGTGATCTAGCAAGACAAGATCCTTGATATCAATAAGGGAAGCCCAAAATGTCTTCGAGTAGCATCAAAAGACTTTTTTTGCAGTAGTCTTTTCATTTTCACCAACTTTTCCCTCCTACAACGAAAAACACCATTGTCTCTTCTCTTCTCATTTTCTTTGTTAGCAAAAAAGAATTCTCTCTTTATTCAACAAGATGACATTTGTATCAAGTAGTTAAAATGACAAGAATTTTATTAGACTCACAAAAAATATATGAGTAGATTTTGATGATAAACCATTATGAAATCATTTGAAAGTTATTTTGGTTGCTCCAAATGGGGGTGGAAATAGAATATGGTCATGTGACTATTAATGGTTACGGGATTATATAATAGAGTGGAAACACACCTCTGAAGATTATCGGGGCATGGAGTTAAAATATATTAGAAATTAGTGGTGATATATTTGCGGCTTTGAAGTATGAACAAGATTCAAGTTGATGCATGAAAAAAAGTTGATTATGTATTACTCCGGAGGGGACTGATTAACTTCAAACAAAAAAAAAGAAGAAAGAGTGAAGCTATAGGGAAATCCTTCGGCATCTATGAGAGAAACACGGTCGACAAATTAGTCGCTAGAATGTTCTACGCATCAAATTTATTGTTCAACTTTGCAAACTCTCCTTATTTTAAATAATATTTGAGTATCTAATTGAAAATTGCATTCACGATTATATTCCCCCATCATATAATAGGTTGAGAACAACTCTTTTAGCGCAAGAAAATATACACATAGATGGAAGTTACAACCAATTAAAGATACATGGAAAAATAAAGAATTCTTGATTCTTTTTGGATGGATGGTCCGACACTAAAAGACAACCTTTGATCAATATAATGGCATCACCTAGTGGAGGTTCAATGTTTTTAAATTCAATCAATTTTAGGAATCTTAAGATGGAGAATATATTGCTGACTTTTTATTGAACCAATAGAAAATGTAGGTTCAAATAATATTGTTCAAGTTATTACGGATAATGCAAGTAATATGAAACTTGACGGTTCTATTGTGGAGCCAAAATTTTCTCATATATTTTGGACTCGTTGTGTTCATTGTTCGTATCTAACTTTCAAAAGAATGTGCGAACCTTTAAAAAAATCACCTCACTTTACTAATTGCAAATGGATTTTTAAGTTACTTAGTGAAGTGAGTAGTTTGAAGAACTTTGTTGTGAATCATAATTTGACACATGCGAGTAGTTCGAATTTGTGTTTATTGAAAGTTGGTGAAACAAGATTTGTCTCACACGTTATTATGACCACCCAGAATCGCATTGTGAAATCATCTTTGGAGAAAATGGTCGTGGAAGGGTGATTAGGTAATTGAAGTCAAAACTCGTGAAATAATATCTCTTATAATGAATGATGAGATAGTATTGATTACTATTTGGAATTTACCGAACCAATTTTTGATATGCTAAAAACTACCGATAAAATTACATCTCATGTGATTGAGAAGGTCAAGAAAGTAATCTTTGAGCATGAAGGGAAATTTTATAGATAAAACAGCAAATAAATAATACTTCTCAATAAAATAAAATACAATATCCATGTAAATATAAGGGATGAATGCTATTACTTTGATGCAATAGTTAAATATATTATTCTACATGAACTTGCTATTAATTCTTTATTCTAATATTTAGGCCTTCTAAATTATTGCTATTAGTTCTTTATTTTAAGATATTTTAATAGTTAGTTATTTGTTTCAATTCTCTTGTGGTTTAGGAATTAGGAGTCGTACTCCTGCCTCGTATAGATTTATGAGTTTTATCAGAAATTAAGAATGAGATCTTTGATAATGGACAATTCACATCCTAGGACAAAGATGACAATCTAAGTGAAATTGAATGGTGAAATGAAGCGAATTCATAAAATCTGCACAATCGTATAGTCTAATATTATTTTGGTATATTTGAATTCATCTTACACACATGTGATAGGTGTATGTTACGGTCCTCTAATGGATCTAGTTATGGGATGCTGCTAGACAAAATCAGAGTTAATGTAGAGTGATTTAGGAGTCTGAAAAGAATTTTTCTTTCCTGCAACCTCTCGAGTTAAAGTACTCAAAAAATGGATAATTTTCTGTATATCATTACACTGGTGGATTATCCACCCATCTGAAAACAAGGAAATAACTTCCTACTTGAATTGAAATGAGAAAGTGGAGGAATAACTCCTTGTGGCAACAACTGCTACACAGAAATAGGAAAAATAAACAACTTATAAGCTGAAGTAATCTACTCTTTATTTTCCTTAAATCTTCCATGTGTAAACCGTCGGTAGACTAAAGGGGTGCTAAAAATGTAGGTGTTACAGTGTTTCTAGTATCTTCGGTAGCCTATACCATAGTATGGTGCTTTCTCTGTGAACCAAGAAATCTAGCCTATTTATTCTGGTGTTAAGTATTTTTTGAATTTAGATCATACAGTGAACTAGGTCTTCTTAAACACAATGAACACAAAATTCTTGTTTTCTTTTTTGCTTAATAATGTATAACAAAAATATTATAGATGCTCTTCGCATAACTAAAGATTGATAACCCAAATTTACTACTCTTCCATTTTAATTTATATGGCATTCTTTCTGTTTCATGACGTCCTAAAATGTTTGATACAATTCTTCATTAAGGGTAAGCTCGGAACTAAGTGTGAATACTCTATCTAATAGCTTATTTCTGATCTCGCTGTTTTTTGGGCATCACATTTGTTATGTCAAGATATGCAGTTTCAAAAAATTTGTTATGTCAAGATAGGATTCTCAAATTAATTTATAGTACAACTTTTAGAACTTTAAAGAATTCAAATTTGTTTCACTATTCCATTTTTAAATTTGAGATGATGTCATCTTTATTGCACTAACTTTCCAATCATTACTTATTTACCTTGTAAAAAAAGAAGTTTTTCAAGCATTATTGCTTTTGCTTGGTAATGAAAAAAGGCATTTATTGCTTTTGGTATCACTGATATGATGCAAGATTCAAACTATTTTTAAATTCAATGTCTAGTCAAACATCATATAAAATAAAACTGAGCTCGGAACAAATTTTCCCCTATCATTTCCGAAGACTTATTTCGAATTTTTTGAGTAGCAAGTCGTAGTTGAATAATGTTGAAATTGAAAGCATACTAAACATTGTGCCTTCAACACGCCCCTTCACATGCTTACATGATTCTTTTCATGGCAAGCATGTGAAGTTCTTTTTGATACTTGACAGCAGTGAGACTCGAGTGGAAGACTTTAGCCAATCTGATAACATGTAGATTTGTGTGACACCTAATCTATTAGCTTAAGCTAATAGAACATACTTTTATTTAATTAATATTACGTCTTCAACAAATAATAACGTAGAGAGAAAAAATTTAAATTGATGGCTGGTAACGGGTAAGAATGCAGACTACACAACAAAGTAAGAAAAAAACCTTGATGAGGTCAAATATAGTCTTATTTTGATCATTAAGTTCCTTTGGTAGCCGCTATACTTTAAAATTGGAAGCGAAATTTAAAACATATGTTTCACAAGAAAATCTGAGTTGCATGAATGTTATGTTTTGGTTGATTCTGGCTCTGGAAATTCTGGCATGTGAAATATGTAATATGTTGAGAACTATGTTCCTACTGTATTATCTCAAAAAACAAAAACTATGTTCCTACTGTTAGGTTGATTGCCATCGTAATATTTCAAGTCTGATTCTGGAACTGTAATGAGAATTCATTATGATGTTGCTGACAATGGGAATTCCAATATCCATGACGAAAGAGAATTCATGTGATATACTGAACGCAGCCTTGCTAGAGTTGCATTTTGATGGGTTTGTGTTTTGTTCTCTCATAAAAACCTTATACTTACTATCATCACATCTACCATTAATAAACCAATCTTTTGTCATGGATATTGGAATTTCTAGTGTCAGCAACATCATAATGAACATTTCTATGCTTTGTACTTATATGCATATAATTATAGTTTACCACTCATTCACTTGCATAACTAAAAGGTTTGCTTCATTCATTGTACATTATATCTAAAACAGAATATTCTTTTACATCCTAGGGGAGATGGGTCCAGATTTTAGCCCAAAAATGTCAGTTAAATCTCTAACACCACAGCAAATAGTTCGCATCCATCAGTTGTTTCGTCAAGCCAAATTTGATGATCCCAGTGGTGATGTAAGTTCCTCTTTGTGAAATTCTTGCCTCTTTTCCAATATCCTTTAGCAACACCAAACTATAAATGTTTGGTGATTCCCAGTTATCTCATGCATATGATTTCTAAGCCATATTGCAGATTTTAAGTCCCGCTGGAGAATATAATCTACGTCTTGGCATTATAAAGGAGCTGCACCCAGATATGGTTGCAACCTTTTCAGGAAGGTTGGATCATATATTAAGTTCTTCATCTACTTAGTTTGATGAATCCTTTGATTGGACAATACAAATCATAAAGTGTTAAAAGCTACTATGTCTTCTATCCAGTGCTCAAGTATTCGAAGGTCATCCATTCATCGTGGAAGCTGGAGTTAGTGTTGGTGGGAAAGATGTCAAACAAGTAAGAATCTCCCTTATGGTAAAGTATATAAAACATGGAGAACGTAATATTCTTAGTCCTGAAACTGATTGCATCTATTCAATATGTTGTATCTCCAATGTTAGAAGCAAAGGACCCATGAGAACGCATCTTTATCTGCATTTGTTAAGTATTTAAAGATGATTTGATTTAGGATATGTTTATCTGTTTGGTTGGGTCGGTATTTGTATAAACCAGTTGCACGAATCGACCATTGGTTTGTAGATATGCTCTCCTGTGAACCAAACTGATAAGATATCGGTTGGTTCGGTTTTCCGAGCAGTTTGGGTCGGACATGAATCTCTGCTGCAAATGTTCCCCATGGTCTTTGCCTTGCTTACTCCTCTGTAGCGTTTCTTCTCCAAGGTATCTTTCACTTTCTGAACAAAGTACTCTGTTGCTTACTCCATTTTCTTGACAGGAGGTATTGCAAAAATCAAGTAGGTTTTCTTTAATTGAAGCTTTTGCACTTTGGAAAATTGAGCATGTTAGAGGTCCAATCTGGTTTTTTGCTTTGATTTCAATCAAATCAAATTCAGCTTGAATTCTTGAAGTAGCTAGAGAAGTCATGGTTCAAACTTTGATTCATTTTTGTGGAATGAAAGTGGGATCAAAAGAGAAGGTAAGTTTTGATATTAGAAGCAAAAGATTCCAAAGTATTGGATGCAAATCTTTAGTTGGGTTGTTGCCAACAAGCCAGAGAGACAGCAACTGGAGAGACGAGAGAAAGAGGAATGTGCGCTGAGGTGAAATGGTGAATGGCTCAACCCTGAATCCCTAGCCCTTATCTATATAATGGTCTGGTCTGGTTCGGTTAAAATATTGGGATACTTGACCACCGAACCCATTATCAATAAGTATATAAATTAGCTCAGTATCCTGTAATTTTTTCCCGAATACCTAGACTTTTTAACCGATATGACTTTTTTCAGTTTGGTATTTCGGGTACAACCGAGAACAGCCTAAATTGATTTTTTGAAAGAACCTGATCAAATGATTGTGGAAGCTCCGCACTATATGATGACCAGACTCTTTTTCTTTGTTATGAGCTTGACATTACTATATGGTGAGGATTTGGAGGGAATTACCTGGTGTTAATGATATATTTCCTAGGAGCTATAACAAGTAATTTTTAGGCAGATCCTCTGCTCTTCCCATATCTGTGAAATAAATAGATGAACTTCTGTTTGTTGGATGATTAGTGTTTCTTTTCTTTTTCTAATAACTGATCGGTGGAAAAGAAAAGCAACTGTCACTGTTAGAAATTTCTAATCCATAAAACTTTTTGTTGCTTCCCTTAGCTTATTGCCTGATGACGCCGTTGGTCTTAGTCCCATTGTTACAACTTTTTTGTCTTCTAAACTTATCGATCTTGTATTGTTTCACTGACTATGGTTGACTAAATTTTAGGGGCTGAATGTTTTCCGATTTGCTAATCGGATTCCACTTCTTTTTGAGCAAGGTGCTGATGTTGTTACAAGGACTGCTATGAAGAGAATCAAGTAAGGCATTTAAAGACCCTATGAAGTTGCTCATAGTTCTCATTCATAAAGTAACTAAGAAACTCTGCTAGTCCTTGGGGGTGGGGGTGGGGTGGGGTGGGGTGTAGTTTTTCCTTCTTTTTTTGTTGGGTTTTCCCTTTTTGGGCGAGGGTGTGAATATTGCTGCAAATTGAACTGCAGTCAGTAATAAGATGTCACTTATAGTTGGAACAGTTACAAGATCAACCAAACACAAGACAAAATTGGTGTCTTTGTGAGCATTGTTAGCACCAAAATCCCCTTTAAAGGGACTGGCAAGGAGTATATTGGAGATGACATAAGTGAGATTGCTTCTGCTGTCAAGGTAATTTTTATTGTCTGCCGTTAACAAATTATTAAGCAATTTTTCAGTACGCTAACAGAATCAATGTTCCAGACAGCTATTAAGCAATGCTGCAATCAGCTCAAATCAAAAATTGTAAAAAGGATTCATGCTCGTGAGCAGCAGGAAAGGAAGCGGAATCTGAGCAAGTAAGCGATCATTTAAGGTTCTTATTAGTAATTTATGTTTTATCAGTCAAATCTAATACCATTTTTCTGCTGGATGCAGGTATATTCCTAGTGCTACCGCTGCTATATATGATCTCCTAAAACAGACGACAAATGTGCATGCATCAAAAAAGAGACGCTTCAGGGATGACAATGCTGACCTACTAAAACAAGTTTCAGTTAATTCATTAACAAAAGATACATTCAGAGAAAAGCTTGCTCAGCATGTCGAAAAGGTATGATTCCTCGTATAGATGTTATTCTAGAGCAGAGAAGTTTATGTATGACATTATGGTCAAGTACTTCTACATTTCAAGTTGACCAAATGTTGTTTTTGCCTCTTGAATTTGACAAAGAAAGTGGTTCGGTGAACCTGATTGCGGCTATATGGTTCCCCAGAACCTGCTAATATTGCTATATTTTGTCAAGAAGGATCTGGATGAACAAAATTCAATATGGTTTCATTGTTTTGTGTTTCAGGTGGACTACGAAATGGGTTTGGAATATGCCACACAGACCGGAGTGAATGAAGAACCACGGGAAGAGATATACATAGAGTCACTGAATGAAGATAAGAACTTCCTAGACCTCCAGAGCCCTATATTTGTCTTCAGACTCTATCACTAGTTATTCACTAGATGGATTTTCATAGGAATGTGTTGTTTCTAATATTATTTTTCATTTTGATTTTTATCAATTAAATTATAGAAATTCTAGAGGCGTAGAGGATAACAAGGCAGAAATGTATTATGATAGGAAGAGAAAGTGCAACTTATTGCACCTATATTTACCTTATTGTTTGAAGTAAAGCTTTGATAGTTCAGATCTTGAGTTTATCAATTATAGTTGAACTTTAGATGCTTCTTTTAATAAAATAGATGTGTTTTGAATGGTGCCTTTAGGCATCTCCAACCCTACACTCTATTTTACTTTACAAATATAAAGTTTTTTATTTTTTCAGTAACCAACTCCAATCTAATTCTCCATTTTACTCTCTAAAAAAAAAATCTTTTTCTCTCTCCTCAATATTATATTATTATTTTTATTTTCTTTTTATTTTCTTTTTCCATAGTATAAATCTTTTCTTTTCCTTTTTTTTTATATGAAAAATCATCCTATATAATTTCATATAATATAAATTTTTAAATTTTTATTTAATATTAAATTATATATTATTTTAAATTTCTAAAGAACAACTACGAATAATTGAAAAAAGAAATCAACAAGCTAAACGACAATCACAATCAAAACTTCTTTAATCATACACTAATTTCTTTTTCGAATATCGTTAAATCTAGAAACGATTTATCGGATTACAAAATTATTGTTGTGGTTTTTAAAATTATTATGTTATGCATCATATCTATTGTTATCTTGTATTTAAATTATTATGTTATGTATTATATTTTTAAATTAAATTTTTTATTTTATCACTTAAATTTTGCAAATATTTCACAGTGAAAATTAAATATAACATCAAATTGTATCACAAAGTGACAAAAATTAAAAAAATATTTAAAATATTAATAATTCGAGATGAAAGTAGCATATATAAAATAAAAAAGATGTTATGTTAAATTTAAAAAGAATTGCATATATTAGAGATTTAAATCAATAACCTTATATAAAAAATAATATGTTAATTAGAAAAAAGTAGAAATAATAATATAATATTCAAAAAGTAAAATAGAGAGTATGAATTTGGAGAACTACTATTCAGACCATCTCTAGTTCACCTCTATTATACTCTCCATTATCTATATTTGGAGAGTAAAATAGAGAATAAGCACTCCAACCCAATTCCAAATCACTCGCTATTTTCCAAATTTAGAGAGTTGAATAGTAATTCTCCAAATTTGGAGAATTACTATTCACACTCTCTATTTTACTTTTTCAATGTTTTTATTATTATTTTCATTACTTAATTTCCAATTATCATATTATTTTACATATAGTTTCATTAATTCAGTACCAAATATTCATAAGTCATTTTAAATGTAATTTAATATTTTTAAAAATACATTATTGAATATATACTACTTTAATTTCAAATTAACGTTTTTTTTATAATTTCACCAAAAATAATAAAATTTATTTTATTATTAATTTACAATATAAAGAATACACAAAATTAAAATGGTAAGAAGAAAATTTTAATTTAAAAATACCTACATGATATGATAGTTTAAATACAAAATAACAATACAATATATAACATAAAATTTAAAGACAATATAATACATGACATATGACATACTTATTTTGGTTTGTCTGACACCAATAACGATATTAATGTTATATAGTCATCACATTTATTTTGCAATCTTGCTAGCGGTATTGTGCCTCCCGCCTATTATGTTATTCAAGGAAAAAAAATACAATATGGGTTATTACTTAGCTGATGGTATATATCCTAAATGGTCTACAATTGTTCTATCTATTCGTGATTCTCATTTTCAAAATTTCGCGATGAAACAAGAATCGTGCTGAAAAAATATTGAACGTGTATTTGGAGTTTTGCAATTATTATAAGGCTGTCACGTTTTTGGAGAATGACATTATTGCATGATATAATGACTACATTTATTATACTGCATAACATGATATTTGAAGATGAAAGTGATCTCAATGCACCAATTCAAGACGTCGTAGAGGCTCCAACTCCAACCATAGAAATGGTGGTAGATGAAAATCTCCGGTTTAAACAATTTTTAGCTAGACATAAAAAAAATTAAGGACAAAAGTGCTCATTTTGAACTCCGTAATCCATTAATAGAGCATTTACGAGAGCAACATAATAATTTTGAAAATTGAGTGTTTATGTAATTGTATGTCACTTTTATTTGAATTTGTCCCATAATTTATAGATTATATTATATTTTATTGAAATTTATGTTACTTAAAATTTTTGAATAAAATGTACTTTTATATCACATTAAAAATTATATAAAGTAATTATTTAGAAAAAAAGAAATAAATGATTTATATTATGAAATAAGAAAATAAGAATGAAATAGAAATAATAATATAATAATGAAGAGAGAGATTTTTTTTATTTTTAGAGAGTAAAATAGAGAATTGGATTGAAATTAGTTGTCTGAAAAAATAGAGAACTTGATATTTGGAGAATAAAATAGAGGATTGGGTTGGAGATGCCTTCAGTTCTCTATAATTGAAGAGTAGAGGGTAAAATAGAGAGTGGTTGGAGAGGGACATTCTCTATTTTACTCTCCAAATATAGAGAATGGAGAGTAAAATATAGTAGGGTTGGAGATGGTCTTAAGAATATTAAGTGATTAAAAGAAGGAAATATAAATATATTCTTGCATTGATATAATTAAGGCTTAAGTCATCGACCGCCCCTCAAAATTGTCCACATAATTCACTTAGATACCTCAATTGAAACTTTTACCTATTGAACACCTTAATTGTTCAAAACATGTACCTATTAGACACAAAATACTGATACGACAAAAAATGTGTATTGCACTTCCCTGAAGCGCGTGAAAAGACTTAAAATTGTGTCTTCTTTATTTTTTTAAAACATTTTTTCTTCTTTTATTGACACTTGGCATTATAATTAACTTAAAAAATATTTTCTTCTTTATTTACATTTTTTTCAAAAAAGAAAACACCCCTCCCTATCTATCATCTTCTTCATTTAGTTTACAAAACTTTCTTCACTTTAGCTCCAACATTATTCTTTTTTCTTTTTTTTTATATACAAAAAATGTATATCTTCCAATTATGAAGATAAATGAAAATCAACTATAAAGATTCAGATTTGAAAGAAAGTCTTCGTATGATTTATTTCAAATCTCATAAATAAAGGAACAAATATGAAGAGGATGAAAAAAGATAAATGTTTTTACGTATAAAAATAGTTAGCCGATATTTATTTATCACAATTTTCGAACAAAGATTTTTACTCAAATTCATATGTGGTCATTAAATTTATCAAAAATGATATAAAAAAATTTGAAAGAAATAATTTTGGAGCTATCAATTTCATTTTGTCATCGATGTAGAGTTGAATAACCGCCAACAAAATTTTCTATCTTTTTCACTCTTAGTATGAAAAAAAAAATTAATCTTAAAGTGATTTGAAAAGAATAATATTTTGTAATTTGAGAAAGAATGTGTTTTGTGGTAGAAGATGAAGATGAAAGGGGGTTGGGGTGGGGTGGGGTGGGGGTAAGGTGGGGTAGAATAGGTTGACATTTTCATTTTTTCTTTTTCTTTTTCAAAAATTAGATATTAAATGTGTTTTTTTTTTATAATTTTCGAGCCCAATGCCAAATGTTATTTTTTAATTAGTCATTTTGCCACTTCACCGCAAGTTTATTACACACTCTTCACATTTTTTGTTAATTATAAAAAAATGTCTAATAGAAACGATTATTATATAGGTAAAAGTGTTCAATTGGTACTAGTATTAGTTAAAATGTCTAAGTGAATTATGTGGACAACTTTAAGGGGCCGCCGATGATTTAAGCCTATAATTAATTTATGGCGACGTTGATGGTCATGGAGAGTTGCTAGTGTGGTGGAAGAAGAAAGGAGGGGTAAAAATGTGTTGGGGGTGGTGAGATGTAGGTGGCAAATTGAGTGGGTTGGGTTAAATTTGGGTGGTTAAAATGGGTGAAGAAAATAAATATGCCAAGATTTAATTCAATCCAAATTTATTTGAGCCAAAATGGGTTAGGCAACGGGTGATAACCTAACCGGCCCAATTTTACAAACTTTTAATAGCTTTATTTGTTATTATATAAACTTTTACCACCAATGAAATTATTTTTTTCTATAAAACAACTATATATAACATATAAAATTTAAAAAAAGTTCTTTAAAAGTATTTTGACACAATTTTTCAAATATCAATTTGAATTACTTATCAATTCAATTTTTAATGGACTGAGCTAACAAATGAGTGGGTCAATAATCAATCCTTATTGAAATGGATTGCGCCAGATTGGGCGGGTTGAATCTGACTTTGTCACCCTAGTAAAATGGCATGTCATGTGGTGTTTATATAATCAATAGTCACTGTTATCAGTTATATGAGATTGAGTATCTACTTTGAAAATGTATAACAAACTAGGGAAATGTTTAAACTATTTGGCTAATGGCGAATGTATTTTTGTAAAGATAATGGCATGTCACGTGGTTTTTATATAATCAAAATGTCGATGTTATCAATTTTATGAGATTGAGTATCTACATTTAACATGTATACCAAACTAAGGAAATGTTTAAACTATATAGCTATTGGCGTATGTAGTTTTGTAAAGATAATAATGAAAAAAATCTTATATATTTCTTAATTTTGGGATCAAGAGTTTGATATATTCATCATTTAATTAAAAAAGCTCATAGATATCATCGTTATCCAGCAAATGACATAAATTTGTCATTGTCGTTAATATACTAATATTTATTAAATCTAAAAAGATAAATTTTTTAGGGAAAATTAGCAAACTAGTCAAAATTAATAACTTAATTAGTAAAAACTTCACTATTTTAAAAATATTAGTAAAAATGTCACAAATGTCATTATTTTGAAAAAGAATATGTATCCTAATTAAATTCCTATTTTATCTCTTATTACCTACACATTTTCCAACTAATTATATATAAAAATTATTTTACTTACCTTTTCATGTATTTCTCATAGATCACTTTTCCCAACTATCCCATTCACGTTTCCCCGTAACTCTCTCTTCCAAATTTATCTTAATGTAAAAAAAAGAAGTTTTATCTCTTCCATATTCTCTTCAAACCTTGAAATCCCTATTTTATCTTCTACCAATATTTATCTTATCTTCTACCGTTTTATTTGTTGGTTTTTAATTTTCAAATACTGAATTCACACAAATTCCACTAATGTATTTCATCGTTATCTTTTTTTTTCTCCTGATTTTATTGCTTTTAAATCATTCATATTTGGTGAAAGTTGGATAATTCACAATTAGACCTCTAAAACACTCTTCAATGGATTATTCTAAGAGAGTTACTAGAGGTATTCATTCACCTTAATCATCAGATTTCTAGTGATTTTTCATCTTTTAATCTATGTATTACTCAAGAAATAGCGGATCTGCTTCTAAAATGATGAAGGAGAGACGATCAGAACAAAGTCTTCCTCAAATTCAGATTGAAACCGTAATAGTTGATGAAGAGGTATTTAATTATTTTTGCATGTTGAGTTGAAGTTAAAGAACAATTTGTTCAATAATTTGTATTGAATATATTTGTAAATGTCTTATGTACAATGTGTAATATTTGTTAGTTTGTATTTTGTATTTCCGTTGCTTTTTAATGAATTTTAATTGAATTGTTTGTATTTATTGTGCTGTATTTCTTGGATTTGTGTTGTATGCTATGTAATTTTCGTATTTTTGTTGTATGCTATTTATTAATGAATTCATCTTGGGTGGTTTTGAATTTGTATTGTATTCTATGTAAATACACATTGTAATGCTATTTGAATATTTTCGAAATTAAAGTAAATACATTTTAATTTACGGATAAATTTAACATGAATATGATATTTCATATTTTTTATTAATGAATTTTAATTGGATTGTTTGTATTCACCATTGTGTATTTGTTAGATTAGTGTTGTATGCTATGTTATCATGTATTTGTTATATTTGTGTTGTATGCTATTTTAATGAATTCACTTTGGGTGATTTGTATCAGTAAAGTAATTATACACTTTGTAATGTTATTTATATGTTTTCAAAGTTAAAGTAAATACATATTAATTGTATTCACTGTATTCTTACATATGTCATTTACTCAGGCTACTGCATTGACATGCAAAGATCAACCCATGATTGTACCCCACATTCACTGTTATGTTAATCATGAAATTAATACTCAAATGTCGAACCATCTTACTGTGCAACAATATATCATGTTTTGTAAGAATACAATATATGAAGTATGCCAACATATACGTATTCACAACAATCACTTACAAGATACATAACATTCATCATATCCATTTCGATAAGGGTTAACAATTTTTTTATATCCAAGTACTTGCTTTATGTTATGAACAAAACTTCATACTAGTAATAAATATGTGTATTCACAATAATGCTTAAATCATGTTACCAGCAAAACTGCATTCTTCATATTTTAAACAAGTCACTCAACATATACGTATAAACAAAAATATTAAAGTTGTATCCATTTCAGAACAATCACTTACAACATACATTACATTGATCATATCCATTTCGATAAGGGATACAACTTATTTAAATAAACTGAAATTAAATGAAATTGCATATTGTCGTTAAAAGATTGTATCTGCTCCATTTCGTATTCTGTCAGGGATACAATTTATTTCAAAACATTATTCATGTATTCAAACAAAAACATTGGTATTCATATTAACCAACCAAAACAAAAAATTAACAAACCAAATATTCATACGTTATTCATAGTTCATACAATTTACAACAAAAACATAATAGAGACGAAACCAGAAAATGGAGGAAAACAGATTACTTATTTTTGTATTATATCAATTCCAATTATACGAAAACAGAATACTATGATTTACAATTATTTTCAATTAAAATTTTAATTACTTATTTAGAAAAAGAATAAGGAAAAAGCAATTACCTCGTCAAATTTTAAACAATTTATTCAAACTTCTAGTAGCAAAAATCCTTCTCAGGTTTGCTCTAAAATCTTTCGTACCAATCAGAAACAAAAAAGATTTTTGAATTGTATGGGAATATTAAAAATTAAAATTTGGGAGAATTCATCAGCTTTTAGGGTGTCGTTTGATTTTTTGGATTTTAAATTTTTTGTAACTGATGAGAGTTTTAAGCAATACTTATTTTTCTCTCCCCTTAATTTCTCCTTTNGCGTCGTTTGATTTTTTGGATTTTAATTTTTTTGTAACTGATGAGAGTTTTAAGCAATACTTATTTTTCTCTCCCCTTAATTTCTCCTTTCAATTTTTAAATATTTGTATTCTCTCAATTAAAATAAATAGAAAATAAATAAAAAAGATACCTAATAAACTAAAATTGTGACAATTTTACTAAATAATGAAAGTATTGACAATAGATCCTATTAAATGTCAAAATAATGACATTTTAAAAAAATTCCCAATTTTTTTTTTTATATAAGTTTTAACATTTTCACGTGTTTTAGATTGTAAAATTAAATGACATTTTAATGTGTTACACTTATTTTTAGTTTAAGACTATAAAATCAAAAATTTTCTTTATGTTTAAATTTTTCAAGTTAAGTCAAAATCCAACAAATAATTAAAACGAATGGTGTCCTATTTAAAGATAAAGGTGAACTTTATTTATAAGAAAAAGAACTTTACATTTCAAAAATAATTTCAGATATAATAACAATTTCACATCTTAAAAGAATTAGAAAAATAAATTTAAATATAAACTTTGACCACTAAATTGCTTGATGTCTACCGTAGTGAAATCTCAAGTGAAGAGTCAACATTGGGTATTGGAAAAGGTACTAATACTATCATTTTCCACGAATCGGATATTACAAAAAGTCAAACATTATTGCCTTATTGCTAGATCACTTCGAGTTTTTTGTGACAGTCTAATTTAAAATAATTATTTAAATACAAAAATTATTTTATTATATTTTTTGAAACTTTTTTATCATACGAAGAAAATTATGAAATTTTTTACTTTACTTTATGTTCGGATACATAATTTTACGCGATATATTGATTAAATATATTATTTTATGTGATGTATTAGAACATTGAGCAATGTATTTGAAACTGAGACGCGATGTCTTGCGAAGTTGAAGTAAAACAAGATATGATGTATCGACACGTTCTGAGATGTATCTGAACTCCACCAAATTTAAAGAACTTTGTGAATTTATAGAAAGTAGTAGAAATATGATGAAATTAGCTTTTAATATTATGAAATTTTGGGTAAATTTTCCTTCTAATTTAGTGATGGTTTGGACCGGATTTTAAAAATATCTAACCATAGTTTTTAGGAAAACATAAAAATCATTTTTGTATGCTATAACTATAGTTTGTATAATTGCGCTTAATAACAAATATTATATGACTATTAATATGTATATTTTTGTATACATATACGAATCAATTGTATATGTGTTTGTATATAGCGAAAAATAGATACAAAAGAAACTGACTAAAAAAGATCTGTATTTGTATTATTATAAGTGTATATGATGAGAATCTATATATTTCTGTTTGAATGAAGTGAGAGAGGCGAGCGACATTTGTTGTGAGAGAGACGACTGACAAACAATTTGCTACATATTAAAATTAAATGAAATTGTGACTATTTCATTTAATTTGAATTTATAGTTTGATATTTTATACAATTTTCCTATTAAAGAGAGGTTGGATTTTTCTTTTCTAATAAGCTTGAGTTTGGAAGGGTGAAAAGTAATTAATGAAATTATTTTAAAAAAACTTCGTAATTTTCCAATAAAAAATTAAGAAAAATAATTTTTGATTTAGTAAATATTAATCTATTAATGAAAATAAATAAATATATACCATTTGTTGGTCTAGGAGCATATTTATGTAAATCATTTTTTTTCATTCAAAGATATATCCCTTCTAAAATCGTTAAGTTAAAGAAATAAATAAAATCTTCTTTTGAAGGAAATATAACAAAAAAAGTAAATTTAATATTTTCTAATTTACTATTTCTTTTATTAATAGTAAATATTTTCAAAACAAAATAATTAAATATTACCAATAAAAATTGTAATGAAGTAAAAAAAATATTCGTTTATCTTCGATTAAACTTTAATTCGAATTTCCCTGAACACAAAATCAATTTTCGGGTTGCATGCTACACGAAATCAAGTATAGCTTGGAAATGACGTTGCGGAACTTTCCCTATTAAAGTTGCAAAAAGTGATTTTGCCTCTTTATATATTTTTTATTTTTTATTTGGCCCTTCAAAGATACATGCTATTCATTTTTTTTGTTTGTTGTTTAAAAATTAATTTTTTACTTTAAAAATATTTAAAAATATATAGCATTTTTTATATATATTTAATATTAATTATTTATTCATTAGATAACTTTTAAAATTCATTATTAAATATTAATAAATAAAGATAATATAATAAAATAATACTTTCTCTGTTCTAATTTATATGACACATCTTATGTTTTGAAAGTCAAACAATATAAGTTTGATCGGAAATTTGCGCATGAAATTTTCATTTTTTTGAAATGAAATTTATATATTTGTAAACTATGTAAAAAATAATTGATAACTCAAAATATTTATAAGATCTATGAAAAACTTACTGTTTGACGGAGATAGTATATGAATCATTATTTAATATGCTAATTAAGAGCGTATTTAAATTGATTTTAAAATTGATCAAATATATTTTTGAGTCTATTTTTAATTTCTCAACAAAGTAAAAAAATATTTAAAACAAGTCAAAAATCATTAATTGGTTTATTTTTTGATTGACTTTTTTATTTTGGACGTAAAACCCATCTCTCTCTCTCTCTCTATATATATATATATAATTTTTTTTTTTTATATAAAAGTAAAGAATATTTGGGATTTTCAACCATTTTTTCTTCTCTCTCTTCTTTATACAAAAAATTCACAAGATACATTTCTGCATTTACATTTTGTTCATCCATTTCTAAACCCCTTTTGCCTTTTCCTAGTCGGTTCCTTTTTCCCTTTAGCTAAAGAAAAATATTGTTGGAAAATCTGCTAAACTTTTTGGGTTTAATCTGTTGGAAACTCATGTTTTGCGCATGGCTGTGATGGATGAGATTGGAATTGATATCAGGTTAGACTGTTGAATTTTAAAGTCCCCGAAGATTTTTTGTTTATTTTTTTTTCGAGTAAATTAATGTAAAATCTAGATGGATATGAGCAAATCTACCATTATTTGGAAGAAATTGAAGTTCGATGATTTTTTTCGCTATGTATTTAATTTGGGTTTTATGGTTATTTTTTCCGGATTATTTCTGTTTTGATGTAATTGATTTATGGTATCTTTGAGATGTTGGGTGTATGAATTGACAGTCTTTTTGGTTGAATTATATGAATAGATGGAATTTCTGAGGTGGGTTTATGCTTGAGAATTCTAGAAATGATGTGGGATATTGAGAAATGAGTATTTGGTTATTGGAGTGTGATTATTCGGGTTTTGTTAGTTGTTGAATTTTGTGATACTTTGAGGATTGCTGTTTTAATGAATTAAGGGGGTCAAGGATTAGTGTATTTTCATTAGGTGTGTATATTTTTGTTTTCATTTGGTTTTGGATGGAGTACTGTATGATTGATGCTGATGGATTGGGAAACAGCTCGGACATTGAAGTCGATGACATAAGGTGCGACAATATAGCAGAAAAAGATGTTAGTGATGAAGAGATTGATCCTGAGGAATTGGAGAGGCGTATGTGGAAGGATCGTGTCAAGCTCAAGAGGCTTAAGGAAAGGCAGAAAATTGCTGCACAACAAGCTGCAGAGAAGCAGAAAAACAAGCAAACCACTGATCAAGCTCGGCGAAAAAAGATGTCAAGAGCTCAAGATGGGATTTTGAAGTACATGTTGAAACTCATGGAGGTCTGTAAGGCTCGAGGATTTGTTTATGGCATTATACCTGAGAAGGGTAAACCAGTCAGTGGTTCATCTGATAACATAAGAGCTTGGTGGAAGGAGAAGGTGAAATTTGATAAGAATGGTCCTGCTGCAATAGCCAAGTATGAAGCAGAATGTCACTCAAAAGGAGAGGGTATCAGCAATCAAAATGGGAACCCACAAAGTGTTCTGCAGGACTTGCAAGATGCAACCTTGGGGTCCCTTTTGTCTTCTTTAATGCAACATTGCGATCCACCTCAGCGGAAGTACCCATTGGAGAAAGGTGTCTCACCACCGTGGTGGCCATCAGGGAATGACGAATGGTGGGTGAAAATGGGTCTGCCTAAGGGTCAGAAACCACCGTATAAGAAGCCACATGATTTAAAGAAAATGTTTAAAGTTGGTGTTCTAACTGCTGTTATAAAGCATATGTCACCTGATATTGCAAAGATCAGGAGACTAGTGCGGCAGTCAAAGTGTTTACAGGATAAGATGACGGCAAAGGAGAGCTCAATATGGTTAGCTGTTTTAAGCAGAGAGGAATCCACTATCCGGCTACAAACCAATGACAATGGGTCATCTAGCATAAGTGAGGCACCTATTAGAGGTCATGGTGACAAAAAGAAATCTTCTGTTGATAGTGACAGTGATTATGATGTTGATGATGTTAATGTCTCTGTTTCATCTAGAGATGAGAGGAGAAATGAACCATTGGATGCTCGTCCTCTAACTGATGTTCCTCAATCTCACCAAAGTAAGGAGCAGGGAGATGGACAACGTCGAAGAAGAAAACGTGCTAGGTCAAACTTTCAACAGACTCAACTGTCTCCCAGTGAGCAGCAACCTGATGACGTGGCTAGAAACTCCTTACCTGATATGAACAATTCCAATGCGCAGTTTTCTGGGTACATTGCAAATGAAAGCCAACCAGAGAACAATATGATGGTACCGAGGAAGTCTGTGGAGAGAAACTCTGAGGGTCAGTCTGACTTACCATTGGAAGAGTCCAACCTTTCTATGGTTCCATCAGCTAATGCAGTCTCTACAGAGGAAACATTCGTTGGCAATGGGCCATCTATTTATCCTATGTTGGAAAATTCTGAGGTTGTCCCATATGAATCAAGGTTTCATCCTGGAACTCAAGATTCCGTTGTGCAGCGCCAGCTTCATGATACCCAATTGCAGAGCAGACCTCAGTTTTCTGGGATGAATAATGAACCTCCAAATTCCATATTTCATTATGGACCTCCAAACAATGGGTTGCATAATGGATCTCAAAGTTCTGTCCTACATCATGAACTACAGTATTCGGGTTTCATTCATGGATCTCAATATTCAAACTTGCATAAACCCCCCGTATATCAATATTTTACACCATCAGCTGAATTTGGATCAGCTCATGAAGAGCAGCAGTCTCACTTGGCATTCGGTCAGCCTCAGATTAAGCCACAGGATTCTGGAGTTAGATCAGCAGTGCTTCATGGAGATAGAAATGGTATGTCCAGAGAGGACCACCATTATGGGAAAGATGCATTTCAGAATGATCATGACAGACCAGCTGAGATGCATTTTGCATCTCCGATCACTAGTGGCTCTCCAGATTATGCTAGACTCAGCAGTCCGTTTAACTTTGAGCTTGATGTCCCAAGTCCATTAGATACTGGTGATTTGGAACTATTCCTTGATGAAGATGTGATGACATTCTTTGCCTCCTAGGCAGCTATGTGGAAAATACAACTTTTAGAATGTGAGTTGCAGAGAAGCGACCTTATGCCCTCCTTTTTTCATTGTTATTTAATAGTGATTAATTGGATATCTTAACTTTTTTATGCAGGTACCTGAAAGCTGCACCAACATATTGTGAACTAGAGTGAGTCCTCTCTCTCATAAAATGAGATCCTGGACCATAAGTTATGGTACTCAGCTGTCAAAATGTAAATTTAGTGGCAGAAAATCTTTTTGTTTTCTTTTCTTAGCATGTGTTTAACATATTTCAGCCTCCTTCACATAAGTGAGATAGTTTCGGATTGACAAAGGCAGGAAACCTAGAGTTCTCATCATTTTCTTTAATCATAACGAACTTTCTCGTTGTAGTAAACGATACTTTTCAAGTGCTAAATGATAATGGGTTTTTATATTTGTTCTATTCTTGAGGAAAGGCATTTGTACATGTTCCAGTTGCTCCTCTTGAGATTCTCTTTCTCTATATGGTGGAAACATTATCAGTAGCCTTAAACATGCAACTAGGCTTCACAGATTTGTTAAATGATTTGTATAGCAGTACACAGTTTGATTTTTGTCTCGCCCAGTGCTGTCAAAGGCGTGCTTGAGCCCTGAAGCATGGAATAAAACATGTTGGGTGCTTGCTTGCTTAGCGGGCGCTTCAATGTCGTCATGAAGGCTTTATCACTTATTTTTCCTTGCCCATGAGCATAATCCTGAAAAGGTGACACTAAAGAATTGGTATTTCACTTATCATAAGTTTTCAATTTCTTTGTCTGTATAATTGTTATCGTGCTTATAATTAGTAGTCTTGGACTGCTCATACACATTTGTATTTTTTTGTCTATTTGCACCTTTCTTCATTAAAGATTCAGTGAACCTTAAGAGTTTTTTTGTGCTTGACGCCTTTCATAACACTGGTCTCACCTCTATTGGGGGTCATACGGAACTTCATCATAAATCTTGTACTCTTAATGGCTGCTTGCACCAAATTTGTGCCCTTTTTTGTGGAAAATAGGAAGGTAAGAGTGGAATTAAAGAGGAGGGGAAACAACAGTATATGTTTCAATTAGTAATAAAAGAGTGCAATTAAAAATGGGATCCCTTACATGTGATCTGAGTCTCAACACCGACTTTCAACCCTTGCAATTGAATGTGATGGTGCAAAGTAGGAGATAAATCTGTAATGAGAAACTAATTTCTGAGGGGAAAAATATATCAGCACAACTTCCCCTCACTTTCTACCGATGAACAAACCATTATCTAGAACATGAGTATGTGAAGGTTCTCTTGTAATGCCTAAAAGATTGACTTGTTATGGCGTATTTTAAGTTAAAGTTCTGATGTTTTTCCTGTAACGGAGTCATAACTTGACCATTTGTCATTTTGAATAGATATATAGGTTTCTTCAGGCGGATCTTTCATTTGCAATAGGAAAGGTGATTGAGGAATAAGCTCCTCCTAGAAGGGAGGATACTTTGTTATAATAACTAGGCATCATTGTGGCATCATCTTATTGATGATTAATAGTTGAAATATGAATATCCATCCTCAAAAATAAAATTATAAAGAGACAATTGAACGTATGAATAAGTTTATTTGATGTTCCCTCTAAGAAATGTTTTATTGTTGTTTCTACCTGTTTGCTTTGTTTTCATTTGTGAGAGTGAAAAGTCAAAATTAGAATATGACAAGAACAGGAAGTCAGCAGCGCGGGGAAATCCCGTAGTCCTAGATATGTCTTCGACAAAAGTTACAAACCCCTTGCCAGCGAAAGCTAGGGGTTTGCCTTCTGGGTCGAGCTCGTCGCACTAGGCTTGCCTAGTGCGGGTTACCTCTCCTATGTGGTTTGCGAGCTATTGCACAGGAATGGGGTATTACCCTGTGCGCACCCAAAAGGGTAGCGGCTGCGGGTTTCCCTTGTCGTCGAAAAAAAAAAGTTACAAACTACAAAATCCTTATTTCTGTTATCCTTGTATGTCAAATACAAATGTCTCTGCTGCGAATGACTAATTGTGTAGGAGGTCTTTGATTATGTTTATTATGGACCCTGAGCTAGAACATAGAGGCTGCCTTTATATTGATATTCTAATGAGCACACATTGCAAATTGCTAGAAAAGCTTGATAGGAATGTGTTTGGCATGAAGGAAAATGTTGTCTTTGGAAAATATTTTCTTGAAAAACAAGTGAATTATTTTTCTACTTATTTTCGAATTTTTGGCTAGTAAAAAACTATAATCCCAAGCACGTTTGTATGTAATCTAGGGAAACTCGATGTTGGTGGGGACTGGGGAGTGGGGGTTCGGTGATGGTGGTGTGGGATAATTGAAGGCGTTGGGGTTGGGGACGTTAGGTGGGTGTGGAGAAGACAATTAATTTATAGAATCTCACTTATGAAACTTGTTTCCCGTGCTTCTGTTAAGGAGGTCGTTTTCCTCATTTAGAAAGAACTTGCTTTCCTAGAGAATATTTTAGAAATATTTGTGAAAATTGGAAAACATTTTCAGGAAATGTTTTCTTCCATGCCAAACACCTCCTAATAGGACAGAGTGATAAAAAAAGAAGATAAATTGTATTAAAAAGATTTTTTTGTTGTATATTTTTACCAACATATGCATTCCTTTGTCGACATATAATAAAGAAGTTCTGAAGTGTATCGTTCTGAATATCTTGTAATAGAATATAAACTATATCATTTGACAGAAAATGCATGTAGCACTCCTAGATGATAAATTGAGAGACTGTTGCTTGCGATGATTTGGTTATTCCTAAGCAATGATCCAAATGTACTGGTCTGTTGGTATTAAACTATAATGATTGAAGGTGTTAAAAGAGGATGGGATTGAATTAAATCACATGCAAGGAAGTTATCCTAAAAATCATACTCCCTCTATTCATTTTTATGTGATTGTGATTGATAGGGCACGAAATTTAAGAAAGAGTGATTTTTGAAACTTGGTTTTAAAAGCCATGGAAATTTTGTGGCTAAAAATCTCATTAAGAGTAAATTGGAAGTTTTAACTTAAATTATTTTTGAAGTATAGAAAAGTGTCATTTGTTTTGGGACAAACAAAAATGATAATAGTGTCACATAAAATGGGACATGGGAGTACAATATTCAGAATTCGATAAAATGGGACATGGGAGTACAATATTCAGAATTCGTACATACTTAAGGACAATATAACCCAATGAAACAAAATATCCCTATGGTGATGCCAACTTGTTGGGGGTTGAAACTTATAGCTTATTTGGCCAAACTTCCAAAATTTGCTTTATTATAGAAAGTGCTTTTGCTCAGAAGTGCTTTTCGTAAGTACTTTTGGAGAGTTCCATCCGTGTTTGGTTAATTAATTTTAAAAGCACTTTTGCCAATATTATAGCAGTAATTTTGCTGGACTAAGGTTTAAATGTGCTGCCGGTAAAGGCTTTTTTTAAAAATTTTTTGGAACACAACTTGTGCTACAACTCAAACCACTTATATTTTCTCTAAAAGCCTGGCCAAACACCTCAATTCTCTACAATAAGCACTTTTGGCTTCGCACAAGCCTGGCTAAACAGGTTATTAGTCCATTGCTTGTGACTGAGTGAAGCAATACAAGTTGGGTGTAAGTTGTTAAAAAAAGATATGTTTCAACCATTATTTAAGGCACAAGCTCAATGCCAAACCAGCTATAATGCGTTTCTATGTGCAAAAAGATGAACCTGAGGCAGAAAAGGATCAAAGAGCATTGAGCTCTTTTGGGGCTTTAAGAGTAACGTGAAGGACATTACCGTAGACATGCGCAAATTACACTAGAAATGTACCTTCAAGGATAATAACTATAAACATAAACATTGACTATATGGGCAAATGAACAGGAAACAGTTAAAGTTACGAAAAATTAACTGTTGTTTAGTGCTGCCCTCTTTTCGACACCTTCAATGGTTTGGTACTGAATTGAAACATTGCCGAAGCGAGGGAAGCACTTGGTCTTGCTGGACTTTCTGTCTTGAGATGGATACAGGATTTTCTAATCTTTTGCACTTTTATCTTGTAACTATTTACGTTACAGGTTGTCTAAAGCAAATTCAATGAAGGCTAAAGTTCAGATATATTTACAGGAACTAGGAAGTGTGAGGAAATCAAAGAGTCACACTTAAGCCTTCTCTATTCTGTGTTTATTTCTTTCCAATTTATTTATTCTCTGCTCTTTTTGCACCGCCTTGTGTTTCTTTGATTTATTATTCAATAATATAGAGAAAAGATTGAACTGTAAGCTACTGGGCAAGATTCAGCTAATTAAATCTTTGGCTTGAATTAAGCCTTGCTAACCAAAGATCCTCTGACTTTGATTTGTGGCATAATCTGTTAGACCCTTGTACTGTTTGTAAGAAGTAGGTTATCATTTTAAGATCAGTACCACGAACGAGGTTGCTTCAAGCAAGATAATTTGTTTTCTGATTTTTGTACATGAGGTTCCTGGAATTCAACACCGGTCTTGTTTGACGGGTCAGAAAACGATTGTGTGGGAGTATTGTTAGTTAACAAATAAGAACAGATGAGAAATTGGAAAGGTTGTGTAGTTGTGCTGTGTGCTTACTGGAATCATGGAACTTATTTGTTAAAACTTCAAGAGAACCATTGTGTTTTAACTCTGAGATACAATACCTGAACGTCTTGTTTGCTTATCTACATAGGTCTTCTCCTCGATTGCAGGATGCACCCAATGAATAAAATAAAAAGAGAAAAATCTATGAAAAATAAAGTAAATCCATCAATAACCAAATCGGTGAATATCGAATCTTTCCATTTATTGTCAGTGCTCTAGTCTAATTGCATGGTCAAGATTCCTTGCAACATTTTGCAGGAACCTTTTTTGAGGGTAACAAAAACAAAAAGATTGGAGGTAGGAGGATCATTTCTGGTTACTGCTTGGGGCTTTATAAATTATGGGGGAAGTTCGAAAGTTTGGAGGTATATTACTCGTGCCCTCATGCAGCTCAAGTAGCAGCAGGTAAAAAGTGAGGGAGAAGCAGAGGGAGAGATATCAATTAGAACAAAATGGCCTTTGGAGATTGTTACCTTCCTTCTATTGAGAATACATCCTAGGCAAAGCATCTGCTCAATCTTTGTCAGGGTGGGTGAAATTGAATCACTTAATTTGACATCCTTTTAGTCGAGTGCCAAGACTGTTTATATACTTTAGTTGTCTGTTTTGGATTTGTCGTGCTTTATGCAGTTTGGTATTTCTTTGACTCGTGTCAGAGAAGATTTGTCATTATGAATACCATTTAGACGAATGTGGACAGAGTCGGTCAATGTGTCAATTTCTGGCAAGTTAACTTCAGTGAGACATGGGACCTGTTTCCACGTTGCTTGGACTCTCTAAATCCTTGTCGGATCCTCCAAAAATGTGGCACTTTTGGAGGATCCGACATGCTCCTGCATCCGAAAGAACTAACAGGCAGGTTAGGTTTAATGCTTCCTCTCTCTCTCTCTCTCTCTCTCTTTTAAAAGACCTATTGCATCTGAAAGAATTGAATAACAGATGCAATGGATGTCTGAACCTGTTTCTAGGAGCCTGGCCTTTTGCATGATATAGTGAGAGAATCAAGATTAACTTCGCAGTTACAATATACTGCTTTCCTACTTTTTATCCTTGAGGAGGTGAACAGAGGACAAGTAATAGCCAACAGATATTTTCATTAATTTTCTTTTTCCGCCATCCTTTGAAAAGGGAAAGTTTCACCGGTATTTTAATAGATTGCAAGCGGAATGCATGTGTTAATTGTTTCATCCTGGTGTACGCATATCATGAATTGTTGCTGGTGGAAAGTAATTTTCATGCGTATGATAGTTTTTGTCTCTGTTTTTCGTTTCTTAGTTCTGAGTATGTCGTGCTCCCTTGTGGACATGTTACAATTGGAATACGTACCTTGAATGCTCTAATGTTAGAACCTCAGAACCTCTTCCATTTTGAAGTTATCATATTTGTGTGTCATTAATGTTTGTTGATATTCTGCAAACTAGTAGACCTTCTACAGAAGAGTCTCTCATTAATCAGTCAGAGGTGAGATGTAAGAGTTTGTTGGTTGCCATCTATTGTTGTTTATTTGCAGAACCAAGGTCGTACTACAAAGGCTTATAGTCTAGTGGTACCGGTGGTGAAAGCCTATGGTATGTGTGATTTGCTGTTAAGTCAGTAGCATCTGAAGTGATTTGCATGGTTCTGCTGAAGGTTCTACGACTTCTCAGATGAGTATTTGTAGTTGGGGGAGCTCGCGTAAAGCTACTATGTTTCATGCTTTGTTTAAAGAAGCTGCGAGCAGTCTGTCTTTCTCGCGTCCCTCCATCTACTAATCTCTACCGACTTTTGCACTGGGTGGTGATCTTTACTAATGATTTATGCTTAATTTGTTCAAATAACATGATATGATACCTGAATAATGATGTTTTCTTCCAGCTCCTGTTATGCATTTCGACACAGTTTTACATAGAAATGCATGTTCAACACTACTTGAATGACAAGATAATTAAACAAGTTAAATTAACTTCTTATTAATTAAAACAGACATGTGAGGCCAATTTTCCAAAACGAATATTAAATAATAATACAAAAATCAATTAAAAAAATAGATAAGCAAGGAGGGAGAATTAATACCAAAAGACAAAAAAATAAAAATAAATAAAAAATCATGAAGATCGACTATAAGCTGATCTACTCCAAAAGAAAAGATGGAACAAAATATTAAGAGTTGATTTGCAAGCATTAAAAGTAGTTGAAGTTTTGGTATTTTTATACCAATCCGTAAGAGAATTTAAGGAGGCTTCAAATAATTGTTTTACGTAGGGGTGTACAAAATCGAATAGAAAATCAAATCGAATCGCAATTCGGGTCAAATTGAAAAAATATTCGACTAATGATTTGGTTTGACTTAGTTTAGTATCGAAAAAAAAAATTTCGACTATATTTGGGTTAATTTGATTTTAACTAAAAAAAAATAATCCGAGTCTAAATCAACCCGACATTGGATATGTAATTTTAATTTTATTTTATACATAAATGATGTCATCTAAAAATATTTCTTATACTATTTTATAGTGTTTATATTTTAATATTATTTCAATTTTGAAACTTATAATTCGGAATGGTCCAATAAAGATTATAGTTCATAGATGTTGATAATTATAATAAAACTTAAAATCAAAATCAAATTAATACTAATGCAAGAAGAAAATCAATTCAACAATAAGAATGACAATAATATCGAATATTTGTTCTTTAGTTTTACATTGATTTAGATAATTAAAATACTTATTTTCCTTAAATATTTAGTAATGTAACTAATACTTGTTAAACTTATTTTAGCTTGATTTAGTACTTTTAAATTATGATTATTTTCATTATGACTTTACAATGTTTATTTTATATAATGATTTTATTATTATTTTTTATTGAATATTTTTGTGTCATCAATACTCATCTCATATTTTGTGTTAATTATTTAAGAAACACCTTAGATAATTATATTTTGGTTGGACTAAAGAAATATTTGAATCACATATTAAAAATATGTTCTATGCAAACTTCACCAAAAAATCCAAAAACCTGGAATAATTCGAAGTTAAGTTTTGTTTGATTTATAAATTTATAAATTCAACACAATGGTTTGGAAATCCGAACCAACCCGAGGTTGAAAAACCCAAAAAATCTGAATTTTATTAGTTTGATTTGGTTTATAAATTTAAAATTTTTACACTAATAATTTGATTTGATATTTAAAAAATTCGAACCAACCCGATCATGTACACCCGTAATTTCAAAAATGATTTCATGTTATTATTAATTATGCTCCTCCGTCATATAAAATTTTTTTTAATTTAAGTTTGGTCTTTGAAAATAATAATATTATTCAAAGGATAATGGAAAGGTTTGAAACAATAATTCTTTCATTTCAACTTTGAGATACCCCAAGCATATGGAGTTTCACCCTTACATATCACCATAAATATATGTATACTTTAGCTTATTAAAAAAATTCAATCTCGTTTTAGTTGTTCTAAGTTTACTCCTATTCCATTCCTCTGCTTTCAAAAACTTACGGCTACTCGAGGTGTTCCACACTCTATTAAGATATAAAAACTTAGAAATAACTTTTCATTTTGATCCTTATTAATTATTATTAAATTTATGATTAAAATAACTAATATTAATTAATCACTAATTCTGATATTAACTAATAAAGGATAAAATTTAAAAAAACACTTTAAAAATAATCTTAAAAATCAAACAATTAAATTAATTTGAAAAATAAAAAATATCTCAACAATTCAATTAATTTGAAATAAAAAGAATATTATTTTATTTGAAAAAAATGTTTTGCAAACTCTAATTACAAGTATGCACTATCTAATACTCTCCAATAAACGGAATATTCACATTTCTATTTTTTTTTCTCTCTCTCAAAAAGAATAACGGCTTACAAGAAGCTTAACGGTAACACTGACCGGAATGGCCAAGAAACCGCCGGCGGGGGCCAACATACCACCGGACTTAGGCTATCAAGTTCTTCAAGAAGGAATGCATCTAACTCTTCAAGAAGCCCCATGAGATTCTTCCCACAACTCCTTGAAATCGAGACTGAATGTAGCGATTTCTGAAAGGGCACGAAAAATTATCTCCATGGACCTAGATTCTCCGGTACTTACAACGAGTTTCATCACCCCAAATGATAATTCTCCGATAATCGTCTATGATTTGCAGAAGATTGGAACAAATTCAGAAGAGCTTGTTGATGATTTAACTAGAGGGGAACTTGAGGTCCTTTTCAGAGAGTTTTTATGCAAATTGGACGGGGAGCAACTGATCGGAGAAGAGAGGAATAATACAAGCGAAGAACAACACCAGTCGAAAATTCCTCGGAATGAGTTACATGAGAAGACCCATGACAATCTGAATAGTACCAAAAACAAGACGACACAAGGAGACCAGTTACCCCAAAGAGCTCCAGCAACAGAGCACATGGAACCAATTGAGGTATCAAGTTGTTGTAATTTTTCTTTTGGCATAAGATCTAATTTGCAATCAGATGCAAATCACGAGACGGCACACTGAACAATAGAAGAAGCAAAGACAGGATGATTAAGGGGAGCAAGCACTCCTCACAAATTACACAGATAGGAAATTTAACTGATACAGTGGTCCAAGCATATGCAGATAAATTGAGATTTAATCTAGAAAAAATTGAGGTTCCCATAGTCCTTACCACCCCCATATACACTACCAAACAAGGACTGCCTGATTCCAACAAACTTTGCAAAAATTGAGGTTCCCATACGAAATATTTTTCTTAAAGAAGAATTGTTGTTAATATGTGTCTAAAGAATCTTCCTGATTCCAACAAACTTTGTAAAAACACGAAGTCACCAAGTTTAATGAACCAGTGAAGAACAAAAGAATAGAAGAACTGAAATTAATTCACAAATCTAAAATTTGTAAAACACGTACCAAAATTTGGAAATTTTTAATAAGAAAAAGATCAAGTCCACTGAACTCACAGTGTCCCCTTAAGGAAATTATTCCCCTCTAGTATCCGAGGTTTGATTTGGAATATGACCTCCCAGGATAAAATGATCTCAATCACCAGAGTATAGATACCAAAAGCTCTAGTGTCAGCGAACCACTCAACGACAGTAAAGTATACGTACAATGCTAGATTTAGTAGTGGAAGAAGAAGTCCATAAATTCTATATTAAAATGACAGGAAATCCCTCAATTTATAGAAAACAAACAGTAATGCGAAAAGGTTCTTATTGTGCCTTACCGGAAATGTCACAAACCTTTGGAAAAAGTCATAATCTTTCAGAAAGGTCGTCACCTTTCATAAAAGTCACAACTTTCCATAAAAGTCACAACTTTTCATAAAAGTCGCAACTTTTCATAAAAGTCACAGCTTTTCATAAAAGTCGCAACATTTCATAAAAGTCACAACTCTTCATAAAAGTCGCAACTCTTCATTTTTCCATTCACACCTTCATAAAAGTCACAACTCTTCATAAAAGCCAACAATCCCCCGCATGAATGGGGAATGACTCGAAGACAGAGAAACGGACAAGTATGTGTACTTTACAAGTAAGAATTAATTGCATCTGGATAAGTAGGTTTCCCCTTGGACTTTCCGTAGTGAACATATGTCGGATATACTCGGTCCATCGGTAGATGCGATATCTTTGAACCGTCGAACTTTGGTGTATACCTAGAAAACCATATGTCACACAATTAACCCTTTACCGTTTATGGTTCTTACGGTTGTGCTCGTTTTAGCCATGAACACCTCCTGGTGAGTGTATAGAGAGATGGACTTTTGACAATCATCTTCTTTGAAGCGGCTTACACTTCACACTCACATAGGTGATTCCTAACCGTGTTATC
>NC_028637.1:16825508-16943319 GCF_001406875.1 Solanum pennellii | reverse complement strand
GGTATCATGTCTATGTCGTATATGACGAGATTTTCCGTTATACATCATGCTCCATGCCCTACCTATTACATCTTGACTGTGAAAGTGTATGCATAGTAATGCCAATGGTTTGGGCCAAAATAGAATATCTATCAAGAAATTCCGGAGTCTTTAACTTATTCACCGACCTTATCTAGAGCACCTAGCTCAAAGATCATTGTAGAGCTAGCGATACATGTCTCTTTTGAAATATTTCTAAGAGACTGCTCCTCTACCAATAGTAAATACATATCCACTCGTGAATTTTCCTTCATTCTTTCGATGAATCAATTTGCATCACTATATCTTTCAATATTGTTGGATATTGTTATAATGCAAGACATAGTTTTAAGTATTATTTTAAATACTCCAAAACTCTATTTATTGTCATCTAATGAATTTATTTGGGATCACTTGTGAACGGACTCAGTTTAAAATAGCAAATGCTATATCTGATCGCACACACTATATGATATACATCATGCTTCCCAAAAATCTAGCACAATCCAATTGTGAGTCACTTTTGTTTTCACTCTTTTGAAATGCAAAGCTCACATTTATTGGACACTTGACAATATTGACATTCAAATATTTGAACTAGTTAAGTACCTTTTCAATGCAATGAGACCGTGAAAATGCTAAACATTATGGAGTTCTATGAATTCTTATATCTAAGATCGCATTAGGAACTCCAATAATTTTCATTCCACTTGCTTTATAACATACGTTTAGTAGCATTTATGTCATTAGTGTCTCTATTGATGATCAACATATCACCAATATACAAACAAACAATGACCTTATGATTTTAATGTGAACACATTTATCACTTCCATCATTCTTCAATCCATTTGCCGACATGATTTGATCAAATTATGTCATTGTTTGGGTGCTTCCATAATGTGACTTAACAAGTTCACACTCTTTCTTTTATTTACCAGGAACCACAAAACCCTCGGGTTGTTCCATGTAAATTTCTTCCTCCAATTCTACATTTAAGAAAGTTCTTTTCACATTCATTTGATGAATTTGGAGGTCATATACCACACCAATAATTTTTGCATCCGAATGTATGTAATTCTAATTACTAACGAGTATATATATATAATGACAAGATCAAAACCTTGGTTTTATTTTTGTCTAAAGCCTTTGACACAAAGTCTTGCTTTATATTTTTCAACAGTTCCATCAACTGTATTTTCCTTCTAAAGATTCACTTTGAACCCAAAGGTTTATTTTCTTGAAGAAGATCAATTAAATTCCAATATTGTTTATTGACACGATCTTTCCAAAGAATGAGTCTACAGAAGACACAGGAAATGTTACAAAATCATATTCGAAGGAAGTAAATGTCCTTTAACATATACTAAGCCTCTGAACCTCTTTATTAAGTACATTATCCTTTTCATTTCCTAGGCCTTTTAGACCCTTGTCTAGACTACTCAAGTCTAATTTTACAGTCCACAGTCATAGGTCATATTTTAATTCTTTTAGGAATAGGAACTTGTACTTTGACTAGATACCCCCACACTTTGAAATATTTCAAGTTGGATTTCCTTCCTTTCCATTTCTCATATGGAAAAGATTGTATTCTGATCAAACAAAATCATTTTCTTTCTAAAAAGAAAAAACTTTTTTTTACTCTATAAAATATGTATCTTACTCTATAATGAATTCCGCACCCAATATTTTATAGAGTAAAATATATTTTATGATAAAGTTCTTTGATAATTGTTCTAATCTAAATATTTCTTTAATATTATTTATTATATATTCTATGTATAACATATCTTGAGTTCTTTGGTACATGCATAAATTTTCTTGCATTAATTGTTTTAATAATCTTATATTTTCCATAGTTTCTATCCAATATTCTAAATAGTCATTGTTCATTTTAATCTGAATCTATTTCTAAATCATATATATCTATTCTTTCTATATCTAATTCTTGTAAATCTATTTCATACCATTCTTGATTTAATATATCTTCTATATCATGATCAAATATTTTTTCCCATATAATTCTTTTTATGTTAACAATTTCTATATCTTTAAGTATATATAAGATCAAAGTTTTATAACTTTTTATTTCATCATACATTGTAATCATGTTTATTTATTTATGCAGGTTTGTTTTCAATTATTCCTTCCTATCATATCATGATTCAATTAAATTCATATTATTTTATTATAAACTAGAGTATCGTTATCATGTTTTCCGGTCACTACTAGAATCGTACTTTAGCGGATAATTACTGCTTATCAGCGCCTCAACTTTGTGTATTCCCCTAACGGCATCCCTCGCCTACCGGTTTCCACTGCGGGATGGCATAGTCTAGCAGTTTTCTCCCTGTTTCCCATTTACTAGCAAACTAGAATTCATGATTCAAATATTTCTAGTATATAATAACTAACATAAATTTAATCAATCATATATATGATATTCAGAAATATATGAAATTAGTTCTGCGTAATTGTTAAACAATATACCTTTGTCTCTTGATTTTCCATGCTATCTAAAATATTTGACTTGATTTCGGATTTCTCTATTTTTAACTTAGTTTATATATTTTGTTGAGAGAGGTTTTTTTTTTTGAAAGGGTTTTTATTAACTTAAGCTTTTGTTTGGCCTTGCCTTGCCTCTCATTTACAATTTGGCAATCTATATATATACTAAATTCTAAACCTGCACATAAGTGCGCCTACTGTATACTTTACGACTATTTAACAAAACTTTACAAATGACCGCTATACATTGGTCTATTAAAAAGTAACAGCTATCTATAAAGGAATCTTATCTTTTTGCTTTTATCTTTGTCTACCACTTATCTTTACATAATTTCAAACTTTCTTTTTATCTTGTCTGCCACCTTATTTCCTTTGTTTGTATCTGCTTTTGTCTTTGTTATCTTTATCTCTTTTTCTCCTCCATCTTTCATCATTATCTTCTTTTCTTTATTCCAAATCAACATCTGGTATAACGTTATCTTCTCCATTGCATTTGGAACATCTGTGATCTGGGTATTTGTGTCCAATAAGTTTACAATATCTAATTAATAAGTCTTCTGAGATNGGGATGGCATAGTCTAGCAGTTTTCTCCCTGTTTCCCATTTACTAGCAAACTAGAATTCATGATTCAAATATTTCTAGTATATAATAACTAACATAAATTTAATCAATCATATATATGATATTCAGAAATATATGAAATTAGTTCTGCGTAATTGTTAAACAATATACCTTTGTCTCTTGATTTTCCATGCTATCTAAAATATTTGACTTGATTTCGGATTTCTCTATTTTTAACTTAGTTTATATATTTTGTTGAGAGAGGTTTTTTTTTTTGAAAGGGTTTTTATTAACTTAAGCTTTTGTTTGGCCTTGCCTTGCCTCTCATTTACAATTTGGCAATCTATATATATACTAAATTCTAAACCTGCACATAAGTGCGCCTACTGTATACTTTACGACTATTTAACAAAACTTTACAAATGACCGCTATACATTGGTCTATTAAAAAGTAACAGCTATCTATAAAGGAATCTTATCTTTTTGCTTTTATCTTTGTCTACCACTTATCTTTACATAATTTCAAACTTTCTTTTTATCTTGTCTGCCACCTTATTTCCTTTGTTTGTATCTGCTTTTGTCTTTGTTATCTTTATCTCTTTTTCTCCTCCATCTTTCATCATTATCTTCTTTTCTTTATTCCAAATCAACATCTGGTATAACGTTATCTTCTCCATTGCATTTGGAACATCTGTGATCTGGGTATTTGTGTCCAATAAGTTTACAATATCTAATTAATAAGTCTTCTGAGATAAATTCTTTCTTTAATGCTCGTGGTTGTAGGTTGTTCCTCTGGCTTTAATAATGATAAAATCCATCGCTGAACTTCATCCATATCTGCTCTTCTTAATTCCCTTGAGTTTGAATATATCATAACTTGATCTCTAGCGTAATAACTCCATATGGCATTTCCATTTAAATAATTATTTGCTAATTCTTGTATGATAGTTGATATACCAATTATTCTTTTATTGGCATAAAAACTTGGTATTTCTATCTTTGGTATTTCATTCTAATGTCCAATATCTTTTGGTATGATCATATCTTTTGTCAATCCTATCTTAATAACTTGAATTGGAGATTTTACCTCCTCATATAATATTTCCGCTGGTGCTGTATAAAACTTAATATAAAATAAGTTTTCTTTTGTAACTCTTTTATATGTAATAAATGCTTTGTATAACTCTGGTATTCACTGATTTCTTCTCCGTCATATATATATACTGTACTTAGTAATCCATAACTGTAACATGTCTTAACTAGATTAGTACTAGTTTTTGGTTGTGCTATAAGTCTATTGTATCCTTGTAATTTTTGAGTTATATAGTCTTGACTTGGATCTTTGGTTTGGTTAGATCTGGGGTTGAGATTTAAATAATTTTGGATTCTATATATATTTTCAATGTAGGTTTGTGTAATATAATTGTATCTTTTCTTTTCACTGTGATTTTGTATACTCACTGCATAGTTAGAAGTTTGTGATTCTATGCGTATTTGTTTTTGTGTATTTTGAATAAATTGTTTTGCAAATAACTGGTTTAAATTTGTATTTCGTGGTTTTTCACTAACTTTTCTTCTTGTACATGCAGCTGTATTTAAACAAACATTATGGGTTTTAGGGAGTTTCCCATCGTCTTCTTTTATCTCTGGAATTTTACCGTCTTTCGATCGACATAGCTCCGCATTTTTATAGTCATGCTGCTGACTTATATTAGCTTTAGACTTCAGGTTATCTTCATTAGTCTTTAGCTTTTGTATCTCATTGTCCATACTATCCACTTTAGTACAAAGTGTAGTAATGACTTTGAGTAGCTTTTCAATTGTATCTTCGTCTTTGTTCTCAGTCTGAGTAGCTTTGTCTTGATAAGTAGTCTGCAACACCATTCTTATTAGTCTTTATCACTTCAATTGTAAATGTAAAGTTTAATATATTTAATACCAATCTTNTGTTCTTACAATAAATTTGTTATATATAATATATGGCTCAAATGCTAATAAACATTTATATACTGAAAATAATTCTTTCCTATTTATTTCCCATTTTATTTCCGTATTTGTATATGTGCCTGAATAATATCTACAGTGATATTCTATATTATTATCATTATATTTATATTTTAATACTCCTCCATAACTTTTTTCAATTGCATCAGTTTCTACTATATAAATAAATTTTTTATCTTCATCCGAAAAATATAATTTTTGTAATGTTTTACATAATAATTTTATCTTTTGTATTTGTGTTTGATCTCTATTATGAAAATGATATTGTACATCTTTCTTTAGTTTTTGTTGTAATGGTTTTATATTTTCTGCTAATTTTGGTATATATTCTCTTACTTGGTTAACTAATCCTAAAAAGGACTGTAATTTCTTTTTTGTACCTAATTGTTCATTCGAGGTTATTATTTTTTGTACTATATGCGTTTGCATTTTTATTCCATTTTTATCTATTTGTATTCCTAGGAATTCTATTTGTTTTTTCATTATTTTTGCTTTGTTTTTACTTAAACTTATTCCTGAGTGTTGAATTATATATATAAATTTTTCTAATAATCTTATGTGCTCATCTTTTGTTTTAGAATATAATAATATATCATCAATATATACTACACAATTTTCTAGTTGTTTAAAATAGTTATCCATAAAATGTTAGAATCTACCTGGTGCATTTTTATATCCAAATGGTAATACATTCCATTCATAAAATCCTTGTGGTACTGTGAATGCTGTAAGTTTTTTAGATTCTTCTTCTACCTTTAAATGATAAAATCCTGATTTACAATCAAATTTACTAAAGTAATTATATCCTTGTATTTGTCTTATTTTTTATATTTTATTTGGTATTGGATAATTATATGTTTTAGTTTTTGCATTTAAATTTCTATAATCAATTACCATTCTACTTTTTCCTCTTTTTTGTTCACTATTTTTATTAACAATAACTGCCGGACTTGTATGTTTACTATTACTTTCTTGTATATATCCATTTTTTAGTAATTCACTTATATGTATTTTAAATTCATTTAAATCATTAAAATTATATTTTAATGGTTTTTGTGTTATTATACTATTTTCATCAATCAGTTCAATTTTAACTTCTGTTTTATGTTTTTCCCATCCTTGTAAAGGATCTTCGTTATATAATAATTCTAATTTTTCTTGGATTATTTTTACTTTATCTATGGAAAATATAATTAATTCTATTCTAGGGTCTTCTTCTTTTATATTTTCTAATTTTTGTGTAATTTTTTCACTGCCTTTAATCCATTCTGTTGTTTTTCTTCTTTTGTTACCTACTCTTTCTGCTCCTATCTTTTGTTTACATGGTGTTGTGAACCACCAGTGTGTTTTTGTTATTATATCTGGATATAATTTTTCTAAAAATGGCATTCCTAATAACATATCCTTTGTTGTTAATTCAAAATTTTATATTTCGTCTACAGTTAATATTTTATCCCATATTTGTATTTTTATATTTTTTGCCTTGTATGTGATCATACTTTCTTCATTATTAAATCCTGTTACTACTATTGGTGTTTTTAATTTTTTCCATTTTTCTTCTGGTAAACAATTGTATTTACATATATTAGCCTCTCACTCCTGTATCTATCATTGGTGTATAATATCTGTTATAATATCCTTCTATTATTATCTTCGCGAGTATATATATTTTCATATATTTTTTTTATATTAAAGTCCTTTTTATTATGACTTTTTTATTTTGATAATTTATCAGTAGTTGTTTATCCTCTATATTACATGGTTTTACTTGTTCTAGCCATTTTATTCCTAATGTTATATTTTCATTTCATTGATATATTTTAAATTTTATTATCATTGGTATACCTCCAATTATTATTTCTTGTTCCGTTGTTAACTGTATCGACTTTATCTTTCACTGTCGCTGAGTAAATCACGGAATTTTTGAGATCCTCTCAAAAATTCTGTCCCAGTTGAAAGCTTGAAATATCTTCAGTCTTGATTTGTTGAGGAAGTATATTCTTATTGAGAATTTTGCAGTCCTTCTCAAAAATTCTTTCCCAGTTTCTATTATAAAGAGAAATAGAAATCTTACGAGAAATATGACCAAACCCTTGTAGCGCCTACGTATCCCGTTGAGGCAGGAATCAGGTCAAACGTAGTTCCCCATCAAAGACTAACAATAATAAGAAATTTACAAGAAAAATCGACCGAGGCTGACAAAGGCCGCCTACATATCTCCTTCCCGAGAATTCAGGTCAGACGTTGTTCATTACAAGAGGGATAAAATTTAAACCAAGCAAATACAAGCGAAATAGAACAATTACAAGTAAATTAAAGAAATACAAACTGAAACTTTACACATAATATCTCTTGACAACATCTGAGTTGATCTGTTTTGGTCATGCGGTGCCATCCATCTCCGACATGACCAAAGCACCTCCAGATAATACTTTGCGAACCATGTAAGGACCTAGCTAGTTTGGTGCGAATTTTCCTTTGTACTCGTCTTGATGAGGAAAAATGCTCTTAAGGACCAGTTGACCAATTTCAAAAGTTCTAGCTCTGAATCTCTTGTGGAAAGCACGAATCATTCTCTGTCGATATAGTTGGCCGTGACAAACGACAACCATTCTCTTCTCGTCAATCAAAGTTAACTGATCAATTCTCTTGCTAACCCATTCAGCATTACTCAACTCAGCTTCTTGGATAATTCTCAAAGATGGTATCTCCACTTCAGCCGGTATGACTGCTTCTGTTCCATATACTAGCAAGTATAGGGTAGCTCCAGTCGATGTTCTGACAGTCGTCCGATAACCCAACAAAGCATATGACAACATCTCATGCAAACCTCGGTGATTGTCAATCATTTTTCTCAGAATCTACGTGATATTCTTATTGGCGGCCTCTACAACTCCATTCATTTGAGGACGATAAGCGGTTAAGTTATGGTGAGTAATCTTAAATTGCTCACATATGTCTCTCATCAAGTGACTATTGACATTTGCACCATTATCAGTAATGATGGATTTTGGTACTCCAAACCTGCATAACAAATTGTTGCGAACAAATCAGCTACAACTTTCTTGGTTACCGACTTGTAAGAAGCTACTTCCACCCACTTGGTGAAGTAATCACTGGCAACCAAAATGAATCTGTGTCCATTTAAAGCGGATGGCTCTATCGGACCGATGACATCCATGCCCCAAGCTACAAATGGCCAAGGTGAACTCATAGCATTAAGTTCATGAGGTGACACTCGGATCAAATCACCATGCACTTGACATTTCTGCACAAACTTGCAGCAATCATTTTCCTTTGTCATCCAGAAATAACCGGCTCAAAGGATTTTTTCTTGCCAAAGTGAGCCCATTCATATGCATTCCACAAATTCTAGCATGTATTTGTTCAATAAGCTTCGCAGCTTCAACAACATCAACACATCTTAGAAGACCCAAATCTGGAGTCCTCCTATAAGGACTTCTCCACTTAGAAAGAAATTGAGAGCCATACGGCGTATCAACTTCTTTTGGTTGGATGTTGCATCTTCTGAATAATTTCCGGACTCTAAATACTTATTTATATCGAGATACCAAGGAAAACCGTCTGGTTCTACTTCAACATGGGAACAATGGATTGGATGTTCCTTCAACTCTATATCCAGAGGATCAATAGAATTTGTATCCGGGTGCTTAATCATCGAAGCGATGGTGGCAAGAGCATCAGCCAACTCATTCTGTATTCTAGGACTATGTCTGAACTCGATCTTACTGAACCTTTACACAACTTCTGTACATACTATACGTAAGGTATTATCTTTGGGTTTTTCACATCCCATTCTCCATGAACCTGATGAATCAAAAGATTTGAGTCTCCAATAACCAACAACTTGTAAACATTCATGTCGATGACCATTTTCGAACCAAGAATACAAGCTTCATATTCAGCCATGTTGTTTGTGCAATTAAATCGGAGTTTAGCTTCCGTAGGATAATGCTGACCATATTCTGTCACTAAGACTGCTCCGATACCTTTACCTTGGTGATTTTTCGCTCCATCAAAGAATAGTCTCCAACCTGGATATGCTTCATAAATATCTTCACCCACAAATGACACTTCTTCATCGTGAAAATAAGTCTTAAGTGGTTCATACTCTTCATCAATAGGATTTTCTGCAAGATGATCAGCCAAATCATATGCCTTTATTGCCTTCTGAGTGACATAAACGATATCAAACTCACTCAACAACATTTACCATTTAGCTAACTTTCCAGTCAACATCGCTTTCTGGAAATAAGATATGTAGTATATGAAGACAAATAATGTCTCAACTTCTGGGCAAGCCAAGTCAAAGCAAAACACGTTCTGTCCAACAGAGTGTATCGAGACTCGTATGGAGTAAACTTCTTGCTTATGTAAAAGATAGCTTTTTCCTTATTTCCTATCTCGTCAAGTTGACCGAGTACGCATCCGAATGCACTATCTGAGACAGACAAATACAGAAAGAAATGACTCCTTTCTCGCGGAGGAATCAATACCGGTGGATTTGACAAATAGTTCTTGATAGCGTTGAAAGCAATCTGACACTCTTCAGTCCACTTTGTCGGAGCGTCTTTCTTCAACAGCTTGAAGATAGGTTCACACACCACGGTTGATTGATCTATGAATCGACTGATGTAGTTTAACATCCCTAAGAAACTCATCACTTCTTTTCTCGTCTTCGGCGGAGGTAACTCTTGAATTGGTTTAATCTTGGAAGGATCAAGCTCAATACCTCTTCTGCTGAGTATAAATCCCAACAACTTGCTGGCTGGAACTCCAAAAGCGCATTTGGTGATATTTAACTTCAAGTTGTAACGACGCAAACGATCAAAGAACTTCCTTAGATGTGTCAAGTGGTCCGAACTCTAGCGGGACTTGATTATGACATCATCTACATACACCTCGATCTCCTTATGAATCATATCATGAAATATGGTCGTCATAGCCCTCATTTATGTGGAGCATTTTTGAGACCAAACGGCATCACCCAGTAATGATACACACCCCATCGCGTGATGAAAAGTTGTCTTTTCTGCATCTTCGTCGTCCATCAGAATCTGATGATAACCTGCATAACAATCCAGAAAGGATTGCATCTCGTGCTTAGCACAATTATCAATTAGAATATGAATGTTCGGCAATGGAAAATTATCCTTTGGGCTAGCTTTGTTGAGATCCCTGTAGTCGACGCAAATTCTGATTTTTCTATCCTTTTGGCGACTAAAACATCGTTAGCCAACCAGGTCGGGTATTGAGTCACTTCTACCAGTTGAGACTCAATATATTTGGTAATCTTCTTTTTAATTTTCAGACTCAACTCGGGCTTGAACTTCCAAACATTTTGCTTCACCGAATCGAACCACCGATTAATTGGCAGTTTATGAGATACAACATCGGAACTCAGCCCTTGCATGTCACCGACTTCCCAGACAAAGACATCAATATATTCAGCAAGCAGATGAATTAGGCCCTTCCTCTGAATTTCATTCAAGTGAAAGATGATTTTTGCCTCTTTAACACGCTCTTGGTCTCCTAGACTTACAGTTTCAGTTTCCTCTTGATTCGGCTTATGCTGGTTTTCAAACTGTAGAAATTCTTCAGCAACATATTTTGGTGCTTCGATTTCCTCTTCGTATTCATCAACCTCGTCATCATCTGTCTCATTTTGTTTGTTCAGCTCGTGACATGACATGACATTGACAGGTTTAAAACTTATATTACTGAAACCATAAACAGACAAAGTTTAAAAAGAAAAGTATAACATATGAGTAAATAAACAAATTTTAAAATAAAAGAGGCTTTCACTCAATTTGGAGAAAAGGGTGCAAACTTTGGCCATGGCATAGGGCCATGTTGCCTTTTTAAACATCACGATGGAAAATTAAAAATTCAAACAATTAAGAAAAATGCAAAATGGTGGGTCTTGGGCCTTTCCGGAACTACCACCGATTTAAATATGCATAAAATGATGCCCTTCTACCAAGGATTTTGGGGGATCAGGATGGACGTGGAGGTCCAGTTCTACAACATCTCTCTTGGCTCAACATCACGGAATCCTGTCAGCTCGACCTCTTCTTCAATGATAGCATCAATCTCTTCAAAAAAGCCACAGATTCCTTCTCCAGGGTCCTCCTTCTCGGCATATTCACAGACTGGAAAGGATTGATATAAATGAGGGATTGGCTTGGACAATGATTTATCTTCTTCTTCTTCTTTGTCTTCTCATCATCATATGTGGGGACGTACCCCAATCCATACCTTGCCCCCTCGACAGGAACTTGAATGGGCTCAACAATTCCTTGGGCATTCCTTCCCAATCCGAAAACTGGTTCAAATCCACTTTGCAACATCACAATAGCAATCATCTTATACACAGAAAGCATGGGAGGCTATGGGGCCAAGTTTTCACCAGTGGCCTTTACTAGCTCCACCGTGTAAAAATTAGTGCCTCGAGACACTTCATCGATAATCGGCGCATGTCTTCCATAATGACTACCTTCGCCATGAATTACTAGCTCTTCGTTCTTTTAAACGAGTTTCATCATCTGATGCAGGGTAGAAGGCACAGTTCCAGCCATGTGAATAGAAGTCCTTCCTAGAAGAAGTTTGTAGCTGGTTTCAATATCTATGACTTGAAACTGTGCGCTAAACTCGGCAGGGCCCAATTGGATAATCAGATTCACGGCTTCCAAGGTATCTCTTTGAACCCCATCGAAGGCTCTTACATTGATTTGATTTTGCTCAAGTTTTCCCAAGTCAAACATCAATTGCCTTAGTGTCGAAAATAGGCAGATGTTCAGACAAGATCCATCATCTACTAAGACGCGATTGATAACCTTTTCACGACAGACGACAATGATATGCAGTATCTTGCTGTGGGCCTTGCCTTTAAAGGCAGCTCATCGTCACAAAAGCTGATTCGATGGCCTCGAATAACCTGGTGGATCATAGTGTCCACGTTATCGCTGTTTGTGCCTATGGGTACATACATATCATCGAGAGCCTTCATCAAAGCATGCCTGTGCGTTAGAGAACTCATCAGCAGGGCCCATACAGAAATGTGGGCTGGAGTATTCCTTGAATGCTTGATAATAGAATAATCTTTCTGCTGCATCCTTCTCTAGAATTCCTCTGCCTCAACCTCGCTTATTGTCCTTTTAGCTTAATCCTTTTTTGACCTCTGAGATCAAGCTCCTCAGAAGTATAACATTTTTCGGATCAGGTCATACCTTGTGCAACAGCAGTCTCAATCACAAATTTTGGCTTGATAGGAGTTTTTGATGGAACCAAGACAACAACCTTTGCGTGTGTCAATATAACGAACTCTTTCTTCTCTTTGATGCTCAAAGAAGCTACATCCTTTTCCAACTCGTCATGAACGATTGGAGTTATCACTTTCATCCCACACCAATCATCGTCTTTTTCTATCATACTGATGTTGCCTCCTCCATGATTCGGCAAAGGATTGATATTGACATTAGGTGTAGCTGGTTGGAGAAAAACCACTTCTTGGTCAATTAAATCCTGAATCTTGTGCTTGAGGCTGATACAGTCCTTAGTATCATGCCCAACACTGTTGGAATGATAAGCATATCTCTGATATGGCCTATAGAATTTCTAATTGATATCCTGGAATGATAAGCATATCTCTGATCTGGCCTATGAAATTTCTAATTGATATCCACAGGTTTAGTCCCCACTGGGAAGATATATCCGACTGCAGCCAGTTGCTCGTACAACTTTGCTCGGCTTTCTGCAAGCGCGGTGAAATTTCTCAAAGGTTTCTTCTCGAACCGAGGTCGAGGGGGATCATAACTTCCTTGTGGGGGAAGTATCTGTTGATAACCTCGATTGTTTGGATGGGGAGCTTGATTTCTGGGATATGAGTTTGTCTGGTAGTTGGTATTGGAGCTTGGTATTTCGGGTGGGGATTTTGATATAGTGGAGCTTGGACTTGATATGCAGGAGGGGGTGCTCGGTAACTCGACTGCAGGTTAGCACAATTGGGAGCAACACCCTGGTAGGGAGATGGAATTTGGTAGGTGGAGGATGATTTGGGTAAATGGGAGATGAATTTTGGCAATTCGGGGGTGGACTTTGGTATAGTGGAGCTTGGACGTTTGGATAAGTGGAGGTAGCATTCTGATAAATTGGAGGATTATTGGGATGACGATCTTGCGTGTAGCAAACTTGGTTGGAATTTTGGGAAGGTCGAGAATGACCTTGGGAATATGAGGAGCTTCTGGGGGTTTTCCCTTCCCCCATATGAAACAACAACAATTTCTTCTCTTTTCTTCTTCAACGTTCCTGATGATGTGGGTGATGCAGCTACACGGGATACTTTTCCCAGTTTCAACCTATCTTCGATAGTCTCACAAACTTTGACTATCTCAGAAAATTTTGCTCATACGAGCAACATGATTTGATCATAATACTCGGGCTCTTGCACCCGCACGAACAATTCTACAATTTCCTTTTCTGACATAGGCAGTCTAACCCTAGCAACTTCCTTTCTCCACCTATTAACAATTTCTTTGTAGCTCTCAGTAGATTTTGGCTTCATCTTCTCTAAAGAATATCGATCAGGAATAATTTCGACGTTATATGCAAAACGATCGATAAAATCCTTTGATAGAATGTTCCAGCTGGGCTATTGCCTGGTTTCATGCGAGGTGAACCATCCAAGAGCTTCTCCATACAGGCTTCGGCTGAAGAGTAGCATCAATAGAGCTTCATCCCTACCAACTCCAACGAGCTGGTTGCAGTAGGCTCTCAAATGAGCCATAGGGTTCCCCACTCCTCCGAAAGTATCAAATTTTGGGATCTGAACCCTTCTGGAAGGTCCAAATTTGGATGAATACATAAATCTGCATGACTAAGCCCTGTGATGTCAGGGACGCATTGGAGATCTTTCATGGCTTTCTTGATTTTTTATTTTATGTCCACCTTTGGCTCTTCATTTGCCCTCCACTCCCTTTCCTGTTCCTCATAATGGTCTAGCTCTGAACCGTGCAGATCGTGCTCGGCAGGTATGAGAATTTGGAAAGTGGTTATTTTAGGTAAGGGTGGAGCTACAGAGGGACTCTGGCATTTTGAGCGGTTTGATAATTCTGTGGTTAAGTCGGAGTATCGGTATTCTGATTTAAGTGGTGGTGGGGTGTTTGGGGATTGAAAGTATTTTGGTTTTGATTTTGCGGTGGTGGAGCGGTTTGATGGTGGATATTTTGAGGATGGGGTGGCATTTGGGGGTGGTTGTTTTGAGGAGGAGGTGGAGTTTGGTAAGATCTGGAAGCATATTGGGGATTTTGGGTAGTCAGATCTATAACCGACGAATTTTGAGTAGGCGTAGATTGATGATTCTGGGCTGGATCCATATTTGAAGAAGGGAAGTAGATTCGGGGTCTCCCATCAGTAGCGTTAGTAGGAAATCCAGGCGGAGGCAGATCCTATCTCTTTTGCATTTCTACCCTCATCTCTGCAATCTGTTGCATCAGCTGCAGAATCAACTCATTTTGGTCCTCTATGGTGGATTGAGCCACCACAACATCAGTAAGACTTACTTCTTCATTACTATCCCCCATAACTGTCTTTCCTTTGTCTATGGAAGGAATCTGCAGGCCCTTTTGATCTGGTGAAGTAAGGATGATCTGCCAACTTAATCAACACAGATTAGTTCAAAATACCTGACGAGGAAAACAACTCAAAGGCAGATTTGTCAGTTTTGATTCAGAATACAAAACGCATAATTCACACATATCTTCAACCCATGAGTAAGGACGGAAACTGATTTTTTAACAAGCAAGAGTTTGCTTGTTTTAAATTTGACACTGTTTCAGAAAGGCTAAATCACGTTGAGCTATGGTCTTCTGCAGATGTTCTTCGATGTCCATTGATCTGGACTTCTCATTTCCTTGTAATATGAAAGGGGGAAAAATGAAATTCTTTTAAAGATAGGGGCCGAGCCTGGGAAGGCTGTCTACGTATCTCACAAGGAGAATTCAGGCCCAATGTAGTTCGAGTAAAAAAAGGAAATATTTTCATTCATTCATTCATTCGTTGGGATTACAAGGAAACGGAAAAACAATAAAGATGTAAAGATAAACTAACGACTCCATCTCAGTCATTTTCTTCTCTTCGTCATCTTCATCTTAGCCACGGGGAACGGTCTCAACTTGAATCTTTCCCATGCCGATGAGGGATTCGAGGTCATGACGAAAGTCAAGATACTTTTCAATGTTGTGGTCTGTGGCATGATGATGATAGGGACAATGCTTTCGGATTTCATGCTGAAGAGAATATTGCATGTCCACATTCTTGTAGTAATGGGTAAAGACGCCATTCTAAACCAAATTCGAGTAGATTTCCCTCATTGTTTGCTTGAAAGGAGTGGACGAGCAATGATAGAACTCGGTCGTCTCTGTGACCGGTATGTCAAGACGCGGTTCATCACATGCAAGGATGACGTTGTCACCCCAAGTGTTCGGAGTACTATCCATGCTGAATAAATGAAGGACTATATTTTTAAACCCAACAAATTCCTCTATTGTGTGTCCTTTCTCCCTGGGATGACATTCACACGTCTTGCGGAGATCTCCTAATCCCGCTTGGCCTTATTAACGGGTCTTAGCAGGCCCTTAGACCGATAGTGTTAAAAAATGAGAGCGCACGAAATGACCTCTATCTTTTTCCAGCCTTTGTGAGGATATGCCTCGAGAGAAATTTTGCTGTCTCCATTTGCCAGACGTCCCTCGAAAGAAGGTGGGCGGGCAAGTAACTCCTCACAACTTTCTTCCTCATAACTTTCTTCATTGATTTCCTCTTCGGGGCTCTCAGGAAGAAATAATTATTCATATAAATGCTTTCTGCGCTGCTTCTGCCTATCGATCCTCTCTTCTTCACTTGGTTTGGCTTGAATACCCTTTCCTTTGTCCATAGCAGTGATTTTGCCTTTCCTGAGACAATAGAGTAATGTTTAGGATTTTGGAGATGAGATTTGTCCTTTGAGTGAGAAACTTAAGACTCAGAAAGTTTTGGTCGACATTTGTGATATTGACTTCTGTATATTTTGGAAATTTCTGGAAAAGAGTGAGTTTCCAATATCCCCATTCATAGCAACATAGCACATAAGCAGTTAAACACACATATATTGCGTCCTAATCATGCATGTGACCCTTTGTGCCAAGGGTACGCCTAGCGATCTGAAGGATGTATTGCGTCATTTAAATAAATTGTTGTATCCCCCAAAATAAACTTCACTAAGAGTTATAGCATTCGTTACATAATTTCAATCAAACAGGGTACATTTCAGGGAGGGGGATATAATGTGAATACAGATAGAAAACAATCCCGCATAGGGGAGTTAGAAGGTTGATGGCTTGGCTCTTCTTTTGTCCTTCTCTACTTCTTTGCGGATGATGCACTTGCTTGTGAACACGTACGACTCAGCGAACACAACATTGGAAGAGGTTGGTACGACTTGTAGAGTGTTCATCTGCTCGTCAAGGGTTGCGTCCAAACGCATCAGACAAGCCCTATATCGGCTAGCTCTTGCGACGTCACAACTAAAACCCTCTGACTTTCTAACTCTCAGAATTGGTACTCTTGCTCCCTTTGCTGAAATTCTTGCTCCTATTTCTGAAATTCTTGCTCCCTTTGCTGAAATTCTTGCTCTCTTTCCTGAAATTCTTGTTCCCTTCATTACCATTCTTGCTAAAAATGGTATGCATGGATCTGAAGCCTTGTCTGTACGTCTTCAATCTCTCAACCTGCGCATGGTGTTTGGTTCACTACACAACACAGATCATTCTGCAATCATGTCTTGTACTCGTCGACATACCCAACTTCATATCTGTTTTCAGCCATACCCCATTTCATGTTGACACGTCCAACCCATTCTTGGAGGATGATCTTGGCAAAAGGAATTTTGCCTCTCCCACTGTAATCAATGACAAAAGAGCTAGCATCCCCTCGGACGGGTGTGATTTGTGTTCTACGAAACTGCTGCATCACCTTAGCTGGGTTGTAGGGTCGCAATCCTTTGTTGTCGATAAGGATTAAAAATAGAAGTTTTTCCCCCCTGTGTTGCTTTCCTCTCGTACTTAAAGTTCGGTAACATCCACTGTATATCTCCATCTCTCAGATCATAAAATACCCTTGCCTACGTATCCCTGGTGGTATGAATTGGGAATCTGCGGATGCTTAAATAGAATTCATAATTATCAAGGGAACTCGTCTGGCTCAGTTTCGCCAACTCTTGTGGATGGGCGCCGTCCCTTTTGCAGAGATGCTCAGTGATCCACCACTGAAGCAAAATGTTGCAGCATTGGAAAAACGAGAACCCGTTTTTACACAAACTCAAAGATCGTTAAATGTCTGCCAAAATGACTTGGGCCAAGCTGCAATATTTCTTTTCTTCTTGTTTCTTACTGACTCCTCTGAAGATAGCATCCACTACCATTAATACCCATGTGTCAATCTCTTTCCTTCATCCTGAGGGAACAACATCGTTCCTAAAAGGCATACGGATAACGGAATGACTTGAGTTTGTCTCCAAGTACTGTGATCATGGAATTTATTTGGAAATTGCGCGAATAGCTATCGTGCCCCCATCTTTTGAAGAATATCATTAGTGGTATACTCTGGGCATCCAACCAGTTGAACCTTACCAGCAACAACATGTCTCTCAATTCTACGGTAGTCGGCCTATCTGGTAGAAGAATTTGATGATCGGGAGCCTATCTGGTAGAAGAATTTGATGATCGGGACATCTTTTCCTCTTGCCACAAGTTCTGATAGATTCCAGAACATCTTTAATTTCTTCTAATGTCGGTGTTATTTCGACATCTCCAAATTGAAACACCATCCTTTGTTGTCCCAAAATCGTGTTATTACCTCGATAAACATGGGCCAAACCTTGAACTCCATTATCGAAGGTAAGTGGCCCAAGTGAATCGAGATTTCTCTCTTTTGACAAGAATTGAGGTTATTCTATCATATGCGGAGAATATCCGATGTTTTGGTGACCATTTTGAAACAGAGGAATTGACTCGACATTTACAAAAACATATAACTTGTTATTTGCCACCCCTCACTATATAACAAACAATTAAACACACAATACATCCTTTAGATTTAATCACACAAATATGATCGTCCTATCGAGCCGTGGGCTCTTTGGACTCAAGGCGGTCTTTCTAATGGGCCCAACACTCCTTGGATGTTGGGTCGTCTTAGGCCAATGCGCTACTTTTGGAATAGGGTTTCGCTCTATCTTAGTTTAATTAGGAAAGGGCAGTATTCAGAGTTGAAAGGGTAATCCAAGCGGACTACTTGGGCTGGGACAGTTGACGATCGTTGACTATCAAGTAGCCGACTACACTCATCACGGTGCCCCGAGAAATTTTTTAGCTAACGAACGATTGCGAACCCGCATAATCGTCCTTTAAGTGGAAATGAAAATAATCGTCGTTTGACGGAAGATGTTATGCCATGAATGCAATAGTTGATATAAGGCGATAAATAAACAGATAAACAATTAATTTCAGATAGCTAAACACGTTAGTTTTAAGGTAAGAATCCTCCAATATCCCTAGCAGAGTCGCCATTTCTGTTTTAAACCGAAAAGGTTTTCAAAAAAGTATTATTTAGTTTTTATGGGTTTTTTGACTTTTTGGGAGTCGCCACTTAATTTTTTAAGGAAAAATCAAGAAAAACTATTTCTTTCAAAAGACTTAACAAAAAATCGATTGAAACGTTAAAGGGGTTCGGGTATTCCTATTAACGTCTTAGGAAGGTTTGAAAGAACATAAGACGTCCGCTAACTTGCGGTTATTCGACAACTAATTCGATTTGGCTAAAATGTTTAAATTAATTTATTTTGGGTAAAATTATTTAGAGTTATTTGGAAATGAATACTTAGATTTTTCTAAGTGCAAAGTGTAACTTGAAAAATTTATTATTTTAAAACTATTTAAACTTGCTTCAATTTTAAGTCGCTAAAATATTTATGGCGTTCTACGGGGATTTCAAGCTTTCTAACTTTAAACTAGCGACATATAAAAATAAATAAATAAATGAAAGCAAGATAGAGAGAGAGGGAGAGAGGGAGAGAGAGAGAGTTGGGTCCAAATCCGGGTTATCTGTCCGCCTGGACAGGTATTTGGACCTGTGTTGCTTTGGGTTTTTAACCAATTTGTTTTATACTTGTTCTAAACTAAACATACAATAAATAATATATACAGAAAATAAAGACAACAAGAGCTTAGGCCTAAAGATAACAAAATACAAATATGCAAAAGATAAAAATGGGCCTTTGGACCCAACACAAAAGATCAAAATGGGAATTGATAATTTTTGAATCAGTGAGACCTATTAGTAGCGAGTACCGACCCTATATTGCTCGTCCCTATAGGTATACATTTTAGAGCGACTACACATGTCACCAACGAATATGAAGCTAAAGTAGCAAAAACTAAAGTCGCCACAATAAATGTTGTTTCTTGTAGTCATATATATATGCAACAATGCCTATTATACTATTTTAGGTCATTCTCATTATTTTGAGTCGAACTTCAAAAAATCTTGTGTGTGCATCTACAGGATTTTGGGAGATAAATACTACATAGAAGGTACGAGATGACCCCAAAGGAAAATACTACATAGAAGGTACGAGATGACCCCAAAGGCACTTGATCTATCTTAATTCTCGTCTGGTTAATTAATTTCAACGAAAGATCTATCACACTATGGAGTAAACGATTTGATTAATGAATTTTCATTTTTTTGTTCAATATCAAACGAATTCTCACCAATTAATAAACTCTGATCGAACTAATCAAATCCCAAAGGAATTTACAAATTTTAGTTAGGGTAAAATTTGTTCGCAATGAATATTATATATGGAAAATAAATTTTCACCACAAAATAAATATGACAAAACAAGAATATTTGATTAATTAACAGTTTGAGTACAATTATATCCCTCTCTTAACTCTTCTGTAGGATAAATTGCTCATTAAAATGAATTTTATTTGATATCCATGTAATGAGGCTTTTGGGGATCATTTTTTTTTGAAGTATTTGGTTATCAAGAAGAGTCCACCCACATCTTGATATCTTTGTAAATATTTCATGAATTTATGATATTTTTAGGATCCTTCTCTAAGGGATATATTACCCTTTATATAGTGTAAGCTAGGAGTAGTTTTCAAGAATCCTAATTGAAATTTGACTCATCTAGTAGAGTCCCACACAATTTTGATGTCTTCGAATGTTTAGTAGTTGTCTCATGAAGAAACTGATTTCTTTTTAAAATTTTTTATGGTCACATAGTTCACTGAACTCTCTTGTTGGCTAGAGTTTTATCGTTTAAGGTGTAACCAAGAAAATGATTTCTTTTTGAAAAAACTTTTATGGTCACATAGTTCATTGAACTCTCTTGTTGGATGGTTATTGTTGAGGTGTAATCAACGATTCCAGAAGAGGTCTTATGTGTAGAAATGTTTTGGTATCTTTGTTAAAGCTAGAACCAACAAATGTCGCACAAACAACGGATCCAACAACATCTCCAAGCACATTTGGGAAGTAGTTTCAGCCTCTATACGAACGTTGACAATGTTGGAGTTAATGCATCAACGTTTATTCTTCTGAAATTGTCTCTTAATTTTCAAGAAGTCTTTTTAGAATTTCGTAATACATGTATATAGTAAATTGCAATACATGTATTAAGTTATTTGTGCAAGACCTAATTTAACATGATATCAGAGCAGGACCCTTCTCACCCGATGTTGGGGCCCTCATAATAATAATTGATCACACACCATATGCTATGCACTGGGCGTTAGGTGGGGTGTTAAAAAATGACAAAAGTCCCAAATCAATGATTAATGAGATGGGTGGACTCCCTTATAAAGTTTGGGCAATCCTCCTTCCTTTGAGCTAACTTTTGGGGTGTGAGTTAGACGTAAGATCTAATTTCACAAGGAACAATGGATTATGGGATAATGTAAAATTTGGTGGAGAATTGAACTTAATTGGTGATTTTGATAGTGATTGGGATGGAAGTATCGATGACATGAACAATACTTCTTTTTATGCTTTCTTATTTGGATGAAGTATTTGTTCTTAGTTATCAAAAAAGCAAATTGTTGTTACTCAATTCACTACCGAAGTAGAATATCTTTCGGCAGCTAATTAGGGCTACTTCTCAAGCTATTTGGCCTAGGAGAATATTTGAAGATATTGGTGAAAAACAAAATAGAGTTACTGTTCTGTATTATCATAACAAATCAGCAATTGCAATTGCCAAGAATCCATCCATGAAAGATCAAAGCATATTTCTATGAAGTATCATTTTATCCGAACAACACAAGAGAAAGGCGAAATTCAGCTGCATTATTGTCAGACAGGAGTAATTATTGACATCTTAACCAAAGCACTTCGTAGACAAAAATTTTGCTATCTTCGAAAATGCATTGGAGTTATCAAGCAAATGCATTAAGGGTTTTGTTGGAATTAACGAATCAATGTTTAGTCTTCTGAAATTGTCTCTTACTTTTTCAAAAAGTCTTTTTAGAATTTCGTAGTACATGTATCTAGTAAATTGTGATATATTTATTAAGTTATTTTTGCAAGACCTAATTTAACAGACAGAAGATCCAATTTCTCAAAAATTCTCGACAGTGCAACATATCTTTCTTTGGCGAGCCATGAAGAAGGTGCTTTGTAGGCCAGCCTTAATCGCAGATTGAGCATATAATTCATTGTTTCAAGAAGCAGAACTCAAATCAGTAATTAGTCATGGAGTCAATTCAGATATTTGAAATAGATATGTGTTGTAACAGCATACATAATCTAGAACTGCATCTCAAAGAATCCCTAACATTGATATCATCATGGAATCTCAGGTAGCATGTATAATCCTTGAGTTAGTACTTCAACAAGCAGTGAAGGATGATAGAACTTGTAAGTAGTAGGATTTCAAAGTACCAGACATTAACTAGATTCTCAACATTCACACGGAAGTACCTTGACATAGGTGCATCAAAAAAATCAATGTGCAACCCCAAGCCATTTCATAAATGATAAAGTCCCTACTTTCCCGCATAGTTGAGGTAGGCACTTATTAGTGACTCAACCACATCAGCTTCTCTCTTACAATTTTTAATTGTTTGCCTTCCCTACTATACATTTTTTCATTGAAGGCATCTGGAACACTTCATCAAAGATTAGAACATAAGAATTGTCATTAGAAATGATTCATGCTTTAAGATCGAATCGTTCATTAAAGATATTTTTCAATATTTTACGAGAACATCTAAGACTGGGCAACGAACCAGAACGGGACCACTGGCCGGAAGCGAACCGGTACCGAACTGGAACGGAATGAGTTGATCGGTACCGGGATGAACCAGACCAGAATTACCAGGATAGATACTCAGTTCTGTCCCATCCTAGTATATACCGGGATGGAACCAGAACGAACCGGAATGGGATAAAACGTATGACACACCTAGTTATTTCAAAAAATGATTTTTTCAATTACGAATATGAATATTTTTTTTATTTTTCTAAGTTTAAATAAATAGTTTTTAAATTTATAATGTAATTTTATACTTATGTTTATTTTAAAGATATTTTTTTTAAATTTTTTACTTATTAAGGTTGCAAGTTAAGTCTAATTAAGTTTTCAAGATTTAAATCTTTTGAAGTTTATAAGTTATTACTAATTATTTATTAATATCTTATAGTTTATAAGTTATATTTATCACTTGTAATTGAAATAAATTAAAATTTTAATTTAAAAAAATTAAACTAAATAATATAAAAGAATTACACAAATTTAAAAAATATCAATTTAATCTATTTAATTTTGCATTAAAAATTACAATTTCAATTTAATACTAATGTAATACTAATAGGGGGGTAGTTGGGTTACCTGGGTAGTATTTATTTATTTAATATAAAATATAAGTTATAATTTATAAATATATAAAATATAAATTAATTAATATTTATAATTAACTGGAACCGGACCGGAACCGGAATAAACCGGTAGCGGTACACCGATACCAAACCTCGGTTCCGTTCTGTATCCCGATTAAAGATGTCCTTTTCCGTCCTGTAGGCAACCGAACCGGGATGAACTGGAACGAACCGAAACGATACCAGACCAATACCGGTACATCCTGTTCCGTTGCCCAGAACATCAAAACTTGCATAGTGTAACATTGGAAATGACTTTATTTTCTTAAATCTAAGAAAACCCTCGTTCTGACTTTCATAAGTCTTAAATAGTTGTATACTGAAATCACTTTTGAGAAAACAGTCTCCAAGTTTTTGAAGTGATTTCAAACTAAACTTCTAAATGCATTTCTTTGTTGTCATTACTTCCAAAATTTTACCAGTTGGAATACAAAGTTTTAGCTTGCAATGATTCAAAAGGCATTCTTTTCAAGTTTATTCAGCAGAATGCCTCCCTATAAATTCTAAAGGTTCTAGAACGACAGATAGTTATTGGAAAAAGATCTTGACCTCGAGAATCTTATGAATTCTAAGGTATACACGTATAGCTGTGAATCTGTTCTGGCGGAGTATGGGGATTCACTACCATATGTGTATACCTTAGAATTCATAAGATTCTTGAGGTCAACAATCTTTCGCCAATAACTATATACCGTGCTAGAACCTTTAGACTTTATAGAGGAAGCATTCATGCCGAATAAACTTTAAAAGAATGCTTTTGAGTCACAATAATCTAAATCTTTGTATGCCAACCGCTAGGATTTTGAAACTAATATGACAACAAAGAATGCCTCCAGAAGTTTCATGTGGAATCACTTGAGCAGCTTAGAGACTCTTTTCTCAGATATTCTATTAGTATACAATCGTGTAAGACTTATGAAAATCATCAAGAGGGTCTTCTCAACATTAAGAAAAATAAAATCATTTGCAGTGCTGCATTGTTCAAGCCTGGATGTGCTCGTAAAATTCTGAGATTTATCCGTAATGAACCATTTGATCTTAAAGTGGGGCTCATTTCCAGTGATAATTGTCAAGTTTACAACTTTGGCAAAGAGTACTTGATGCTTTAAGAAGAAATGTGCAGTGGGATAAAGTAGTAGATTAGAAGCAAAATAGTAGTTGATGTGGTTGAGGCACTGATAGGTGCCTACCCCAACTCAGGTGGGCAAAGTAGTAGCTTTATCATTAAAGAAATGGATTGGGATGAACATTGATTTTATTGATGAACCTATGTTAAGACACTTGATTGTTAATGCTGAGAAGCTAGTCAATGTACGATACTTGGAATCATTGCTACATGCAAGTTTTATGACCCTTCACTTCTTGTTAAAGCGCTAACTCACTGATCTTACATGCTACCTGATATTCCACTATGATATAAGCACTTGGAAATACTTGGAGATGTAGTACTAGATTATGTTGTTATAACACATTTTTTCAAATATTCGAGACTGATTCCAAGACTAACTACTTATTTGAGGTCTACTTTTATAAATAATAAATGTTATGCTTAATCTGCAGTTAAGTCTAGCATGCATGATCACATTGTTCATGCCTCTCCAGATCTGCAAAGGCCGATATGTTGTACTGAGGATTTTGAGAAATTGGATCTCATGTCCACATTTGGATGCGTGAGTGAAACTACTTCCCCAAATGTGCTTCGAGATGTTCTTGAGTCCCTTTCTAGAGTGTGATCTTTTTTGATGCTAGCTTCTATAAAGATATTATTATAAGCATAAGACCTCTTCTGCAATAGTCTATCAAACAATAAAACTCTATCCAACAAGACAATTAAGTGAACTATGTGACCCAAAAAAAATATCATGGGACAATAATTTTACATTTGAGATATCAAATTTATGTGACACTCGACAAGATGTATCAAATTTCATTTAAGGTTCTTGGAGACTACTTTCCCTAAACTCAAACTCACACTTATATAAACTGTAATATATTTCCTTGAATAGACATCTCTAAAATTTCATACATTCATAAAATATACATAAAGTGATGAAGATGTGGGTAAACTCTTCTTGGCAACTAAATATTTTAACAAAATTCATAAAATCCTTTCACAGAGATCAAATAAATCAGAAGAAGGTCCACATAGTTTGATCACACTAACAACCCTTGAAACACGGAGAAATCTTAAGAGAGAGGAATCAAGGGATAAACATATTTGTATTCACAATCATAATGAATAAAATTATTCTTTTTATTTACTATCTGATTGCAATATATTTTTTGTATTTGAGAAAATATATTCCAAATAAATTGGCACGTCCAGTGTGAACTAATTTACGCTTCATCACCTCTCTCACAAATCAATTGCAAATATGAAGCCACAAACGACAAAGACTGAAACTCCATTTTTATAGGTACTTCAAGTCTATCTTTGAGTATATAAGGTTTACACTCTGACAAGTCTTGAAGTAGAGGGCCTTTATAGACACAAAAATTGTGGAGATCTATGAGATGAGACACCTACTCAAGAAAAGTATGACAATTTGGAAAGTCACCATTAGTGGAAATATCCACTTGAACGAGCTCAACAAGTTCGTAGCTTAGGACAAATATAAACTGGGTTTCAATATCACTGCTGCCAATGTACGCAAATCATACTCATTGAAATTACCAAAATTCTAGTATAAAATGTCTCAACATTTAATAGATCGCCCAAATAATTTAATATACAAAAAAAGATTATTAGTTTTATTTTATGTTATATATATATATATATATATATATATATATACACACACACACACACACACACATATATTCTATGGATCACTGCGGTCAACGCCAAGTGACAGTTTACATTAGGTATCTAGACAATAATAACTCATGCACACCCACTGTGACACACAATGCTAACAAGTTTTCTTTAATGTCCTATATTTTTACATAAGCTATAGGTGATCCAAGCCAAGTGACACTTTGCATTCGGTATGCGGACAATAATAACTCATGCATACACAATGCGTTACCCAATGCTAAGTAAGTAAATACCAAATAAAGCAAAATTTAGGTAAATACCAAAGCTTGCAATATATTGATCGTGTAAATTCTAAGCTATTTGGGGTCAATTTTCTTTATTTTTTTGATTTGGTCGAATGGATATAAGATGACATGCATAAGTTATACTTTAAATACCCACACTACCTTAATCTAATTATAAAATTATGAAGACATAATAACTTTACAGATGGGAGGTGCACCAAAAGTCAATTATTACCTACCTAGAACATTAGGGTTAATGGAACATAATAAAAAGTTAATTCAATAAATTCTTCTCTAGTGGGAAATTCCTTTTGCATCAGAAATATAATTTTTAGAATTCAATCAAAACATCACCTGGTCATCAAGGAAGTAGTTGAGAAATATGAGGTATCAAGTACAATTTTCAGCGGTTGCAAAATCTAAGTGATCTCTTTTATATATGCCTTGAAGGATAGACTTACCTAATACAACAATCAAGAAAGAGAGATATATGGTTTAGACATAGAAAGGAAGACATAGAAGTGAACCACAATCAAGAAAATAAAATGTTATATACTATTATGAAACAGAAAGAAAGACAGAGATTTAGAATTAAAAAAGGACGGTCTGGCAACTAAAAGACATTTAATTACTAGAATAAAATCTAAGGGTGAAAAAAAATTAAACTCATAGAAGCAAAGACTTACATAAGTAATCAAGAGGGTTCAATTGGAAAGATATGAGGGTTTCTTTAAACTCACAAAGAAGCATAAACATCAAATGTTCATTCAAAAACCAACACCTAAAATAAACCCTAGTTTCTACTATTTATGATAGTAGATAAACAAACCTAAGCTAGTTAAAATAATACACTTGAGCTAAAATCAAGAAAAGTCTAGCATATTAATTATTCAAAATTTAGGAACATTATCCCGAACGAGCTCAACACATTTTGTACCTTAGGACATGTTTAAATTGGATTTCAATATCATTGCTGTCAATGTATGCAAATCATACTCATTCTTATTACCAAAGTTCTAGTATTAAATAATGTCTCAACATTTAATAGGTCGTCCAAATAATTTAATACAGATAAATGATACATTAATTTTCTTTTATGTCCTATATTTTACATAGGCTATGTGTCACTGTTGTCCAAGCGAATTTTGTATTAGCTATTTGGACAATAATAACTCCTGCACATATAGTGCTAATAAGTTTTCTCTTATATCCTATATTTTTACATTAGCTATGCATCACTATGGTCCAAGAGAAGGGATATTTTGCATTAGATATCTGGACAATAATAACTCCTGCACAACATTGCAACACCCAATGCTAAGTACTTCAATACCAAAGTAAGAAAAATTTAAGTGATAAAAGTTATCAGTATATTGATCATACCAGTATAAAAGGTTTACATTATTAGGCATTATGTGAAAATTATGATAAAGGAATTTGTCAAAATAATATTGATATAAACAAAAACTACCTGTCAATTCTAAGCTAGTTGGGATCGATTCTCTTGGTTTTTTGGATGAGGCCGCGGAGGAATGGATGTATAGGTGACATGTATATGTTATACTTCAAATCCCATACTAACTTGACCTACTAATTGGATTATGAAGACATAAAGAACTTCAGATATTAGAGGTGCACCAAAATTGACTTAATACTTATATAGAGTAGTAGGGTTCATGGAACATAATAAAAAGACAATACAATATATTGTTCATTAGAGGAAAATTCCTTTTGCATCAAAAATATAATTTTTTTAGCATACAATAAAAACATTACCTTGTGGGAAGTGAGTACAATTTCTAGCGGTGGCAAAAAAATCTTGGTGATTTCTTTTGTTTATGCCTTGAAGGATAGACTTACCTAGTACCACAATCAAGCAAGCAAGATATATGGTTTAGAAATAGAAAGGAAGAGGGAAAGATACAAATGGATGTAATTCTGGTTGCAAGAAGAATAAAGTGAACTACAATAAAAAAACAAAATATATTATCCAGAAATAGAAAAAAAGACAAAGATTTAGAAGAAAAAAGGACGATCTAGCAACTAAATTACATTTGATTACTAGAATAAACTCTAAGGGTGAAAATAAATTGAACTCATACAGGTGAAGACATATAAAAAGGGTTCAATTGAACAGATATGAGGGTTTCCCCAAACTCACAAAGAAGCCTAAACAACAAATGTTTATTCAAAAATCAACCCCTAAAATAAAACCTGATTTATACTATTTATAATAGTAGATAAACTAACCTAACCTAGTTACAATAATACCCTTTAGCTAAAACAAAGGAATGTCTAGTATATTAATTATTTAAAATGTAGTCATCTCTTGCTTAAATTTCCATTTTAATATATTATAGACCACCAATGATTCATTCATTAATCTTCTAAGATATCTAAATTACTTCGAATCGAAATGATGGTCTTCATATCCATGATACTAGTTCATATTCCATCATGATATGTGTAGGACACCACAACATGAATATAGTGTGACATATTTTAATTTTTAATCTCAAATCACTAAATATACATTAGTAATGTGTAATGGCTACATGTGTGATTTGGAATAGAGTAATTAACATCTTCTAGGTAAGAAATTTAAGAGTTTCCATTGATTCTCTTATAGCCAATTTTTAAACTCGAAAGAAAATTTAAAATTATAGAATAATTTTATCCAAGAAAAAAACACTTTCACCTAGAGAAACAACAAAAGATAGAATGGTGATGAAAAAAAGAAGGGAAAATATAGGTGTTACATTACCTTGGTTTAGTGACACATCTTGTGCTAGAAGAAAAGAGATGATAACATTGGATTAGAGATCTGGTACAACCCATAAGAGAACGAGGAGTAGAGTAACATTCAGCTGTGAGCAAGGAGGCAACACAGTGAGAAGAAAAGAAGGTGAGGTTAATGAAAGTGGGCTTTACACTAATAATTTTAGAAATAGATTGTTTTGATTGTTTTATTTTGGGCTTGGGCCAAAGTTTTATTTTCATTTTTGGTTAATTAATAAAATGGCCTATACGACCAAAAAGTATTCTTTTTTAAAAAAAGTGTATGGGGGTAATGTAGTAAGTATCAGAATATGGTAAAGAAATGTCAATCATACAATATTTTCAAAACAGTTAAAATATGGAATTATCAAGATTTTCAGGAGTTCCTCATATGTAAATACTTTCATCCCCCTTTCACAACTACTTACATTCGGATTGTGTAGGAATATAATCAATCAAATTTTTATCTATTGTAGATATGATAGTATGTGAGATGTATTGATCACCAAAGATGAAGCAATCTTGAAGAGTTTTCTTGATCCTCCAAAAATTTGAGAACAATATGAATCGAATCTCTTGATTCTCTCAATGAACTTCATTCACAGAGACCAAGGATGATTTACTTTATAGATATAAAAATCTTATAAGAATTGATGCCCCCTAACCATTAAACATCTATAGTAGAGGAATCTGGTAAACATTGAAACCCGTCTAATGTTCAAGTATTTATGTCATAGACTTAAAGTTAGAAATCCCTCCCTTTTGTTTTAATCTCTTTGCATGAAGAATGCGTGAACATATAAAAATACATGAGGATGATAGATCGATGTCAGGTCTCCTACTTATCGATTATACCTTCAACCTTTTTTGTAGCTATGAAAAAAATTACGCGCATCAAATTAGGAGGGCACAATATCATCATCTTGAGAAAAATGGTCCACATTCTCTTTCATTATTATCTACAGGGAATATAGCGAATTCTTACCTTACCTACACTTCCATCTTGAATATTGACGTATCTTACTTTCTATAGGCAATACTATTTAAGTAAGAAAATTGTATTGCAGGTGTAGAGGAATGAGTCTTTAATGGAGATGAAGTAAATTTCGAAGAATTTACTATTTTGTATGGTCAAAGTGATTTCACAATATTGGTTTAAAAATAAATATTGGTGCATAAAAATATAGGTTAGATGCTTCCTCATAAATATACAGACAACATATAGGGGTAGCTCGAGAAATAAAAACCTCAATTGATTGAGGACAAAAAATGGGAGCAAAAAGGAAGAATTCCTACATTAGCACAACGGAATATAGGAATTATAGTTAATAGTTCTTTTAAGTAATAATCTAACTAAAAAGGTCAAGAAACAGAAATTTTGCCTAACCTTAAACATAAATTTAAGAAAAAATTAATGGAAAACCAACATTCCAAATTACAATCATATCATTCTTCACAACTCTTGTTTCAAATAGCTTGCATATCTACAAGTTCATCACTCATTATCCCATATTTGATCAATTTATCAAAAAGTTACTTAGCTAAATTGCCAAACTTCAACGTGTTCAAACCTTTCGAAAATAGAGATTTCAACCCGTAGAACCATGTTATTTATAATTAGTAAATAAAAATATTTCATTGAAATGGATTGGAAAAGTTCTACACACACATTAATATATCATCGAGTAGTGGCAATTTGGCATATTAAGGTAATTTGTCAAGATTTATGACCATTTTTTAAACATCACCCTCACTTATGCTTATGAACTGTTGCCCAATATTAAATTTTAGTAGTAAAAAATATATTAATGTACAGTTGAGTGTAGGAGGTAGGTAGTACACAAATCTTATTCATACCTTTGTGGGATAAAGAGATTTTTTTTTAGTTGATCCACAATTCAAAATATGGATTTATTCAAACCTCTTTTGAAGTTGGTTTTTCTAGTCGTGAACATTTAGTATAATCTCACAAGTGAGTTTGAGGAGGGTAAGAACTAAGGTGTACACATATTTTATCCCTATATTTGTGTGATTATTCAAAGCATGGTTGTAAAGAAAAAATATGACAACAAAATAGCAGTAGAGAAATTTTTATAGGTTTACACGTAGATACTCTTCAAGTGATTAGATAGTATAGTTTTTGTTAAAAAATAAAATAAAAAATTACAGGATGATATATATTTATATGGGAAAGTAAAGTAGTTTTTGTTGGTGAGATTATAAAATTACAATTGAAAATAAATTTTCTTCCGATTGAGACATGAATATATATGTTGCTCTCTTTAAGGATATTTAAGCACATTACAACAATTTTTTTCACAAATCTAGCAATAACCGTCTTGATTTATCCCCTCCAGACAAGATACCTGAATCTCAATGTATAACTCAACAAATACAAGACAAGAGTTGAATCCATAATTCTATAAAAATAACATATCTCTTCAATTAATAAGAATTTTCTTACTCAATTTTATGCACTCTATATTTTCTAATACACCAAAAAAGTAAGATCATCACTATTTGCAGTGGAAAAATTCTACCTTGCATTAAATAGGAAGATTCTGAGGTAGTAAATTGGATAGACAAATGACCTAGATGTTACATTAGTTACAAGACATTAAAAGATAGAATAATGAGTGTAATAATAAACTTTCAATGAGAAGTTATGGCCACTATAACTGACCACGTTCACTCACTAAATATAAGGTAATTACTCCCAACGTTGTACTAACAAAGTAATAAAACCACTATTTATAGGGGAAAATTTATTTCTTGCAATAAATAAGAGGATTATGGGATAGTAAATTGGGTACATAAATGACCTAGAGGTTACATAAATTTTCATCATAAAAATATTGAATAATGATTGAAATAATAGAGTTTCAATGCGAAGTTATGAAAAATACGATTGACCATGTTCGGTCATGAAACAAAAGGCAATTACTCCCAACGTTCTCCTAACAAAGTAAGACCATCACTATTAACAGGGAGAAACTTTTAATGAATTGGAAGAATATGGGATAGTAAACTTGGGTAGATATATGGCCTAAAGGTTATATGAATTAAAAATATAAAATATAAAAAATAATGGAGTTCAATGAGAAGTTATGGTCATGACTGACAACATTCATTTACTAAGCAAAATACAATTATTCTCAAGGTACTGCTAAAAAATTAAGACCATCACTATTTATAGGGAGAAATATTTCCTTGCAATGATGAATAGTAAGATTAAGGGGTAGTAAATTTGATAGATAAATGACCTAGAGATTACATAAATTAGAAAAATATAAAAATATAAATTAATCGGTGAAACAATGGAGTTCCAATGAGAAGTTATGGTCATGACTGATCATGTTCAGTAACTTAAAAAAATAATTACTCCCAATGTTCTACAAACGTTTTCGTTGGAAGAGTGGGCAATAGAGGAGGATACGATAGGAGAAAATTAAATAATACAATAATATTAAACACTCAAATATACTAAAAATTTTATGAATACTAGTTTTTCCAAGGGAAAAAAGAGGTTGATGCAAATCACGAATCAAACAATTGTTCACATCATCAACTGAATTATGAATGTTTAATAATATGGGTAGACATATAGTAATATGGGTGTCTCTATACTCATTGACTTATGAATTATGAATAATTAATAGATAAGAAACGTTCGGAAGTATTGCGGAAAGGAAAACTTTTGAAAAATTAGCTTGCTTCACTTCAATTCATTGGTAGAGGTAGGTTAGGATTTATTCTATATGATAGATAGACATTTAATAGTGTTTGATAATCATTGAGTGATACTGTAATTTTTTTAAGTACTTGGTTATGTGGTTTGTATAATCTTTGTATTGTTTATGATTAGTCTGAAATCCTTAGACCGTGAAATTTATAATCATTTCTCTATCGATGTGATGCCTTGAATAAAGACGACTCGATGAAATATTGTTAATGAAGTGAAAAGTGGTGATAATAAATGATAACTTAACGATATATTTGGATCGAGTGCCACAAGTCGGCACGATGTTATTAGGTCAGGTGTCACTTTCTGGCACCATCAACGGAAAATATATATAACATTTGGGTGTCAGGTACTTATATTGTTTTCCTTTAATATTTCCGTGCCGGAACTCGCCTACTTTTATTTCGTGTTTCTCTTATGGATTATTTCTTTGCCCTAATTATTATAAATGACCAATTATAGAGGTTGTAAAAATAGCTCACTACTAATTTTAATATTAATTTCTTCAATCCCCGACTAAATTAATTATTAAAATTACCTCATCAGTTATATACTTATCATTACAACTAGTCTAAAATACCCATTTAGAATTTATTTGAAGAGTCTTATGAAAGAAGAAGTTATAGTATTCAAAAGGACCTAATGTGTCATTACATTAAATATGAATTCACCCATCGTTCGTCCTCGAATTATCGAAAGAAGGTGATGATACGAAAGGGTACCTAAATCGATAAAAAGATTTGGATATCTTTCTTGCATATTAGCTCACTCTCCCAAGAGGACTCTTCAACAAATGTTTCTTCCACTGAACCTTGATAGATGCAATCTCCTTTGACCTCAACTTGCGGACGTCTCTATCTAGAATAGCTACAGGCTCCTCCTCATATAAAAAATTCTCATCAAGTAGGACCGAATCCCAAAGAATAATGTATTTTCCATCACCATGATATTTTTTCCAGCATAGACACATGAAATATCAGGTGCACTCCTGACAACCCTGGAGGCAAGACGAATTCATGGACCACCTCCCCAACACGCTTAATAACTTCACCGCAGTATATCTTGGACTAAGCTTACCTCTCTTGCCAAACCACATCCCACCCTTCATGGGTGAAACTAGGGGTGTACGTGACTGGGTTGGTTCGGGTTTTCCAAATATCAAATCAACCATTTAAGTCGAATTTTTGAATATATAAACCAAACTAAACCAATAAAATTCGGGTTTTTTCCGGTTTCTTTAGGGTTTTCGATTTTTTTTTGATAAAGTATTCATACAAACATATAATTTACTTATACTTCAAATATTTATTTAGTCCTACCAAAATACAACTATCTAAGTTATTTCTCAAGAAAATAACAAAAAAATATGATATGATTATTGACACTAAAATTTCAAACAAAAAAATAATAATAAAATTGCATAAACCAAATATTGCAATTTAATAAGTCATAATGAAATTGATCATAATTTAAAGTACTAAATCATGCTAAAATAAGTTTAGTAAGTATAAGTTACATGACTAAATATTAAAAGAAAGTAAAATTAGATCATGTATTTTAATTGCCTAAATGCATGTAAAACTAAAAAACAAATATTCAATATAATAATCATTCTTATTGTTGGATTGATTTTCTTTTTGCATTAGTATTAATTTATTGATTTTTATTTAAACTTTATTATAATTACCAACATGTATGGACTATAATTTTTATTAGATCATTAAGAATTATAACTTCCAAACATGAAATAAATATATTAAAAGATAAAAACTATGAAAAAGTATAAGAGATGTTTAAAAATTATATCAAAGTAAGTATTTTTAAGAATAAAATAAAATTTTAAAATTATATATAAAATGTCGGGTTGGTTTGGTCTCGGGTTTATTTTTTTGAGTTGAAACTAAAACCAACCCAAATATAGTCAGATTTTTTTTTTCTAACACCAAACCAAACCACTAGTCGGGTTTTTTTCGGTTTGAATCGATTTGCGGTTTGGTTCGGCTTTCGGTTTGGTTTTTCACAACCCTAGGTGAAACCTTCAACATGAATTTCTCACCCTCCATAAAATCTAAATTCCTACCTTTTGATCTGCATATTCCTTCTGCATGCTCTAAGCTACTAGAAGCTTCACTTGAATGTATTTAACTTTCTCTAACGATTCACTCGGAAGATTAGTAACCCAAGGTCTCACCCTAAATGCATCAAGCCAACCTATGAGGGACCTACATCTCGTCCCATATAATGCCTCAAATATGACAATAGCAATACTTGAGTGATAACTTATGTTGTACAAAAACTCTGCCAAGGGTAAAATCTGGTCATTATGAACAACAAATACTCTGCCAAGGGTAAAATCAGGTCATTATGAACAACAAAATCTATCACGTACGCGCGAAATATATCCTATAACACTTGAATTGTTTGCTCAGACCCATCGGTCAGAGGTTGAAATGCAATGCTAATATCCAATCTCGTACCTAATTCAGCCTACAAGATTCTCCAAAAGTTAAAAGTAAATTGTGTACCACTATCTGATATGATGGAGATCGGAACTCCATGCAATTGAACAATCTCGCTGATATAGAGTTTGGCAAACTTCTCTACATTATAAGTCACCTTGAATAGAATGAAGTAGTAGACTTAGTTAATCTGTCAACAATGACCCAAATGTAAGACCAACCACAAAATCCATTGCAATTCTTTCCTACTCCCATTCTGGAATGGACATTCCCTGAAGTTTACCTCTAGGATTCTAAAGCTCGTATCTTACCTGGTGACAATTTGGGCATTGGGCAACAAAATCAACAATGTACACTTCATTCTACTCCACCAATAATTTTTTTCCATATCACGATACATCTTGCCTGCACTAGGATGTATAGAATAACTCAAACTATGAGAATTTTCAAGGATAGTATGAGTCAAATCATCAACAAGAGGCACAAAGACCCGCCCGCTTAATTCTCAAAACGCCTTCCTCATCCATCACAACAACTTTAGCCTCTCCTCGCAATACTATGTCTTGAATTCGGCTTAACTTCTCATCATCAAATTGTTTCCTTTAAGCTTGTCAAGAAAAGATCTTGCCTCCACACAAACCAAGAATCCTCCTTTCTCAATTACTTCCAGTCTCATAAAGTCATTAGCCAGCGTTTAAACCTCTCTAGCCTATGGGTGTCTATAAACCTATAAGTGGGCTAAACTCCCCATGCTCCCACCTTTTCTACTTAGGGAATCAGCCACAATATTATCTTTTCTTGGGTGATACAAAATAGTAATGTCATATTCTGTTAATAATTCCATCCACCTCCTTTGCCTGAAATTTAAGTTCTTATGAGTGAACACATATTGTAAGCTTAGATGATCTATATATAATTCACACTTGAGCCATGTAGATAATGACTCCATTGCTTTAATGTAAATACAACTGCAACCAACTCTGAATCATGGGTCAGATAGTTAAGTTCTTGCACTTTCAGTTGTCTTGAAGCATAGTCAATTATATTTCTCTCTTACATTAGCACTGTACCTAATCAAGAATAAGATGCATCAAAATAAACAATGAAATTCTTACCTTCCACAGGCAAGACAAGAATTGGTGCTGTAGTCAACAATGTCTTGAGTTTCAAGAATCTCTCTTCATACTCATCCGACCGTACAAAGGGAACATTATGCTTGGTGACAATACTTAGCCTCAAGATATTTCATCTTTGATGCTGTAAGATCACCATTGTTGTCTGGATCTTCAAATCCATTTACAAAAATAGTCCACAAACCATCAACTTTCAAATGTGTTCTCATTCTTATCTTGCAGTATTCAAAATCAGCTCCATCAAAAAATGGAGTTAGAACAACTGAAGAATCAGCACCTTTATTTGTTTTGGATGCCATATTTTTTTCTTCACCTAACTCCAGATTAAGAACGAAAATCTTCTCTGATACCAATTTGTAGGATATATGGAAGGAAAAATAATATCTTTAGAGAATGCTCAAGTTTATTATAGGCTACTTAAGGCCACTTGAGATGATTACAATCATCAACTACATCACTATTTATACTACTCAAAATGAAAAACAAAAAGTCTTGCACAAATAACTAAATACATGTATCACAATTTACTAGATACATATACTAAGAAATTCTAAAGAGACTTCTTGAAAAACTAAGAGACAATTTCAGAAAGACTAAACATTAATGCATTATTTCCAACAAAAATTGACCAATTTTCTTGGAATTGACGCATAAGTGTTGTTTATATTCACATTTTTATCACATTATACCTTTATCAGAACTTACACATTCTTCTCACTTGTGTAAACCTCACTATGATCAACATACTGATGTCTTCAATATCAATTGAAATTTTCCTTAACTTGATATTGGATTGCTTAGTATTGCATGACTAGCATCACCGTTCGGGGTGTGGAGGCTCTATTATAGTCCAAGATCCTTCATGTACAAAGCAACTTGGCTTGGACCGCATGGATCCAAAGATTATGTAAAATACAACACATAAAAGAAAACTTATTCTTTGTTAATAATATTTTTCCTTTAATAAAGTATTTTGCTACGTAACCTATAAAATGTAATCTGAATTTCACTATAACATTGTCAATGTATTTCCCGATATTGATAAGATCCATTTTCAACCTATTTTTGCATTATACACATACTTGAAAACTTCTGGCCGTCTATGTCACTTAATGAATTAGTAGTTGTAAAAAGTTTGAACTTCAAATTCCACAAACATGGCAAAAGTGTACGTTACTTATCTATGTTGCTCGAATTCTTCAAAGAAAATATCATTGGATGTGTATTGGATTCTCCGAAATCGTAATACCGTATAATTAAATAAGGTTATATATGTAATTAGTTTATGAAAAAAGGAATTACATAAGCTATTTGCTTTAAACGAAAAAAAAAGGATTGGTCTAGAACCCTTAGGCAGACACGCTGCAACTTTCAGCGTTAAAAAAAAGAGAAGAAAAACAAAGTGTTTCTATTTCGAGCGAAGGACCATGAAAGAGAAGAAAGAATGGAAGGGGGAGGGAGACGAAGGAAAAAGAGACTTATTCGAAAGTAACTTTTAATGAGATTATATGCTAGATGTCCACAAATGTATTTTAGGATGGATAAGATAGTTAACGTATATTGTTGGTCAATGGATAAGCTGTATATATAGAACTTACATTTTTATTTTAAAATTAGAGTTGGAATGTCTTACTCCTCCTTGTGATGTTGCATTTAATATGCCCGGGTCTGTGCTTAGAACATGTTTCTCTTCTGCATCACAACCAAATGAAATGTTCAATTATTTCATTCCCTACTTATTAGACTTCATTAGTTTTTTGGAAACTATGCACTTGGAGCATCTATAAGTGAGCTCCTAGAAGTATAAAACATTGGACCATTAGAGTATGCTGATACACAATTTGAACTTAAAGCACAAACAGCAAGGAGGTTCTCTCATGTACGAATCGTCAATAATAGTATTATGCATTTTCTCTTGACTCTCGTGTAACAAATTTCGTTTAGCACTTTTTGTATGTCAAATGATAATTTGTATCTGTGCATGAGAAAAACCATGTCTGATGGTTCTAAGAATCGACTGAACAATGTTGAACCCAACAAAGAAAAGGGTTAACATTTAAACATATATCGTCATTTTTTTTCAATTTTTATATTTTGTTCTTTTACTTAGATATTATATTTTTTTGTTTTTTTGAAGAAAATTTTCATGCAATTTAAGGTTGCACAATAGAGACCAATGGTATCCTGAAGCAAGTTTATCTCTATTAAATGAATTTTATGATTATTATTATCTTCATTTCTGATATTGTAGCTAAACTTACTGAAATGCATATCTTGCATTTTGATATTTCAAAACTAGGAAAGATGTGCATTTCAGTACTGAATCACATGTAGCTAAACTTACTGAAATGCATATCTAATTTAATTGATCCACCAGTCTTGCTTTATGTTATACTACTACATGTTGCGATAAATTATGAGGGTTTTTTCGGAGATAATCTACAGGACATCAATTAAGTTGAAATGTTGCAAATTATTATGCATTGAAATTTTGTGAATAGGCATATATGGTAGTTTTTTAAAAGATACTATATGTTTCAAACCCATCAATTTGAATAATAAATCTTTTTCATGCTATTATTTATTGATGATTCGAAACAAAGTTTCAATGGTAGCTTAACTAGGTAATCATTAATGCGTATTCATATTGTTTGTTTGATTTTTTCTTATCAATCAAAAAGCTTAAGTTTCTTATTTTAGTTAAACTTTTGACAAACAAGAAAGGGCTATTGCCGTTCCTCTATATGTGAGGCACTTTTAAAGTATCTCTGTAATTATAAATTTGCATTTATTACTACTTTGTCATACAAATAATTGACCTCAAATATCTAATAATTATTGAAATTTATCAAAATTTTCAGTAAGCAATTTGTATGCACGGGCGGCATAAATATAGTATATAAATAAGTGACAATAACCAGGCTGTCAGTTGTACTATTTTTCCCTTTTTCATGATTTTTTCATTTTAATTTGTTTGTCTTGTTTTTTTAATTTCTTAAATATTTAAAATATATACTATAAATCATGAAAATCACCAACTTAAAGTACTTGTAAAAAAACATTTAAAAATTTGATTAATTCATAAAATTAATATATCAATGTCAAATAAAATGTGATAAAAGAAGTAACATCGTATTATATAATTTGAAACTGCGTAGAAAGTATTGAAAATCTCAATAATTAACAACATTTGATTGACTCTTGAATTTTATTTGTGCTACATACATTGGGATAAGTGATGTAAAATACATTATAAAAGTTTTACATAAAAAGTACTATAAATTATAATAATCAAAGAAGTAACATGTACTCCTAATATTTAATTTGGAAACTACGTAGAAAATATTGTAAATCTCAATAATTAATAACATTTGATTGACTCTTTAATTCTATATGTGACAAGAGAAGCAATATAGATTATTTCAAAAATACGTAAAAATGCTATAAATTACAAAAATTAAAAACTTAAAATATTTTAAGTCAATTTAATTTACTATCGAAATTCTATCTATGCACAAGTAGACACATAAACTTGAACAAGTAGACACATGAGTCCTTCGTGGCACAACAAACGTAAGACAAAAAATGACATGTAGGACATGTGTGTCTATTAGTTCAACTTTATACAAGTTTAAGTGTTTACTTGTGCACACCTAAAGTTGAAGGGTATAAATGTGATTTGAAGCCAATTTAAAGGGCATATTTTTGTATTATGCCTTGATAATATTTTTGACATTTATTTTTTAAAAGACATAACACATAAATATGACACTTAACTTGTTCAGCGGACAACTATGCCCTCCACCTGCACAGGTATACACTAAAACTTGTATGAAATTAAACAACTAAACACACGTGTCCTACATGATATAATACACATATGATATCACATAGGACGCAGAATTGCAATGTCGGGTGCAATGTAGGATGAATGTGTCTATTTGTTCAATTTTATATAAGTTTAAGTGTCTACTTGTGCACACCCAAAGTTAAAGGTCATAGTTGCCAACTGACATCAAATTAAGGATCATGTTTATGTAATATTCCTTTTTAAAAAAGTGTATGTAGGGGTATATATGATCCTGGTAGCAAAGTTCAAGGTATATTTTAATCTTTTACATGCATAAATTATTTTTTGACGTCTTTGATTATCATTATTTGAATTTCTTATTCTTATTTAATTTTTTTCTTTCATTCCTTAGTGTAAAGAAAAAAACTAAAACTAATTCTTGTGGCTATATTATAATTTAAAACTATTATAAAACGGGAGCAAAATACAATAATACTAAACAAGAAATGAAAGTCAAATACAAATGAGAAATATAAAGTAGACAATATTCTTGTATCTATTTTGTTGTGTATTTTCTAAGGGTAAAGATCATCCTTTTATAGGTTATTTAAATCATCCTTTTACAATATTTGATAATACGTTACTATAATATTTAATTAATATAATAAAATGTATACATTACGTTAGGATAGGTTAAAGAAACATTCACACAATTAAGTGAATTTGTAACACTCTCCCTTGGATGTTTATAGACAATGTGTCTCGTTAAAACCTTACTAGGAAAAACCCGTTGGGAAAAATCCTAGAAAAGGAAAAAGACTACACAAATCTTGTAATACACTTTGAGTGTTGCCTCATTAAAAATCTTACCAGGGAAATCTAATGGGAAAAAATCATGGCTAAGGGAAAAAGGATACAACGCGTATTTGCTCCCCCTGATGAAAAACTTATTTGATATCTTGGAGATGACGCATCCCAATCTTATATCTTAGCTTCTCAAATGTTGACGTTGGCAATAAGTTAGTGAATAAATCTGCAAGATTATCACTCGAACGAATCTGTTGAACATTTATCTCACCATTTTGTTGAAGATCATGTGTGAAAAAGAACTTAGGTGAAATATGTTTTGTTCGATATCCTTTGATATATCCTCCCTTTAGTTGTGCTATGCAAGCATCATTATCTTCATACAATATTATTGGAGACTTTGTTTGCACAAGAAGACTGCATAACTTCAAAATGTGTTGATTCATTGATCTCAACCATACACACTCTCGACTGGCTTCATGAATGACTATTATCTCAGCGTGATTCGAAGAAGGAGAAACTATTCTTTGTTTCATCGAATGCAATGATACAGTTGTACCTCCATAGGTGAATAAATAGCCTGTCCGAGATCAGGATTTATGCGGATCAGACAAATACCCTGCATATGCATAATTGATCAATTCTGACTTGGATGCATTAAAATACAACAATCCCATATCAATTGTTCCTTGAAGATATCTGAATATATGCTTAACACCTTTCCAATGTCTTCTTGTTGGACATGAGCTGAATCATGCTAATAAACTTACTGCGAAACAAAATCTGGTCGGGCTTGTTGGCAAGGTACATTAGTGCCCCAATAGCACTGAGATATGGTGTTTCATCACCAAGAACCTCTTCATCATTTTCTTGAGGTCGGAATGGATCTATATTTATATAAAGAGATCTCACAACTATCGGAGTACTCAATGTGTGTGATTTATCCATCTAAAATCTTTTCAAAACCTTTTCAATATATGTTGATTGATGGATAAATATTCCATTTGTCAAATGTTCAATGTGAAGGCCAAGACAAAATTTTGTCTTACCAAGATCTTTCATTTAAAAATCTTTCTTCAAACACTCAACGACTTTTGAAATCTCTTTAGGAGTTCCAATAATGTTCAATTCATCAACATAAACATATATTATTACAAATTCAGATTAGACCTTCGTGTAAAAATACAAGGACAAATAGGGTCATTCTTTTACCCTTCTTTTAGCAAATATTTGCTAAGACGATTATACTACATTCGTCCTGATTGTTTTAATCCATATAAGAATTTCTGAAGCTTTATTAAACAACTTTCTTTTGAAATTTTATATGCTTCAAACACTTTGAGTGCTTTAGGAATTTTCATAAAAATATTGTCGTCTAGTGAGACATATAAATAAGATGTGACAACGTCCATTAGATGCATTTCAAGCTCTTCATGAACTGTCATATTTATCAAATACGGCAAGGCCATGTTGTTCAGTTTGAAGCCTAATCCAAGAAGGTATGAACCAAGTGACGGGCCTAAAGGTAAGTGCATCTACCACAGGAGAATACTTCTCCTCATAATCAATGTCAAACCTTTGTGAAAATCTTTGTGGCACAAGTCATGCTTTATAGCTTACGACTTTACCACTTTCATTGCATTTTCGCACAAAAACCCATTTATGCCCCACTAGCTTGACACCTCCAGGTGTTCGAACTATTGGGCCAAAAACTTCACGTTTTTCAAGTAAAGCCAATTCTGTTTGATTTGCTTCCTTCCATTTTGACTTATCATTTCTCTGTCTATATTCGTTGATAGATCTTGCTTCCAAATCCTCATCTTGTTGCATTATTTCAACTGCAGCATTATAGGCAAAAATATTATCCACCATAATATTATTTTGATTCCACCCCTTTCTCGTCTTTTGTCTTTGTCACACCCGCGCACATTGTCCTGGCCCTGATTATTTTTTCTTATTTCAGACTGGCCATGTGCTTCAATCGTGTATGCCTCCGGTAATGGAGCACTTCCAACAGGACGGGCTTCGTGATTTTCATCAAAAGGTCATTATGTTGCTCAGCCACCAGAAGGCATTATATTAGTTCAGAGTATTTTTGGAAACCTTTTTCACGATATTGCTGTTGTAATATCATACTAGTGGCATGGAAAGTAGTTAGTGTCTTTTTCAACATGTCCTCATCTTTTATTGTTTCCCCGCATAATTTCAATTGGGAAGTTATTCTTAATACAACAGAATTATACTGAATTACGGTTTTATAATCTTGAAACTGTAAGTGAATCCCCTCATAACGAGCCCTTGGTAATACTGTTGCCTTGAGGTGGTCATACCTCCCTTTCAAACCTATCCACAATTCAACTTGATCTTTCACTCTTAGGTATTCAACCTTCAGGCTTTCATCAAGATTATGACGAAGAAAAATCATAGCTTTCGCTTTATCCTGACTTGATGTCATATTTCCTTCGATAATACTATCACCAAGACCCTTAGCGGTAAGGTGAATTTCAGCATGAAGTACCATGACAAATAATTCTTTCCAGAAATGTCAAGTGCCACAACTTCAAGTTTTTACAAATTTGACATGATGAAACTATCATAAAATAATTGAGTTAATATTATGATGTTGGTTTCTTTATAATAAATTGTAAATAATGTTCAAATGATAAATTATAATATGATTATATAATAAAATATATGTTACATGCATGCACATTGAATGTCTTAAAAACATATAAACTAATGACGTATTGAAACAATAGATTTAATATGTAATTTTAATTGTTATACAATATAACGCCAATTTTTTTCTTAAGAGTTTGAAGTCATATTTAATACAATAATATTCTTTTTTATGACACACGCCAATATATTATCATAATGTATGAAAATAGTTGTCTTAACTAGCATGCTATCATATTACTTTAGTAATTAATTTATAGTTATAAGTTAGTAAATCACATAACAATATAAATCTATAACGTATTGATTATTATGTCAAATAAAGTATAATAATAATAGCTAAATCAAGTTATATATGCAGTAGTTAAATTGTAGATTAAAGATTTATGCAAGTCCTATTAGAGATGTTATAAACACACAAATATATACCTGACTGTGAAAGAAAGTTGATTAACTTTCTTTTAGGAATTAATTTAGAATTAAGTATGTCTCAGTTGGTTAGAGACTCATGTTGATAACGTGTTATAAAACGAGAGAAAAATGCAATAATATTAAACAAGAAATGGAAGACAAATAATCATGAGAAATATAGAGTAGACAATATTATTTTATCACTTTTGTTGTGTATTTCCTAAGGGTGAAGATCGTCCTTTTATAGGATGTTTAAATCATCCTTTTAGAATATTTGATAATATGTTTCTATAATATATAATTAATATAATAAATGTATACATTACGTTAGGATAGGTTAAAGAAACATCCACACAATTAAGTGGATTTCTAACAAAAACTATTTTTTTACTATATTGTTATTTAATTTTGTATTTGAAAAAATAATTCGGCCGTATATGACAAAGTTTACAAGAAAATTATTGAAACATAAAAAATTTGACCATAATAAGTAAGAAAAAAAGGACATATATACCCAAACTATCATAAATAGTATACAAATACCCTCAATCATATTTTTGGGACATTGGTGCCCCTGACATCCAAAATTTTAATGCGTATATACTAAAACAGGTACCATCTAAGCAACTAATCAAATATGAAAAAAGTAATTTAGTAATTTCTATATTTTATGAACAATGTGTGGAGACCATTGTATTCACACACAATTGGAGAAAAAAGGTAAAATAATAGGTTAATAAATGTACTTTTAAGGAATCGAGTTATGAAATAGTTTAAGTGAATATTTTTTATTTTTTAAAATTTTAATAAGAAATAAAAATTTCATGTTTGTAAGTTTTAAAGAAAAAATTAAATTAAATAGGTTAGGTCACTTTGTAAATAAAAACATTCATAGTTGAGTGACTTAGAAAGTGAAACACTTATAGTTGAGTGCTTTCTGAGAAAAGAACTAATAGTTGAGTGACTTTTGCATTTAAAAACATAGTTGTGTGACTTTCTGAGCAAAGAGTGCTTAATTGAGTGAGTATATGAGATATTAACTCTTTTTGTCACTATGAACACCTTTCTTTTGCAATCTTTCGAAATGTCTTGATGTCGATCAACATTCTACATAATAACTTTAATCCTTTGTAGTGAAGGAAAGCGAAGAGATTACAAAATATTATACAAAAAATTCAGAACAAAAAGTTGAAAAGTAGAAATACTGCACTTTCGATATCCCTCAGTTTACTAAAACAGGAACCATCTAAGCAACTAATCGAATATGAAAATAAATAAAATAATCGGACTGTTCAAAAATGAACAATAATCAACCAAGCAATGCCAGACGTGTGTAATTGCAACTCAAATGATGAAAATATCTGTTACTTACTATTTTCTGAGTTCGATAGCATTTGAGTGACATCAAAACTCCATATCGGTGAACAGGGAATGTGTTCATACCATCCATGCAGATTCAGATTGTGTATAGATATTTGATTTTCTGATTCACCATCCATATACAGAGGTGGTGTAAACAGGAGCAGACTTAAAAATTACGTCGTACATTTAAGGTTTTTTAAAATTTTTTATGTTTATATATTTATTTTGAACCTCTTGAATATAAGATTAGAGATTGACTTAGTGGTTTAGGGGTTCAAATCACTACTCCTTTTTTGACCCCCTTAATGAAAATCTTGGATCCACCACTGGATGTGAAGATATGAAAGATTAAAGATTTTAGTTCTTTTAAAATATTGATTAATAACATGTACATATTCAAAAGAAAATGTGTTTGTCATATAGGAGCGTGATGGCAAAAAAAGAACATTGTGTGAGTGTGTGTAGGCGCTTGGACATTATTTGGAAATATTTCTCTCTGAATAATATTTTAGTGGAACAGAGGGAAGTAATTCGCGATACATATAATTTTTTTTTGTATAATTCGCTATACATATATAAAGAAATCAGTTGTATAATTCGCTATACATATACGAAAAATCAATTGTATAATTTGTTTATGTATAAAACGAGAAAGAGAGAAAGACAAAAGAAATGGGCAGGGGAATATTGTGTTGTATAATTATAAGTGTTAGGACGAAGATACATGTATTTGGATTTGTATATATAATTTTCTCTCGCGTTATACAAACAGAAACAGAATTCATACATTTCGTTTCTGTTTATATAAGCGAGAGAGGGGAGGGTGGCGAGCGAGATCTGGGAGAGAGGGGAACGAAAATATATGTATATACCGATTTTCTCCCGCTTTATACAAACACAAGCGCATTTTATACATTTGTGTTTGTATAAAAGCGAGAGGGAGCGAGTGAGAGAAGGAGCGAGAGAGGGAGAGTAGCGTGCGAGAGTTTCAGGGAGAGAGGCAATTGACAAACATTTTTCTACATGACACGATAAATCAAAGTGTAGTTATAACATTTAATTTAAATTATTAGTTTGCCATTATATACAATTTTCCCATAAATAATTATGTAATGAACTCAAATTTTGTTTGCTTGGAATTGTGGCCCAAAATTATCGATCAACTGCGTATGCAAAAAAATTTTATTCATGACAATAGGCCTTCATCCACTGACCTTATCCCAAGGGTTTGTGTCCATTTTAATTTAGTCTCTTCTCCAATAACACAAACATAAGATTTTGGCAAACAAAAACACTGTCATGCCCCGAGCCTACACCCTGGTCGAAACCGGCACTTGAAGACCATTGCTGGTCCCCGAGCGAACCCTTGGTCTAGCTTACTTAATTCATGTTATTACTTACCTTGAATTGGATTATGGATTCAAAGATCATGATATCATGTCTATGGATGATTTCATAATGTTTAGATGTACTCCAGAGTGTTGGAAACAACTAAGAATGAAGGGTTTATCACTTAGGAACTAATACGAAAAGATAGGAAAAATACGGGGTCTCCAGGGGGTCAGGGCGCTCTAAGGGGCGCGGAGAGCCAGAGCATAATGGACAGAGGCTGTCCTCAGGCACTCTGGATGGTGCGGCGGGCCAGATCCTGGCGGACAGACTCTGTCCTGAGGGGCTTTGGAGGCGCGGCGCCACAATGCCCAACAAACGGGCTTTTCGACTTTCTTCTTCAATTTTATTTTCTAAACCTTCCCAAACACCCATGGATCCCCCAAACACTTAGGATCCCTAAAAAACTCATCACCCAATAGTTTAGACCTGAAAACAGTACGGAAACATGGATTAAAACTAATAGAGATCAACAAAAATCAACTAACAAGAACTTCAAACTTTTTGTCAAGAATTTCAAGGTTTACATCCAATTAACTCTAAGTTTCTGCGAATAATCAAGTTAGAGGGTGGGTAATAGAACCCACACCGAACGATCTCACATACCTTGTTAGGGATCACCCCCGACGAAATCCACGAATTGAAATCGTGGCGTTCTTGTGTCTTCTTCTTTTTTCTCCTCTTTTATCCTTTCTTTCAAAGCCCTCGCCTATTTTCTAAATGGTAAAACTGATTGGGATCATTTTATACCCTAACTTAAAACCCCAAAAACGAAATAAATAATTAATTTAGGAAAAGACTGAAACACCCTTGACAAATCCGGATTTGCAACTTTTCCCTGCTCAGCAACCCAACTTATGAAATTCATATATCTCTCATACGACCTCAAAAATTTACAAACTTGGCGTTTTTTGAAAGATCTTCCGACGAGTTTTCCATCCATATAAAGAACTCACCCAAACTCTTCCTAAGATGGAAGTTATAGACATTTGAAAATGAACAAGAATCACTTTTGAAATCTGGAAATATTCCAGATTTCCCAACTTTTTTCCAAATTAGTTTATTCTTGATTAACTTAGCTTAACCTTAGTTAATTTAAGTTATGATATGTTACAGTATCTCCCCCTTGGGAACATTAGTCCTCGAATGATAATTATTTCACTAAGCTAAGGGTAGTAACATCATTTCAACACTCAACAATCCAAAACAAGTAATAACATGTTTATATGAAACCTTATAAAGTGCTAAGAAGAAAATCTAGTACCTTGATCTGCATTCTATTCGGGTTGAAAGAGATGTGGATATCTCTTTTTCATATCCTACTCTGCTTCCCAAATCGCTTCTTCAACAAATTGGTTCCTCCAAAAGACTTTGACTGAAGCAACTTCTTATGTCCTCAACTTGCGAACTTGCTGCTCCAAAATTTGAAACAGAACTTCTTCATAGGATAGGTTATCCTTAATCCCAAAATTCTCCGTTGGTACTACCAATGAAGGATCACCCAAGCACTTCTTCAACATAGAAATATGGAATATCGGATGGACCGCTACTAACTCTTGGGGTAGATCCAACTCATAAGCCGCATTTTCCACTTTTTGGAGATCCTATCAGGTCCAATATAACGGGGACTAAGTTTCCACTTTTTACAAAAATTATAACGCCCTTCATAGCTGAAACCTTAAGATACACCCAATCATCTACGTAAAACTCGAATGACCTTCATTTAACGTGTGTGTAGGATTTGGCGACTATGCGCTTTTTTCAACCTTTGTTGAATTACTTTCACCTTCTCCATATCTTGGTGAATTAAATCTGGTTCTATCAACCCTGCTTCGCCAACTTCGAACCACCCAATAGGAGATCTACACCTTCTCTACAGAGAGCTTCATATGGAGTCATTTTGATGCTCGAATGATAACTATTGTTGTAAGAGAACTCAATGAGAGGTATGTGATCATCCCAATTTCCCTTGAAGTCGATCACAAAATCTCTCAACATGTCGTCTGAGGAATGTATATTAAGTTCTGCTTTCCATCTGTCTGTGGATGAAAAACAGTACTCAAATCCACCCTTGAATCCAAATCTTTTTGGAAAGATTTTCAGAATTGTGCAGTAAATTGTGCAATCCTATTTGAAATAATGAAGACTTGAACTCCATGTAGTCTTACCACTTTTTGAAGGTAAAAATTCGCATAATCCTCGGCCAAATAGGTAGTCTTTACTAGCAAGAAATGGGCTGAATTTGTCATTCTGTCGACAATTACCCAATTATAATCATGTTGTCTTCGCGATCTTGGAAACCTTTGATGAAGTCCATATTAATCATATCCCAGTTCCATTTTGGAAGTTCTATGAGTTAAACCTCCAGGACCTTGGTGTTTCACTTTCTCTTGCTGACAATTCGAAAACTTGGAAACAAATTCAGCAATATCTCTCTGCATGCCTTTCCATCGATATACCTCCTTCAAATCACGAAACATTTTGGTTGAACCCGGATGAATGGAATATATGGAGCTATGATCCTCCTCCAAGATCCTCTCTTGAAGTCCATCCACTTTAGGTACACATAATCTGCCTTGGTATTTCAGCACATCTCCCCCTTATTCGAATGATAATACTCTTTGGCTATGGACACTTTCTTTAAAATCAAGAAAGATAGGGTATTGGTATTGTTTCTCTTTCACCTCTAACACTAATGATGACTCATCCTCATTGATCACCATTATGCCTCCTTTTGTGGAATCCATAAGTCTGACTCTCAAATGTGCAAGTCTATACACATGTTTTGCTAACTGTTTCTTTTCTTCTTCGACATGGAAAGTACTTCCCATGGAGGAATCAACAACCACATTACTCATGTCATAATCCTTGAGTAATTCCAACCACATTCTCTTTCTGAGTTTTACTTCTTTCTGAGTGAACACATATTGGAGACTCTTGTGATCAATGAATATATCCACATGAACTCCATACAAATAGTGATGCCACTTTTCCAAGCAAACACTACTGCAGCCAATTCTAAGTCATGAGTTGGATAATTCTTCTCATTAACATTCTACAATAATACACAACCCAATCCAACACTTGATGCATCATAATACACCACGAAACCTTGAGTACCCTCTGGTATTGTCAAAACCGGAGCGGTAGTCAATCCCTTTTTTAACTCCTTAAAGCTTTTCTCACAAACTTCAGACCATTGAAACTTGACTGTCTTCTGAGTTTACTTGGTCAAAGGAGAAGATATAGATGAGAATCCTTCAACAAATCTCCTACAATATCCAGCCAAGCCCAAGAAACTCCTTATATCTGTCGGAGATGTAGGTCTAGGACAACTCTAAACTGCTTCAATCTTCTAAGTGTCAACTCGAATACCTTAACCAGAAACAATTTTTTTCCTAAGAATGCCACAAAATTAAGCCAAAACTCGCACTCTGAGAACCTGGTATATAGCTATTTATCTTTCAAAGTCTAAAAATACTCCTAAGGTCAATAGCATGATTTTCTTCATTCCTTGAATAAATCAGTAAATCATCAATGAAGACGATGACAAACAGATCTAATAACTTTTGAAGACTCTGTTCATAAGGTCCATGAACGTTGCATGTGCATTAGTCAAACAAAAGGACATAACCAAAAATTTATAATGCCCATACCTTGTTCTAAAAGTTGTCTTGGGAATATCACATTTCCTAAACTTCAACTGATGATAGCATGATCTGAGGTCAATTTGAAAAAGAAAGAATCACCTGAAGTTGATCAAAAAGATCATCTATCCTTGGAAGAGTATATTTGTTCTTTATGGTCACCTTATTCAACTGACGGTAATCTATACACATCCTAAGGGACCCATCTTTCTTCCTAACAAACAAGACCGGAGCGCCCAAGGTGATACACTTGGTCGAATGAAACCTTTATCTAACATATCTTTCAGCTGTTTTTTAGTTCTTTTAAATCTACTGATCCCATTTTGTATGGTGGAATAGAGATGGAATGACTATTTGGAATGACGTCTATGCCTAAGTCTATCTCTCTTTCGGGAGGGACTCTGGGTAGATCATCATGAAAGAGTTCCCGAAACTCACTAACTATAGGAACTGACTGAAGGGAAGGTAACTCAACACCTGAGTCATTAACTCAGACTAAGTGATAGATACATCTCTTAAAAACTAATTTTCTTGCCTTAAGGTACGAAATGAAACGACCCTTAGGAACTGCTGAACTACTAACCCACTCTATGACTGACTCATTTGGAATCTGAAACTTGACAACTCGAGTTCTGCAATCTATTGATGCATAACATGCTTGAAGCCAGTCCATACCTACAATGACATCAAAATCTACCATGTCTAACTCTATTGAATCATCTCTGGTACTCTTGTGACTGACAAAAATAGGACAATCACAATAGACTCTTTATGTTATTACGGATTCACCAATAGGTGTAGAAACACACAAGGGTTTATAAAGATTTTCAGGGAGAATTTCAAACTAATTTGAAACATAAGAGTTACAAAGGTTAAACTTGATCCTGGGTCTAATAAAGAATAAACATCAAAACCAACGACTTTGATCATACCTGCTACAACATCTGGAGAGTTCTCTTGCTCTTGGCGGCTAGTGATTGCATAGAGGATATTTGCCCCTCCGCCAGTACAAGAAGTGGATCCTCCAGGTGCTGCCCTGCTAGGTGAAGCAACTGATGAAGATTGGGATGTATTGCCCAGATTTCCACCACCTTGCTTGTAATTAGGGCACTTTTTAAAAAAGTGACCCTTTTGACCACCTTTAAAGCAACTTGTCTGACTATCACGACATCTTCCAGTGTGGTACCTACCACATTTACCACACCCAAAAAATCCCATTATTTCTTTATGCCACACAACCTTGAGATTGGGCCGGTCTAGGCTTGCAGTTTTGCCAGATATGGCCACTATACTCACCTCTGTTTCTCGGCGCAGGTTCACTAGCAGATGATAGTGCATACCCCTTTGATATATGGAATTGTGGTCGACTTGTACCACCTTTCTATTGGCTAAACTCATTCCCAGTCTTTGCCTTTTTGTTTCGGTACTCTCCTCTATCCTTCACCTTCTCTTCTTCAACTTGTTGAACATACACCATCAGCCTTGATATGTTCATGTCTCCTATCAAGAAGAAGCCCTACCTTTCTTACTTGAAGCACGACCCAACCCTGCAACAAATATACTCATTCTGTTCCTCACGTCTTTCACTATCTCTGGAGCATAGTGAGATAGATGGGTGAACTTCATCCCTCACTCATGTACCCTCACGGAGTCTTGTTTCAAGTAAGTAACTCCTCAACTTGGCTTCTTTCAGTTAGCGAGGAAAGAACCTCTCCAAGACGACTTTTTTGAAGCAAGCCCAACCTGGGTGTGGTGCATCCTCGTCTCTACCATCTTTCCAATGAACAAAACAAGTTCTGGCCACACCCTTCGGTTGATATGCAACCAATTCAACCCTCTCCACATCGACCACATGCATCACTTCAAATACATTCTTCAACTCTTCCACAAAGTTTTTCGGATCTTCTGTAGTGCTTGATCGGGTGAAACTAGGAGGATTCATCCTAAGGAACTCACGAACTCTTCAAGTATCAGCCTCTTCTTGTCGAGCTCCTCTCTGTTGCCCAACCTTGTTAGTCACAACCTTACTCAACATCCGGATAGCTTCTCGAAATTCATCATTAATAACCTCTCCTTGGGGTTCCACCTCTGATGCATTAGTGACCTCTTGTTCCTCAACATTTCTTTGTGGATGACCTCTGACTGCTTTTCTTAGAGGCATGATGATCTGAAAATATGTGTAAGCACGAATTAGAGAGATAGACTTTTAGAGATAAACTCTTCTCACAAAATAAAATGAAATAAGTGAAACATTCCTAAATGTCGTAGCCTCCTAATCATAGATGTGGCGTACTTCACAGCGATGACTACGACTGTACAGACACGGCTTCATATACTCCATGGGACTCTTCAACTCTATTCTTTGATACAAAGTTTGTCATGCCCTGAGCCTAAGCCCTTGGCGAAACCGGCACTTGAAGACTATGCTAGTTCTCGAGCAAACCCTTGGCCTTTTTCACTTAACTCAACGGAAGACTAAATTCAACATACTAAAGAAATAAAACATGTTCGAAACAAATACTTCATAAACTCTGGACAAAAGGGCACTTAAGTCCCAACAAGGAAAATAATTTAAACTAAAATACTTCTGTCTACGAAGCCTCTAAACTAACTGAAGAGGGATGTTGGGACATACCCCACAACATCCTAAAAGATGAACTAGTAAAGCAATGAAAATAATCTTCCCCATAATGCAAGGAGGCTCACCACTGACTCTGGAGCTCGGTCTGGATCAACGAAGTGTTGCGTGATGTTCCTGGATACCTGCGTCTACATCATAAAATGATGCAGGTCAAATAGTATTGGTACATTGAATGTACGAGTAAGCGAGTTGGAATGCTTAGAACAAGGCTAAGCTTGAAGTGGAGTGAGGATAAACTTACCTTAGCTCTGCTCAACTTATAAGATAATAACTCAACATAAAGCAATAAGAACATATACAATATATATATAAAAAACTTGTGAAACAGTGTAAACTCTTAGTCCATTAAAGATAAAACAATAATAAACTCAACTTTACTTATATACGAAAGTAATATAACTTTGGTTGGAGATTCTCCAACCGACAACCACCACTATGAGCCTAAATGGTGATACATCATCTTTCCCACGCTTCTAAAAATGTCCTATACCTTGCCAGTGGTATAGGACCTTACTTTTATTAGTGGATCCACAAGATAAACTTGCGTGATCATCTAAAAAAGTATTATCCGTCAAATCCCAAGATGGCTTCATGGTTTACATGGAGAATTGAGTTTATATGACCTCTCATCCCCATATCGTTGCTCAATACTACTCCCAAAACTTACTTTAGCTCATACTTTTAATAAAACTTTCTTTTCTTTGGGTTTAGATAATTTGTTGAACCCTTTAGCTTTAAAAGCTCCTTTTGGGATCAATATTCCCTTTTAGTATAAAACTCTTTTTGAACTCTTATTCCCTTTTTACTCGATGTGAAACATTTGTAAACGTTTAGGGAATACTTAGTTCCCTTACAGCTTTCGAGAAATGAACTCGGCTCTTGCTCTTTACTTAACTTGAAACTTAAGCCTTAGGGAATACTTAGTTCCCTTATAGCTTTTGAGAAATGAACTCAACTCTTGGTGTTTACTCAACTTGTAACTTGATCCTTAAAACAAAGTAAAAATAATTATTTAAGACTCTTTAAAAGCTTTAATAACTTACTTTTGACTTACTTATGAACTTTTAAACTTTGACTCTTAACTTCTTTGACTTTGAAGTTAGCTTCCCTTGAATTGGATTATGGATTCAAGGATAATGAGCTCATGTTTATAGATGATTCATGATGTTAAGATGTACTCTAGAGTGTTGGAAATATCTATGAGTGAAGGGTACATCACATAGGAACTAATATGAAGAGATAGGAAAAGAACGGGGTCTCCAGGGGTCCTGGCGCTCTAAGAAGCGCGAAGCGCCATAGCAATATGGACAGAGGTTGTCCTCAGGCGCTCAGAGAGGAGCGGCGTGCCAGAGCCTGATGAACAGACTCTGTCCTGAGGCGCGGCGCCCCAGCATCTCTCCTACGGGTTTTTCCAACTTTCTTATTCTTTTTTCATCTCTAAACATTCTAAAATTCCCATGAATCCTACCCCAAGCACTTATTATCCCTAAATAACTTATTATCCAATATTTTATACCTAAGAACAGTCCAGAAAATGGATTAAAACTGAAAAAGCTCAACATTAATTCGACCGACAAGAACATCAAACTTTTCCTCAAAAACTTCAAGATTTCCTTTCAATTAACTATAAATTTTAGTAATGAATCAAATTGGAGTGTGGGTGAAAGTACCAAACACCGAATGATCTCACATACCTTGTTAGGGATCACCCCCGACGAAATCCATGATCGAATTCTTGGCATTCTTGCTTCTTCTTCTCGCTTCTCCTCGTTTCTACTTTCTTTCACAGCCCTAGCTTATTTTTTAAGTGTTTAAACTTAATTGGATTAGTTTAGACCCCAACATATTGCCCCAAAAATGAATTTAATAATTAACTTAGGAAAAGACCAAAACACCCTTAACAAATTCGGATATGTAACTTTCCCTTCTCAACAATCCAACTTCCGAAAGTCATATCTCCCTCATACGATCTCGGAAATTTGTAAACTTGGCGTCGTTGAAAATATCTTCCGACGATATTTCATATAAAGAACTCACTCAAACTCCTCCTGAGCTGGAAATTATGGCCGTTTGAAAATTAACAAAACTCACTTTTGAAATATGGAAATTTTCCAGATTTCCTTACTTATTTCCAAATTTGATTTTTCTTGTTTTTCTTAGCTTAACCTTAGTTTATCTAGAATTCGAGATGCTACATTCATTTATGTTAAATGAAGGGTATATGTGAGCTCATTTTGTAACGGTAGTGGGTATATGTGGTTTTTTTTTATAATGATAAGAGTATATATGAATCACTTTCATAACAAAGGCATCAACTCCATATGGAATATTGTGGGATATATCATACCATTTACGCTAATTTTTTTGTGATTTTTCTAATTTTTACAAAATTTAAGCCTTAATATAACGTTTTGTGAAAAGAGTTTTTTGTTTAGTCAAAATTTTCAGTTGGAGTATTTATATTAATCCACAACACCTAATCAATATATAAATTTAACTCAAAAATACAGATTATCTCTTGTGAGTAAACATGACGCCTTAGCTATAACACTAGTCACAATTGTTTGTGTTAGCACGGACTCAATATCTATTTTTTTGTTGTCTCCCTTTAAATGGCATAGATAGAATTTACATAGTCAATTAAATTGGCTTTAAATCTTTTAAGTTTTTAATTATTGTATTTTATAGTATTTTTTATGTATTTTTTAAATTATATATATTACTTCTCTTGTCCCAATGTATGTAGCACAGATAGAATTTCAAGAGTCAATCAAATATTGTTAAATATTGAGATTTACAATAGTTTCTACGTAGTTTTCAAATTAAATATTAGGAACACATGTTACTTTTTTTTATTATTATATTTATAGTACTTTTTAGGTAAAATTTTAATAATATATGTTACTTCTCTTATACCGATGTATGTAGCACAAATAGAATTTCAAAAGCACTCAAATTTTGTTAATTATTGAGATCTACAATACTTTCTATGAAGTTTTCAAATTAAATAATACATGTTACTTCTTTTATCCCATTTTATTTGACATAGATATATTATTTTATGAATCAATCAAAATTTTGATATATTTATTAAAAGTATTTTAAGTAATTATCATTATTTAAAGTACATATTACATATTTTTCAAATATTTAAAAAATTTAAAAACAAGACAAACAAATAAAAACATAAAAACCATCAAAAAAAATATAATGCAGTTGCAAGGCACGCATGTTGATCATGACCTAACTGGTTATTGTTGTTCATCTTGTATTTCAGACATACTTAGAAGATAACTTTGAACATCTTTTTAAGACAACAAAGTTCAAGAACATTTTCACAACTAGAAAATTAAAACTAGTAGCGAAACTAGAATTCGAAATAGATTTTAAAAAAAAAATACGAAATATTTTTCTTAAAGAAGAATTATTGTTAATGTGTCTAAAGAATCTTACTGATTCCAACAAACTTTGCATAAACACGAAGTTATCAAGTTTAATAAACCAGTGAAGAACAAAAGAATAGAAGAACTGAAATTAATTCACAAATCAAAAATATGTAAAACACGTACCAGAATCTTGAAAATTTTTAATAGGAAAAACATCAAGTCGACTGAACTCACAGTGTCCCCTTAAGGAAATTATTCCCCTCTAGTATCGAACGTTTGATTTGGAATATGACCTCCCAGGGTAAAATGATCTCAATCACCAGAGTATAGATACCAAAAACTCCGGTGTCAGCGAACCACTCAACGGCAATAAAGTACATCTAGAATACTAGATTTAGTAGATGAAGAAGAAGTCCATAAATTCTATATTAAAATGAGAGGAAATCCCTCAATTTATAGAAAACAAAGGGTAGTGCAAAAAGGTTCTTATTGTGTCTTACCGAAAAGGTCACAAACCTTTTGAAAAGTCACAATCTTTCAGAAAGGTCGTCACCTTTCATAAAAGTCACAACTTTCCATAAAAGTCATAACTTTTCATAAAAGTCACAATTTTTCATAAAAGTCACAACTTTTCATAAAAGTCGCAACATTTCATAAAAGTCGCAACTCTTCATAAAAGTCGCAACTCTTTATTTTCCATTCACACCTTTTTAAAATCCAACAATTCCACAAAAACTTGACATTTTTATTTATTGCACTCAAAGTTAGGCAAAACTTCTAAGTTGATCATTTTTCCTTACAGGGTTTTGTAATTGACATGCCCCAAGTGTTCATGTCACAAACATTGACTCAACCAAGTAAGAACAAATAAAAACATTGAGTTCGAAAAGCTCTTCGCGAGGTAGCTCTTTCCTCACTAATATTTTGTTCCTATTTCTTACAATTTTGTGTGATATAAACGTTGTTTAGATTGTCAAATGTCCTTTTCAGAATGACAGTAATTATGTTTGCAGGGAGGGTGTCGTGTGTGCGTGTGTGCGCACGTGTGCATGTGAACGTGTGTGCGTGTGCACTCACGCATGTGCGCGCGCGTGTGCTTGTGGTTGCGTGCGTGTGTGTGCGGTAAACGAGTGCACGCGCATGTGGATGTGTGAGTGCGTGTTTTAGTGCCTGATCCTCGTAAAATTCGTCTTTTATTCTATTTAACCAGGTCACCCAATATTAATTTTTTCTAAGCCCTATTTTTTTTTTTACTTTCTCCAATTGCCGCCCAACTTTTCTTTTCTCCCCCTTTAAGCCAAAAGCCCGAACAACTCTTCAAGTGAGTTCACTTGTTCTTGTCATTTCTAAATTCCTTCTTTGATTTTCTTCTTCTTTTTTCTCAGCTATCCATTTACTATGAAATTTTGAACAAATATACGTAACCATCAGTTGATGTTTCCTCAACAATTGTCCAGAAAAGGAATGAAGATAAAGATATCACAAAATATGATTCAAATTATTTAAATAATGGTTAAATGGGGTAACTCTATTTATTTTCCATTGAATGTTGAATGATTTGATTTTTCTTTGTATGATTATTTTAACAATAAATTTTAATTGTTGTTGAAAAGGAATATGAGGAAGGAGAATACAATGTGGGGGAATCGAACTCTCGTCAATAATTTTTCACGTAGTCAACCAACTTAAATACTAAAATTCTCCTTAATACCGAATGTTTAGTATTTTCCCAATTTTATATGTCTACGTTTTCTTATTTATTTTTAACAACTTTTATTTTTGATCTCAGTCCTAAAAGTCTTAATTTAAAATTCGTAATACACAAAATCATAAATACACAAAGTTATTGAATTGATATTCCATCAGTCCCACATTTTTGTCTACATTTTTTCCTAACCATTTCACTGCTTCTAATACAAATAGATAGATTAAATTATAATTTCATATTGCAGTAAAATCAATCATCCTTAGAATTCAGTCCCTTAGTTGAATCAAATTCCTTCTCTTGAGCATCCGTCCATAGACGATACAAACGAAAAATGTCATCATTCTTCTCAAAATTATCTATCTAATTATCATATGGGGAAGAACAACAACATCATCATCATCAGTGTACTCGTCATCCAAAAATTTTAATAATATATGTTAATTCTGTTATCCCGATGTATGTAGCACAAATAGAATTTCAAAAGTCAATCAAATATTGTTAGTTGTTGAGATTTAGAATACTTTCTACGTAGTTTTCAAATTAAATAATACATGTTACTTCTTTTATTCAATTTTATTTGATGTAGATATATTAATTTTATGAATCAATCGAATATTTCATACGTTTTTTACAAGTATTTTAAGTTGGTAATTATCATTATTTATAGTATAGATTACATAACTTTTAAATATTAACAAAATTAAAAAAATAAGAATAAAAAACTAAAACAAAATAACCATAAAAAAAAGGAAAAATAGTGCAGCTGCAAGGCAGGTATGTCGATAATGACCTACCTGGTTATCATGTGTGTGCGCTCTTAGGCGTGTGTGTGCGCTCTTAGGCGTGCGTGTGCGCGCGCGTGCGCATCATGTGTGATACTCGTAAACTTGGTCTTTCATTATATTTAAGTAGGTCATCCAATATTCCTTTTTTCTAAGCCCTAATTTTTTTACTTTCTCCAATTGCGGCACAACTTTCCTATCCCCCCCCCCTATTTGCCAAAAGCCCAAACAACTCTTCAAGTCAGTTCGCTTGTTCTTGTCATTTCTGAATTTCATTTTTTCATTTTCTTCTTCTTTTTTCTGAGTTATCCATTTATTATGAAATATTGAATGAATATACATAAACCTGAGAGGATTTTTCCTTAATAGTTTGTTTCCTCAACAGTTGTCCAGAAAAGGAATGAAGATGAAGATATTACAAATATGTTTCAAATTATTTATATACCGGCTAAATATGGTAAATCTATTTATTTGCTCATTGAATGTTGAATGATTTGATTTTTCTTTGTATGATTTATTTTAACAATATTTTTTAATTGTTATTGAAAAGGTAAATGAGGAAGGAGATTACAATGTGGGGAATCAAACTCTCGTCAACAATTTTTCAGGTAGTCAACCAACATAACTACTAATATTCTCCATAATACCGTATGTTAGTCTTTTCCTGTTTTATATGTCTTCGTTTCTTATTTATTTTTATCAAGCTTTGTGTTTGATCTCAATTCCAAATTTCTTAATTTAAAAATTACACTCATACACAAAATCATAAATACGCAGAGTTATTGAGTTGATATTCCATTAGTGTCACATTTACAAGAAAATTCTAATGCGAAAAAAGAGACTAAATTATGAAGTCATGTTTCGGCAAAATCAATCATCCTTAGAATTGAGTCTATTAGTTGACTCAAATTCCTTATCTTGAGCATCCCTCCATAGACGATACAAACTAAAATTGTCATCATTCTTCTCAAAACTCTCTATTTAATTATCATATGGGTAGGCACAACAACATGATCATCATCAGTGTACTCGTCTTCGAAAAAGTTTAATAATATATGTTACTTATCTTATGCATTATGTAGCACAAATAGAATTTCAAAAGTCAATCAAATGTTGTTAATTATTGAGTATTGCAATACTTTCTACATAGCTTTCAAATCAAATAATACATGTTACTTCTTTTATCCCATTTTATTTGATATAGATATATTAATCTTATGAATCAATTGAATGTTGTATATATTATTTATAAGTAATTTAAGTTGGTAATTATCATTATTTATAGTGTATATACATAATTTTTAAATATTTAAAATATTAATAAACTAGAGAAACAAATTAAACAAAAAAACCATCAAAAAAGAAAAATACTGCAGTTGTCAGGCAGGCATATCAATCATGACCTACCTGGTTGTTGTGTATGCGTGCGCGTCACATATATGTGAGTGCGCGCGTAGATGTGTGCACGCGAGTGCGTGTTCGTGCGTGTGTGCGTGGTTGTTGTAAACTTTGCCTTTCATTCTATTTAAACAGGTTACCCAATATTCCTTTTTTCTAAGCCCTAATTTTTTTTACTTTCTCCTATTGCCACCCAACTTTTCTATTTTCTCGCCCTTTCCGCCAAAAGCCCTAACAACCTTCAAGTCAGTTTGCTTGTTTTTGTCATTTCTGAATTCTTTTTTCATTTTCTTCTTCTTTTTCTCATTTATCCATTTAATATGAAATTTTGTATGAATATACGTAACTCTAAGAGGATGTTTCCTCAACAATTGTCTATAAAAGGAATGAAGATGAAGATATAACAAAATATGATTCTAATTATTTAAATACCGGTTAAATAGGGTAACTCTATTTATTTTTTCAATAAATGTTGAATGATTTGATTTTTCTTTGTATGATTTATTTTAACAATATTTTTTAATTGTTATTGAAAAGGAAAATGAGGAAGAAATTTACAATGTGGGGAATCGAACTCTCGTCAATAATTTTTAAGGTAGGCAACCAACTTAACTACTCAAATTTCCCTTAATACAGTATGTTTAATCTTTTCCCATTTTATAAGTCTTAGTTTTCTTTTTTGATTTTAACAAGCTTTGGGTTTGATCTCAATTCTATAATTTTTAATTTAAAATTCGTACTCATACACATAATCATAAATACACAAAGTTATTGAATTGATATTCCATCATTGTCACATTTACAATGAAAAATAAAAGAACATTTTTTTCTTTTCTATCTACCTTTTTTTCCTAACCATTTCACCGCTTCTAATACGAAAATAGAGACTAAATTATAATTTCATGTTTTGGTATAAGCAATTATCCTTAGAATTCGATCCCTTAGTTGACTCAAATTCTTTCTCTTAAGCATCACTCCGTAGACGATACAAATGAAAACTGCCATCATTCTTCTCGAAACTATCTATCTAATTATCATATGGGGAAGCACAACAACATCATCATTTATAAGTGTACTCGTCTTCAAAAAAGTTTAATAATATATGTTAATTCTCTTATCCCATTGTATGTAGCACAAATAAATTTTCAAGTCAATCAAATATTGTTAATTATTGAGATTACAATACTTTCTACTTAGATTTAAAATTAAATAATACATGTTACTTCTTTTATCAAATTTTATTTGATATAGATATATTAATTTTATCAAATCAATCAAATTTTTCATATATTTTTTACAAGTATTTTAAGTTGGTAATTATCATTATTTATAGTATGTATTATATAATTTTTAAATATTTAAAAATTTTAAAAACAAGACAAACAAATTAAAATAAAATAACCATCAAAAAAGGAAAAATAGTGCAGCAGCCAGTCAGGCGTGTCGATAATGACCTACCTGGTTATCGTGTGTGTGCGCTTAAGCGTGTGAGTGCGCGCGCATGCGCATGTGTGTGTGATCCTCGTAAACTTTGTCTTTCATTCTTTTTAAATAGGTCACTTAATATTCCTTTTTCCTAAGCCCTAATTTATTTTACTTTATCCAATTGACGCCCAACTTTTCTGTTTCTCCTCCTCTAAGCCAAAATTTCGAACAACTTTTTAAGTCAGTTTGCCTGTTCTTGTCATTTCTGAATTCCTTATTTCATTTTCTTCTTCTTTTTCTCAGTTATCCAGTTACTATGAATTTGGAATGAATATACATAAACCTGAGAGGAATTTTCCTCAACAATTTTCCAGAAAAGGAATGAAGATGAAGATAACACAAATATGATTCAAATTATTTATATACTAGTTAAATGGGGCAAGTCTATTCATTTGCTCATTCAATGTTGAATGATTTTATTTTTCTTTGTATGATTTATTTTAACAATATTTTTTAATTGTTACTGAAAAGGAAAATAAGGAAGGAGATTACAATTTGGGGAATCAAACTATTGTCAACAGTTATCAGATAGTAAACCAACTTAACTACTAAAATTCTCCTTAATACCGTATATAGTATTTTCTCATTTTATATGTCTTCACTTTTTTTTAACAAGCTTTGTGTTTGATCTCAATTCTAACATTTTTAATTTAAAATTCGTACTCATACAGAAAATCATAAATACACAGAGTTATTGAATTGATATTCAATCTGTGTCACATTAACAATGAAAAAAACGAACATTTTTTTTCTTTTCTATCTACCGTTTTTCCTTAAGCATTTCTCTGCTTTCAATACGAAAAAAGAGACTAAATTATAATGTAATGTTTCGGTAAAATCAATCATCCTTAGAATTGAGTCCTTTAGTTGACTCAAATTCCTTCTCTTGAGCATCCCTCCGTAGACGATACAAACTAAAATTGTCTTCTTTCTTCTCGAAACTCTCTATCTAATTATCATATGCGTAGGTACAACAACATCATCATCATCAGTGTACTAGTCTTCGAAAAAGTTTAATAGTACATGTTACTTCTCTTATCCCGATATATGTAGCACAAATAGAATTTCAAAAGTCAATCAAATGTTGTTAATAATTGAGATTTACAATACTTTCTATGTAGTTTTCAAATTGAATAATACATGTTACTTCTTTTATCCCATTTTATTTGACATAGATATATTAATTTAATGAATCAATCGAATTTTTTATATATTTTTTACAACTATTTTAAGTTGGTAATTATAATTATTTATAGTATATATTACTTTATTTTTAAATATTTAAAAAATTAAAAAACAAGACACACAAATTAAAACAAAATAACCATCAAAAAAGGAAAAATAGTGCAGCTGCCAGGCAGGCATGTCGATCATGACCTACCTGGTTATTGTGTGTGTGTGCGCGTACGCGTGGATGTATGCGTGCGCGTGCGTGATCCTCATAAAATTTGTCTTTCATTCTATTTGAACAGGTCACCCAAAATCCATTTTTCTATGCCCTAATATTTTTTATTTTCTCCAATTACCGCGCAACTTTCCTATTTCTCCGCCTTTCAGCCAAAAGCCCGAACAATTCTTCAAGTCAGTTTGTTTGTTCTTTTCATTTCTGAATTACTTTTTTTGTTTTCTTATTCTTTTTCTCAATTATCCATTTACTATGAAATTTTGAATGAATATACGTAGCCCTGAGAGGATTTTTCCTCAACAATTGTCCAAAAAAGGAATGAAGATTAAGATACCACAAAATATGATTCAAATTATTTAAATACCGGTTAAATGGGTTAACTCTATTTATTTGCTCATTGAATGTTGAATGATTTTATTTTTCTTCGTATGATTTTTTTTAACAATATTTTTTAATTGTTATTGAAAAGGAAACTGAGGAAGGAGATTACAATGTGGAGAATCGATATATGTCTTAGTTTTCTTATTTATTTTTAACAAGCTTTGTGTTTGATCTCAATTCTGAAATTCTTAATTTAAAATTCATACTCATACACAAAATCATAAATACACAAAATTATTGAATTGATATTCCATCAGACATTTTCAATGAAAAAAAAAGAGCATTTTTTTATTTCTTATCTACCTTTTTTTTCTAACCATTTCTCTACTTCAAATACGAGAAAAGAGACTAAATTATAAAGTCATGTTTCGGTAAAATCAATCATCCTTGGAATTGAGTTCCTTAGTTGACTCAAATTTCTTCTCTTGAGCATCCCTCCATAGACGATACAAACTAAAATTGCCATAATTCCATATCTCATGTGGCAAACTGAACTAAACTTCATTCTCAATCTCACCATCAGGCATTGCAAGGAAGGAGATGAGAGGCTAATCATCTATGAGTTTATGACTCATGAAAGACTATGTTTCCAACTTCTTACATGTGTTTACTACCCCTTTAGGGCTTATGCATTCGCTTTTTCCCAACTAACATCTTAGTTTAAGCATTTGCTTGTAATCATTAATTGCTTTCAAGCATTCTGGTGTCTTTGAATTTCTGTTTTGAGTTTTCCTTATTGTTTTTGGCAATGTTGTAGCAAATTGGAGGAGGATGTGATAGTCGTAGTTTGAATAATTGTTTGAAAGGATGTAGTTGAGGAAAGCTCATCCAGGAGTTCGAGATAATGGTGTAAAATTGTACTTATCATATATAATGAAACAATAAGTTAAGCAACACCAAAGATGCAATTGATGAGTTGGCTACTGATAAAGGAAGGTATCAAAGAGTAATAGAAATGTTGTTATACCTCACATTAATACCAGGCATGATATAGCCTTCAACGTTCAAACTCTAATTCAGTTTATGCAACAATGACATATGAATGCAACATTAAGAATCATCAGATATGTCAAAGATATACCAGGTCAAGGGATATTATTATCCATCAAATGCAAGGACGTGTTAACATAACTCACTGTGATGCAGTTAAAGTTAAATTTGTGTCTTATGTTGTAGATAGACAATCATTTGAATCACAAACAAATCCTCCAAGTTATAATATTGTTCAACATGCTTATGGTTGTCACTCAAAATTAGACTTATAAATAGCAGCGAGATGTTACCAGTAAGTCTCGTGCACAGACAGTACTCAAATCCTTCATTGAAGTGCCTCGTGCACAAACAATATCTTAACTTTGACAAAAAAAGTAAATACACATTAAGTATAACATTAGTTCAACATTAGTATGTGTTTATGAATAAAAAAGTTGAATTACGAAAATGTTCTTCATTATTCGTGTTTTCTTCTCATTACATTTGTAGAAGCTATATAATTGAGGTAAGCTAAACTGTCTTGATTGCATAAGAAGATTCACGTGAACTTTAACAATAATTTGATATGAAGAGTGATATAACATCAAATACAAAATTATTGTTGGATAAGTGAGAGTGGAAGTTTGCCAGTGAAATCTGACACTGAACTTGTTAAAGCTCTGAATACATATGGAATTCAGGGTCATAGGGAGTGGATGCATGGTATGCCTAGTTTCTGTCTTTACTATCTAGACTTTGAAAGTTTATTACTTTAAATTTTTATGCATGTCACAGGCCCAAGTAATCTTTCTTCCCAATCTCCACCATCAAAATTCGGCTAAGATAGTAGCAGGGTGGCTCTACGTAATTGGGGGTCTAAAGCGAAATTTCAATTCATGGCCTAAAAAATAAATAAATTTCATATACATATTTATTCAAAATCAATTTTTCTCACACTATTTAGATGAAAATTGTTAGTATTCAATAATGTTTTTTTCGTTACTAATTTTAGGTTAGATTTTATCAACTCAACATTGAAAAACATCCTTTAAGTGAGACAATTATTATATGTATTGTTAAAATAATGCTATCAGTGATAAATTGATAAATATTAAATAAATATAAGATTATTCTCTGTTGACTTAAGGAGAGGACATGTTCTTATAAGATATGGGACTTAACAGGGATACCTTGTAATCATGTTGTCGCAAATATATGGGTTAAGAAGGATGAACCTGAAAAGTATGTTCATGAATGTTACACAGTTGAGAAATATATGAAGAGTTATTATCCATTTTGCCAATTAATAGCTCTGAGCAATGGTCTAAGACTGGGGTGAACAACCACTTTCACCCATATATAAAGCTCAGCCACGTAGACCAAGAAAACTAAGAAAGATAGGAAATGATGAGACAACTACAAAAGAATCAGATTTGGAAATAGTACCCTTTTAAAATCGTCAAGAAAGGGGAAAAAAGAAATGTTGATTGTTTGGAAAAACAGGACATAATAGTAGAAAATGTCCTATTCTTATAAAAACCAATCAATCCGAGGTTCAATTGCAACAAGTTCACCACAAAGTCAACAAAGAAGGTTCATATACACTTAATAATGAAACGGAAGTAAGTTTTCAAAATAAGTGGATTCCATTCAATATATATTAAGAATATAAATACTAAAAATATTATTTTGATGTAGGTATCAAGAACTCTTTCTGATAGTGCGGCATCAGTACAGTCCAACTCTTCATTTGTGACTAAACAAATCTTAATTACCATTGACATTGTCTATTTATGTTGTCTATATTGAACTTTACTTATTTAGTTTATCGTATTATATATTGTAGGCCAGTCAACTTAACAATCCAAGGGCAAAACCTCAAATCCCATTGAGAAGTTGTTGGAATGTATGCGTCCACTTATCTGTCAAGGACCAGGTTCCTTGACTCAGCAAGAACAGTAACTAAAATTTGCGTCCACTTGTTTCGATAGGACCAGGTCCTCTTCACAGTTATAATAATGAACAGTAAAATAAGTAATGAAAGTAAAGATTTAACAGGAAACTTTACGAGGAAACCTTCCTGCTCAAAGGAAGAAAACCACGACCTGTCTCAACAGGATTTTTCAAACTACGTTTCACTAATCTTCTCACAAGCAAAAGTAATACCTCAAATCACTTAGCTGAGCCAGAGTAGATACAACACTACCCACTATACTAACCCTCACCTATTAATATAGATTTTCCTAAGCGGATACCCCACCGCCCACTAAACCCCACCCTTTGGACGATTTAAATTTTGACAAACCAACAACAATGTTGCCCACTAAATCACCTAAATCTAGATGACTTAGACTTCTAAAAACCAATACAAGATCTGTATCGTTTAAAGATTAGGATCAGATTTAAAATGTAAGCACATAAGATACCAAGCTCTAAATACAACAAGACTCTTTAGCACTCTATCTGGTCCCTTGTTGATATGAGCAGTGTTCTTAATTGAAGATGACCTTCACTTTTCAAGCTTATGAATTTTGAGATAAAATCCAAGTTGAGTTTGCTAATTCTTAAATTTGAGTTTTTTGGAAAGAGATAATATAGTTCACCACAAAATCGTTGAGGCCATCCCATTGGCTGAAGTCCTGCTATTGGAAAAGTTGTGCACCTACCACATCAGAGGTGACAACTTTTCTGACAGCTGTCTTTTTATCTTTTCACGTCGCAGTCTTGCGGGGACCAGGTTCCTTATAAACTTCTTTGTGAGTTCTTGAAAAGGTTTGCTACTGACTTCCTTCTTTGGATGAATGAATTTCATATAGAGTTTGTCATGTTGAAAATATCAAACATAAAGAGTCATTATCCGTTGGACAAACACCCTCTTCCATTCTGATTGGTCTAGTACGCTGACACTTCACCAACCTTCTGCGGTGGACAGCTTTTACAACTGTACTCCATTATGCACCTGATGGAGAAATTCCGTGAGGAACCAGGACCCTGAATTTGTGAGATACTGAAACATACACTATCGTCTGCTCTTTCTATTGGTGTAGGACACTAAACTTTTCTAACACCTGACATGACAACTTTTATGGTTGTACCCCATTTTTATCTGGACGAGAGCACTCTGTCAGGGACCAGGTCCCCGCATTTGGGAGGATCATCAGAACACCTAGAATATAACATTTTTCCCCTTTTTGATGATAGCACACAAATAAACCTACATTGAGTTTATCATTCATCTCACTGTCAGAAGTTCCAATAACAAGGATCTGGTTCCTTGTTAGATGGATAAGTTTGTTAAATCATCTAAAACATCATATCAAGTTCGAAACAATATCTCAAATCAACTTCGAACTAACATTTTCCACTTTTTTGATGATAACATACTTATTCACCAATTCCCCCTTACAAAAAGATTCTTGGGGTAACTGGAGTTTAATCATCCCCGAAGTTTGTCAAATCATCAAAACATCGATATAACATTATCCCCTTTTTGATGATGACAAACATATTCATCAGTTCCCCAATCAACAAGAACTCTTACGGTAACCGGAGTTGAATCATCCCCAAAGCTTATCAAATCGTCAAAACATCAATGTAGCTTTATCCCTCTTTTTGATGTTGACAAACATATTCACCAGTTCCCCCTATCAACAAGAATTATTAGGGTAACAAGAGTTTAATCATCCCTTAAGTTTGTCAAATCATCAAAATATCAAAATAGCAGTTTTCCCCTTTTTGATGATGACAAACATCTTCTTCCTCCTATGACAGGACCAGGTCCTCTTCAGGTAGCAAGCATGTATTCCCCCTGTAGGCAAAACCATTTCCTTTAAAGAAGCTAACATTGATTCCCTTTATTGGCATGATCCATGTTTTCTTCAAGCAGTGATAACACCAGTGATCTCATACTTCTTCAAGAAGTTGTAACACCATTTATGTCATACCTTACCTTAAATCCTTTCCCCCTTTTGACATCATAAAAAAGGGTTAAAGCAGTAAACCAAGTTGACAGAACTACAGTTTAAGCAAATTCATAGACACTTGGACAACACTAAGCATGAGTAAAAATGCATAAAGTAATGAGACAAGTCAGTAGAAACAATACCATTTTCATCCATAAAAAAAAGGTCAGCCATCTAAGCATTGCAAGTATGATTACAAATGGAAACTAGAACAATGACCAAAAATAGTAATGAGGACTGCCATAGACAGATAGGAAGAGAAGGGATTACTTAGAGAGAAGGAATTGAAAGAATAGAACTAATAGAGAATATCCCTTAGCATGATATTTTCATATTTCTCTTAACGTTTAGCATGCTGTGCAGCCCAACCTGTATGTTAAACCTTCAGGGCTGCCAATTTTCCTTTTTTTTTCTTTTTGTTTTGGCACCTGGTCCCTCTAATAGTGTTGTTTCAGAAGCTGGACTTTTAGACAACCCATTTCAGTATTCTAGTTAACACGAGCAACTCTCATAACTTCCAACACCATCCTGAGTTTCTCATAACAAAAACATTGGTAACGTAAATTACTCAAGGCCTCTAAGATGAATAGATCAACAATTGAGGAACCAAGAAGATTTTTTTTTAGTTAATTTTTTTATTTATTTTAATTTTGACACCTTCCTCTCCAGAAAACTTTTAGTTCTCAGTAAATCAACTTCTCCCTTTTTGAACATCATCGTTTCCTCTTCTTCATTTTTCATGAAGGACCAGATCCCTCTTCACACTTAAAACATTTTCATCAGAGAATTCTTCAGCAAGAATAAAGGGGATAACAATTTATAGTGTGTTTGAATAGAAGAGAAAAGTGAATTTTGAATCACCCTGATATTTGGAAGGTAACTTGATTTTTCTAGGAAAATAGAAAGAAATATGGAATATAAAGAAAGAGAAAGGAGGTATCATTTTGGTACTCAAAATATGAGACAACAGTCAGATTACTGAAGGACAGACATGTGGCAATTGCGATGGTTCTCATGCATAATTCAAACAGAAATGTTAAGATTGCTAACCTTCGAGAAAGGACCAGGTCCCTCTTTGTAGTTTGAATGTCATTGCCTAGATCTATCCTGAACTCCCTTTTCCTTCATCCCCTTTTCCATGTGTGTGTACCTACTAAAGGTATGAAACTGAACTTGCTAAACATACATAACCGAAAAACAAGGATACTTTCTCCCTTTGCATAGTCATGAAAGAGTTGATTGCTTTTGGCAGGATCCACTCAGGAAGGTTTTAGCATTTCCATCATCAGCATGGTTATTTCAGCCAAGTTTTTGTGAACTTCAAGTTGCTGCTTCTTCCACAAGAGTTGAGTCCATCAAGTTGCACTTTTACATTTACTGCCTCAGTTGATGAAAGAGCAACTGAATCTTGCCTTTCCACATGAGTGAAAGATTAACGCATAACACAATCCACTCTTGAGGTACTCTTTCTATCATCTTGATACCCAGCATAATTAACAACACCGTGTACTACAAATCAAAAAGTCTCCTGATGGACAAAATAGGACCAGGTTCTCTATCTTCTTCAAATGACTTAAGATTTTCTCAGCAGCCTTCAAAATATTGTTCTTTGTACATGAGTAGAATCTTTGAACCCATTGATCAGCATCCATCTTGCGCAAGAAAGTATTAATTGTCTAGCACCCAACACATGAAACCCTTTCAGTAGCTTCTTTAAAGTGGTACCATGTCCCTCTCTTTGATCAGACATCAATGACCCCTGAATGTCGTGCTATCTTCTTCTCTGTAACTAAGATCCTATGAGAGTATTCAACTTGTCCATGATTAGAGCTTCAGCGAAAATTTCATCCACTTGATCTTCCTTCTTACAAAGATTCATGATGACATTATCCCTCTTTATCATTGTCTTGACTTCAAATATGTTACGCCATTTGAATAGCACATTAATGTTTTTTTTTTCTGGAAAACCAAGGGTACCTTTCAAGGTGTGCTAAATTTGTAGCTCTAAGAAGAAATCTCTCATCATGCTTATTTAGAACCCACTACCCATGAATGCGAAAAACTCTTCACACAATAATTAAAAAGGTAGTACCAAAGATGACTTCATCTATATACACTTGAAGGATCAGCAATTCATTTCCTTGTAATCTTAAAAAGAGGGGTTTTGACAATTTTCCCTCTTTTGAAGCTAATATTGAAGAGCAACTTGGAGAACCGATCAGCTTGTAAAAGAACCAACTTTCAGAATTTTCTTCTTTAAAACTGAGCTTGATTAAATTCTTCATTCTCACCTTCAAAATTCACATTATCAGTTTGAACTGCATCATCTTTGTTCAGCACTGTCTAGAGGACCGGGTCCCTCATCAGGTACATCATCTGCATCAGCTTTCTTGAGATAACTGGATTCATGAAGAAAATGTTCTTCAACAAGCTCACTATTTAGATCATCTCTCTGAATCTAAAGCAGCTCTTCTATCTCAGAATCTTCTTTATTTTGCAACTTACTTCTCAATTCTTCTTGGCTCATCAAAAATCACATGAAAACCCTTTTTTAATGCACACATTTTTATGCACCAGATAAGCTTTGCAGGAGGATGAACATCTCACAAATACTCTTACAAACTTCATTGAGATTAAGGTTCTCAATATCATCATTTCAGTCACACAACATGTAACATTCATCACTTCAGTCGAAAGTTCCTCGAAATATTCAAAGTCTGCATATTTCACCTAAAGCATAGTATGAGTTGCTTCTCTTTAACACCATTGTCACAACCTTTGTCATATGCATATATTATTTTATGCCAATTGGGAACAGGTCCCCAGACACAAGTTTGTGCAGTAAAGCAACACATACATGAGCCCGTCTCTTGTGCCATACCTCAGCATTCTTACCTCGAGCATTAAGTTCAGTGAGACTGACACAATGAGCAGCAAACAGATTAGCAATACACATGTTCTTGCATCTCTCTTCTATCAAGATCGTCGCCCGAGAAAGCAAGTTTGTGACCACACGTTCTTTCTAATAAGAACTTAACATAATTTCATTCATCATAAATCTATGAAACAATTTAAATTGTAGTTCAATCATTGACATAGTACACATACTCAATAGTGTATTCCATAGATTTTCCAAACATGCCTTCACAAAAAGAACATATCTTTTCTTGCCATCACAAAATACAACACCTCCACCTTGAAGTGCCTTGAGAGCGAGGAAGTTTTTTTTCCAGTTTCCTAGTGCTTTGAGCATCTGCCATTTATGAATCAACACTGGTTGCTGTCATTTCCTCTGACAAGAATATCATATCACGTGTTAGCCTTGGGAACCCACTTCAGTTGGAGTTCCCAGTAAGCATATAAATGAGTGATAAGAGAATTCTTTGTCCAGTAAGGCAAATTGATATTTTTTAACTTAGGAACAGAAGAACGACCAGGTCCCTTCTTCTGCCAAGTCTTCTGTTGACCAGGTCCCTTCTTCTGCCAATTCTTCTGTTGACCAGGTCCCTCTTCTGCCAATTATTCTGTTGACCAGGTCCCTTCTTCTGATTGCTCCTGTGTTGAATAGTTCCCTTCTTCTTCTTGTTGGTATTTTGTCCAGGTCCCTTATTCTTCTTGTTATTCTGTTGACCAAGTCCCTTTGTCTTCCTGTTTCTCTGATTAGAATATTTTGAGAGGTTATCCTGGGTCTTTTTCGAAGATAGACAATCCTTCTTCAACTGACCATCACAACCACAATGGAGACACGAAAAACTATTAGACATGAGCACATCTTTGCCATGGAGATTGTAAGAAGGATTTTTGCTTGAATTTCCTAATCCCTGTCTATCATTTTGACCTTGACTGGTAAGATTGGCAAGTAATTTCAATGAGGTGGCCCATTTGAGATATTTGTTCAGTTCTTCTTTGACGCGGACTAGGTCCCTTTCTAACTGATAATTTTTCTCCAAGGCCATAACAAGTTTTGTTTCAGTATTGTTCAGACTAGCTTCTAGCTCCATTTGTATGCCAATAGCCTCTCCCTTTCCTTTGCCAGATTTCTCATTCAACATCTTCAACTTTTTCTTGAGTTCTAGATTTTCAGTCTCTAGAACTATCAATTTTTCTTCCGCAACAGACATTTGGTCAACTTAGGCTACCTCTACATGAAGAATATCTAATTTGTTGTTCATTAACTCCTTTTCAGTTGTTGACATAATGATAGAGTCAATAAAAAGAGTAGCTAGAGTTCTCAACTTCATAAGACAGTTAATATGCAAGTTTTGTTTAAGATCAAAAAGGGTTACTTCTTCTTCATCTTCCTATCATCAGATTTCGCCATAAAGGCTTCATCATATTTTGAAACCTTGGAAGCTAATGATTCATCCCTTTCAGTATCTTTCTTTTGATCAACATCCCCAGTCAGATCTGCCCTTGTTTCCTCAGTTCCCTCATATGTGGTCCTCAGTAGATCCAACATTTCTTTAGATGATTCACACGAAGAGATCAAATTATATACAGTCTGTCCGATTCCACACATTATGAACATTTTAGCCTTGTGGTTTTTCTTATTTTTTCGTTTGTCAAAATCATTGTATTGCTGTCAAGTTTTGAGAACGCTCCTTGTGACATCCTCATATTTTACTTCAATAAATGGGACATAGAAACCGTCACAAATAACATCCCACAGCTCGCAATCTTCAGCCATTATGAAGACAATCATGTAATGTTTCCACAACTGATAATGCTAACCATCGATCAGGGGTGGCCTCATTTAAGACCGACCTTTTTTCCATCTTAGTGGAGCAGCCATTCTTTCCATAGAAATCTCTCTTGTTGTTAACAAGATAGAGAGAACCTGCTCTGATACCACTTATTGGAATGTATCCGTCCACTTATCAGTCAAGGACCAGGTTCCTTGACTCAACAAGAACAGCAACTAAAAGTTGTGTCCACTTGTTTCAATGGGACCACGTTCTCAACATAGTTATAATAACGAACAGTAAAATAAGTGCTGAAAGTAAAGATTGAACAAGAAACTTTACATGAAAATCTCCTTTCTCAAGGGAAGAAAACCACGACCTGTCTTAACAGGACTTTTCGAACTGCGTACACTAATCTTCTCACAAGAAAGATTAAAACCAGTTTTACACCAAGATACTAGCCTGCTAATCTCTATGGTAAGTAATACTTCCTATCACTTAGCTGAGCTAGAGTAGATACAACACTACCCACTATACTAACCCTCACCAATTAATATAGATTTTCCTAAGAGGATACCCCATCGCCCACTAAACCCCACCTTTTGGACGATTTAGATTTTGACTAAGCAACAACAATGTTGCCCATTAAATCACCTAACTCTAGACGACTTAGACTTCTAGAAGACGAAACAAGATTTGTATCCTTTATAGATTAGGATCAGATTTACAATGTAAGCACATAAGACACAAAGCTCAAAATACAAAAGGACTCTTTATCACTCCATCTGTTCCTTTGTTGATATGAGCAGTGTTCTTCCTTGATAATGGCCTTCACTTTTCAAGCTTATGAATTTTGAAAGAAAATCCAAGTTGAGTTTGCCAAATCTTGAATTTGTGTTTGTTGGAAAGAGATAATATAATCAACCACAAATTCGTTAAGGTCATCCCATTGGTTGAAGGCCTGCTGTTGGAAAAGTTATACACCTACTGCATCAAAGGTGGTAGCTTTTCTGATAGCTGTCTTTTCACCTTTTCACGTCGGAGTCTTGCGGGGACCAAGTCCCTTACAAACTTCTTTGTGAGTTCTTGAAAAGGTTTGCTGCTAACTTCCTTCTTTGGATGAATGAATTGACTATGGAGTTTCTCGTGTTGAAAATATCAAACGTAAAGAGTCATTATCCGTTGGACAAACACCCTCCTCTATTCTAATTGGTGTAGTACGCAGACGCTTCACCAACCTTCTGACGTGGACAACTTTTACAGATGTGCTCCATTATGCACCTGGTGGAGAAAACTTTGCGAGGGACAAGGTCCCTGCATTTGTGAGATACTAAAACATACAATCTCGTCTGCTATTCCTTTTGGTGTAGGACATTGCACTTCACCTAAAACTTGAATGACAGTTTTTACGGCTGTACCCCATTTGTATCTGGATGAGAGCACTCTGCCAGAGACCAGGTCCCCGTATTTTTGAGGATCATCAAAACACTTAGAATATAACAGAAGTTTTTGCATTCATCTTAGAACAAACTAATGATCATTCTAGAGAAGGTACAAGGCCACATTTCATCCAGAGAATGGGAAAACAATATGTCCAATTGTCAAGCTTACAGGAGGAGCTTTCTAAAACTAGCAAAAGAGTCGGAAATAGAGCATATACTAAAAAGAAAAATGTTCCTTAAATACAAGACAAACATTTTCTCATGACAATGGGTGCATGAGTTTACACTGTTTTTTCATTCCTATTGACTTTGAAGTTGTTTATGTTTTGGTGACGTGTTTTTGTTTCCTCTTAAAACTAGATGTAACTTAAACAGTTTGATTTTGTTCTGAATTTTGAACTTCTCCCAGATGACTATAGCAAGATTACATGCATCAATGCATTGTTTTAACAATAAAAAGATTGAAATGTTTCTACATATCCAAAAAATGTATAGAAAAAGCACCGGAGGGAGATTCACAACCTAAAACTTGACCCTTCTATCTCCTAATTTATTTTCCGGCATCTACATGTAAGGTGGCTTGTACAACAGTGAAAAGGAAGAAAGTTGAGATTGTGGAAAACTCGTCATCGATATATTCCACAGAATCTGTCTCAGAATAACCACTTTTAGTATATGACCTAGAAGCATTCTGTTCACATCACTCAGCAGGATGAGAACCATTATCTTCACGCTTCAACGTTTAAAGTTCCATTTGTGCATGATTATTCTCTTCAACAATCAAAGATTCTATAGGTTCTTCAGCCAAATTACACCTGCTTTTCTTTGCAACTCCTGGCTTCTCATCTCCCATCTCAGAGATGCTAACAGAACCTGAGTCAGGTAAATTTTCAAAACTCTTCAAACCTTGAGAAAAAAGGAGCTTCTATCACTTTATTTAAGGCAAAATAGAGTAGACTTAAAACGTGTTCACGACAAGTTTGTCTTACAACATAAAATAGATTAATGAAGCTCGTGATTCCCATAGCATATAAAGGAAGAGGAGTTAGACAATAAGCTCCATAAGAATATGTTCACAACTGATATGCATTTACTTAAGGCATGGTGTATATATGTTTCCAAACACATAGATCCATTTGAGAAATCAGAATGTCATTGGTATAGATCCATTTGAGAAATCAGAATGTCATTGCTATCGCTATAAAGCCACTCACCATAGCAGATTCTAGTCCCGACAATGATTATGGGAACGTGCTTCTCTCCAATACCTTTCTTATTGGCTTTCATTGGATATGAAGCCAGAGCTCTGACTCCGTTATCACAGTAATTGATTTCGTCTCCCGCATCTACGCACCATTTAAGTTAATGCAAAACCCATATAACAATCTTACATCAGACAATTCAATAAGTTAATATCTACAATCAGTTTTTTCACTATCATTCTTTACAAATCAATATAGTACAAAAATTTTAAATGCATATTGTCTTTTCACAATCAAGATAAATAATTTCACTACAGAAACAATGCAAACTTCACAGTTAACCACATTTTACTAATTTTTAGTGAGATATGACATTTGAATGTTGATAACTATTAGTTTCGTTATTAGTCAATCTGAAATACTACAAAGTGAAAGATACCTTCGCAAACGACAAGGATCCCATTGAAATCCTAGAGGTAAAGAAATTATTGGACCTATAGGCTAAGACCTTTCATTTTCAGCACCTTCAAAAGGGGTTACTACAATTTTAAAAGGGATACAAATAGATTTATGCAAAATAAAAAGTGATTCCCAAATTAATTCATCACACGCTTACTCATCACATCAACTAAATTAGAGTTTTCATGCACACACCTTAGAAGAGAATAAAACCTTCAAATATGTAAGTTGAAGAACCACACTTGCTTGACCGAATCGATAAGGAGAAATCAAAAAGACTTAGCTCATATCTCGAGTTGAAGAAGAACTGAGAAGAAATCTCAAAAATTGATTCAATTGAAACAAAAATTATTCCAGGATGAGCTCCATAGTATATTTTCCTTTAGTTAAATAAATTTTTAGGAGCTCTCCATTTGATTTTTAAGAGAGAGAAAGAGATAAGAAAGGAGAGAAGAACACACTGATATATTTTCATGTCATTCTAAGAGAGAGAGAGAGAGAGAGGGAAGTTAAAAATGAAGAAGTAAAAGTAAATGCAATCCACGATACTTCTGACAGTATGCTGGCACATGAACCTAGAGTAACTAAATTTAAAAGATAAAAGAATTATTTTATTAGACAATAAATAAAGTAGGATATCCAATACTTAATAGAACAAAAATAGCCCTTTCCGTTAATAAAGAGGGTTAACGAAGTTAACATTTCTTAGTGATTAGATCAAAATCGCTCAGTCTAGTTAGTCCAAGGTGCAAGTCAAATATCACATGGATTAAAAGTTGAATTAGACAATAACACAGGGACTACAAACGACATTTCCTCTTTATTAAATTCAAAAATCATGTCCATACATATTATTCTTTCAATTCGTCCGTTAATGGTTTATTTTGTGGTTGGACATCATCAACTCTCCAAGTTTTCAATCCTAACACAAAAGAAGTAAGATTTTTCCCCCATCAAAATAAAGATATTCCTTGGTCTAAATATTCATTAGGTTTTGAGCCAAAACAAAACAAGTACAAAGTTGTCTCAACAAAATATCATGCACAAGAAGGATACCTAAAATACTGAATTATCATTTTAGGCATAGACGGATCATGGAGAGAGACTCAACACGTTTTCTCTTGTGCTCCATCTAGTGGCCCGGGTGTTTGCATTAGTGGAGTTATCTATCAATTCATCTATGAGCCTTTTATAAACAGTTACAAATCTTCTATTGTTGCATTTGATGTTAAATCTGAAAATTATGAAATTATTGCATTGTGGAAAGCATTTTTGTCACAGTTGCAGTCGTACTGTCACGAGCTGATAAAGGTGAAGGGTATATTAGCAGTCATAGATTATAATTATGTAAGTCGAAGTGGAAACCTGGACATGTGGATTTTAGAGCAGACTCCAAGAAAACAATGAAAGAGACATATCATTCACTTTCCCTTTATATGCAATCAGAAAAAAACCTATATTTATATCATCCCCCACTCCTAGTGATGGGGAGAATGTATTTGTCTTGTACTCAAGTTCAAGTGTTGTCCGTTGTTTATATTATGATGTCACAAGAAAGAATTGGAGGGAATTAAAAATCACGGAGCTTCCAAAGGAAAACAAAATCCATGACATTTATAGTTATGTTGAATGTCTTGTCCCCTTTGGATAATTTTGTTCAAACTGGAAGATATCATAAGTTCTTGCATGTCCTTTTTCTTGAATTTGGGTAACTTGAGGCAATAGGATCGTAGCCTTGGTATTAAAGTCTCCAAGTTGAAATATATTACATTTTTATTATGTTGAAACTCTTGTTTCCTTTGGATTATTTCGAGTTTTGGTGTATGTACTTATTTCACCCCTTCTTTTTCACCCAAATATCCTTTTAGAAATTGTTTTATTTCGTGATAAGATTTTGTTCACACAAATTAATCCATGTAGTCATGCTATAACTCGACAAAGTGGCATAGGTGAACAAACTTGTAAGAACCTTAACTGATGTAGCAAGAAATTAAAGTTTGTTTCACTGACTCCAAAACAAAAATTAAATGAACAAGCATTGTTGTATTAACAATAAAACTTAAGATTTAGAACAGAGTTCAGAATATGAAGAATTTTGAAAATTAACGAATCTCCTCTAACCCTTGAACGAAACACAAGTTTAATTTTATTGTTTGATTTGTGGCAACTGAAACCGCTAGTCGCCGCTAAAGATATGTATTTGTGGCAAACTAAAACCAATAATATTCTCCGCTAAAGGTAATACTCCACTCCATCTTGGCTAACACTTGAATTTGTCAATGCAAGGCTATACTGGAGGTCTCGAGCAATAAGAAAACTAGACTAGATATTGTTTAACTCCTTCTTAGATGTATCATGCAGTTGCTATCTCATCCACTCAGGAGAAAAGGGAGTGAAGAGGCTAGGATTTTTAATTTGGACAAGTATGAATAAAAAAAGTTAAAGCATTTGCGGAAGCTATTACCTTTTAACTTTCTAAAAATTGGACAATTTTGTGAATTGTAAGGTAGGAGTCTATATTGAAGAAAATAATAGTGCAGCCAGAGCTCTTTCAACTCTTGCCCCCGCAAGCAAAGAGGTTTCAAGATAGTAGTAGGCAACCAAAAATCTCAAAGCAAATCTTCTAGTGAGTGTACCCTTAGCTTCAACTCATTCTCTATCTAAAACGAAAAATAGAAAAAAGAAGCCAATTTTTTTTCTATGGACCCTTCCACCTGATTACTTTACTAACTATAATTCATTAAAAAAGAGTAAAGGAACTTAAGTTTGACAAAATTTCTTAGAAATTTTTTTGGTTTAGAAACATATAAAAAGGTCAATCTAGACAGGCAATTCACTTTATTCAACACATTTTGACTATCAATTTATATTTTTGACAGAGTATTATTGTAACTTAACATAGAGTATAAAGGGGGTTTAAAATATAATAATATGAGTTCAAGCGAAAAGAATGTAAGAAGACAAACAACATTTTCTTGTTTTCTTCTTTGTGATTGAGGTTAAGGAGAATAAATAATTTTTTTAAATAAAAATGATACATTTATCATAAAAAATTATTTCTTTCTATGAAAAATTAACACAAAAATTATTTTTGGGGAAAAATTGAGGCCCCCTAAAATTGGGGACCTAAGGCATGTTCCATATTTTAATAAGCATTGAGTCGACACTGATCACAAGGGTATTGATGACTAAACAAAATCTCTACATAACTTTATTTTCTTTGAAACTCAATAAAGATTCAACAACTCGGTGAGATATATCCTTAATCTTCATTCTTTAATCATTCAAAACTGAAAAGTAGTAGATACCATTTTATGTTTATAGAAGTTTCAAAATTTACACTTGAAAAATGACACTTCGTAAAATAATTCACCACAAAATGTTTTACAGAATCTCGAAATCAAAACTTCAAACCCAAAAGTATTCGATATGAACTCAGCAAGATAAAAAAATCCTCAAATTCCAACGTCATTTAGAAACACCGATTAAAAAGAAAAGAAAAGGGTTTTTATGCATGATCACATACATACATATACATATATATAACGTGTATGCATAAATTATTTTCCTCACAAGAACAACTGTAAAAAATAGTTACAACAATTTGAATGAAACAATGGAGAAACAATTGATTAAAAATAGTTTACATGTAAAAGGAAGGAAAGAGTGAGTAGTTCTTAAATTTCCACCCAAAAAAATAATAATCAAGAACTAGTAGTTAATATTTTTCTATGTTTACAAGCTCAGACATAGAGAGAAATGAAGACTCATACATGTATATAATTGTGTGTTCTCTTTCTATATGTAGAGAAAAATAAATCTAATTAAATGAACGGATCTAGAAGTTTCTAACTCTACATTCAAGACTATCGGTCAACAAAAGTTTGTTACAATTTATTATGCAACAATAAAATTGTAAGATATAAAATCATCTTATTAAATACTAGTTAATAAGTAAGGTATTTATAATAAATGAAACTGGACATTTATAAAAATATTTTTTTTGAGTTATCCTAATCATGTTTTTTATAATCCACCATATGGAAAAAAGAACAATAATGAATAGAAAAAAAAAGTTTTAGTTGGGTTTTCATATATGAATACAGAAAAAAAAACATATGAATACAGTGCTTTAGTGTCTTGTAGACTCTACGTCGGACTTTCCTAAAATAAAATTAATTTCATAAAATAATTGATGTAGTTTAGAATTTCTATGAATCAAGAATTGTTTTATTGACTCAAAGTTTTATTCTATCACATTATATTTAGAAAATTATTATCGTTGTCGTGATTTTTGCGCTCTCAGGCTATACCTGTACAATGATATTCATGAGTGTTTTAAAAAGATTATTATGATTTCATAGAAATAACACAACTTCACAAACATATAGATCCAATTATCAAATATATTATCCATAAAGATATAAATTTGATTAAACTTCTAACATAGTCTTACTTTGTGGTATATAAGTATTAAAAGACTTTAGTTATTTTAAAACAAAATTTTCACAAATAGTCCTAAGTTGTTTCTTAAAAAGTAGTCAACTTTAAAATTTGTCTGTCAACCGTGTGTTAGTGGATTCTCTAAGATTCCTTAATCCTTCCTTAGACAATTATTTGAACCCTTATCAAAAATTCTGATTTTATTTAAAATGTATTCTTTCCAAAACACCTTTCAAAATTGTTTTCTTAATTTTCCCTAAAAAAATTAAGTGGCGACTCCCAATATTATTATTTTTTAAAAAAAACTTTAACAAATTGCCAAAGTTACGAAATCGGCTTCGAACCTTTAGTTTGAAATCGGGTCGTAATTGTATGATTAAATGTCAACCATGCTATGATTTTAATCTCTACTAAACCCCTCCAACTATAAAACGTGAAAATAAAGGGTTAGGCCAACACATGAAAAAAAAATTCACTTTAGGAAGAAATCAAAGTCTTTTTCCCTTTTTGAAACTTTATGCACAAAAACTGCAGATTCCTCTCGGGTTTGATCAACACTCTGAATTTCTAGAAGCAAAAGAAGGTTATTTTTTTGGGTGGAAATTCGACAACCTTATTTTGCTTCTAGCTATGAAGATTGTTGATCAAATCGGAGAGGAATCTGCAGTTTTTGTGCATAAAGTTTCAAAAAGAGAAAAAAAAGGGAGAAAAGGCTTTGATTTCTTCCTAATGTGAAGTGTTTTTTTCATGTGTTGGTCTAGACCTTTATTTTCACCTTTTATAGTTGTAGGAGGGGTTTAGTAGAGGTTAAACACGTACAATGGTTAACATTTAATAATTCTTTAATTAAAATTTCCAAAATATTATTTTGGCTACACACATTGATTGTAATTTTCCTTGCTAAATTTTCTTCATTATGTTTTCTTTTGTCTTGTATTCTAAATTACATTTTGAGATTAGTTTGAATTTCTCATTATAATGGTACTTTCTTGACTAGATAAGAATTTATATTTAACTTCAACTTAATTTTTGATGTATGAATCCCAAACTATTAAAAAAATTAGAACGTTGAGTATTGACAGTTTTTCTCATCTTTTTGTGCTAGTTAGTCAATACCATCTATATGAGTCACTACCAACTGAACCAACATTCTCTACGTCACATTCAGGGATGGATTAGAACCTCTCTCTTGAAAAAATTTGTCTGGCTCTTTCTAATAACCAAGATATTCCCGAAGAGCCAGTTGATACCAGTTTTGTCAAAAGAAGGTTTTATTTCATGGCTTGTTCCATATTTCAATGATCAATCACAGCCCTTGATTAGCTACACATTGTTGTAAGTAGGACATGTTTCGGTTGTAGGTTAGACTGGAAGTAGGACACACACACACGCACACACACATATATATATATATATCCCTTCTCCTACCCATATGATAATTAGACGGAAAATTTCGAGAAGAATGATAACAATTTTAGTTTGTATCAGTTATGGAAGGATGCTCAAGTGAAAGAATTTGAGTCAACTAAAGCACTCAATTTTAAGGATGATTGATTTTACCTGAACATGACTTTATAATTTAGTCTCTTTTTCGTATTATTAGAAACAGAGAAATAGTTAGGAAAAAAGGTAGATAGAAAATAGAAAAAAATTGTTCTTTTTTTCATTGTAAATGTGACACTAATGAAATATCAATTCAGTAACTTTGTGTATTTTGTTATTTGTGTATTAGAGTTGAATTTCAAAATAAGAATTTTAGAATTAAGACCAAACACAAAGCTTGTTAAAAATAAATAAGTAAACAAAGACATATAAAATGGGAAAAGACTAAATATACGGTATTAAGGAAAGTTTTAGTAGTTAAGTTGGTTGACTACCTGAAAACTTGTTGATGAGAGTTCCATTCCCCACACTGTAATATCCTTCCTCATTTTCCTTTTCAATTAGAATTAAAAAATATTGTTAAAATAATTCATACAAAGAAAAATCAAATCATTCAACATTCAATGAGCAAATAAATAGAGTTACCCCATTTAACTGGCATTTAAACAATTTCAATCATATTTTGTGATATCTTCATCTTCATTCCTTTTATGGACGATTGTTGAGGAAACATCCTCTCATTTACGTAGATTCATTCAAAATTTCATAGGAAATGGATAATTGAGAAAAACAAGAAGAAAATGAAAAAGGGAATTCAGAACTGATTAGAACATACGAACTGACTTGAAGAGTAGTTCAAGCTTTTGGCTCAGGACCAGGTTCATGAGTTCTGTTCCACACTGAAAAATTGAATGTTGAAGTCAGATCAATCAAAGTATAGGGTTCTAAGTCTATGTTGATTTGTTCTAGGTTTATTATTGAGTTTTAATGATTTCTAGATTGTGCAACAAGAATTGAGTTTGACTTCTTGGGGGTAGAGTCTTGAGAGAATTGTAACAAGCAGGGGCGGAGCCACCTTGGTAGAAGGGGGTTCATCCTAACCCCCTTCGACAGAAAATTATACTATTTATACATGGTTAAAATAATATTTTTGTATATTTAGTAGATGTCCACCCTTCGGCTAACTCTGTGTGTCTATTTCTACGAATTTTGAACCCCTTTATTGAAAATCCTAACAATGTGTGGGTTTGACTTCTTCGGATAAAGTAAGAGAGAGGTTGAGAGATTGTAAACAAGAAGTGGGTTTGACTTCTTGGGTGGTTAGAGTTAAGAAGAGTTGAGAGTTTTTGTAAACAAGAAGCGAGTTTGACTTCTTGGTGAGTTAAGAAGAGTGGAAATTTTTTTATTATAGTTAATCGAAAAGGGTAGAAGTTTAGAGTTAGATTCATGGATTAAGTGAGTTGTAAATCTTGAATTAATATAAAACTTCGGTGTGATTTTCCCTTCCTTGAGTTAGGAAGATTTCCACGATAAAATCCCTGTTTAATGTGTTGCTACAAAAGCACAAGAACTTGGTTCTTATATCGAGGTAAGGTTTCTTCAGACAGAAATAGGATAGTTGGACGGCGATTGGCGAAAGTAAAAGTAAATTAGCGCTTAGAAAAAAGGAATATAGGGTCACCTGGTTAAATATAATTAAAGACGAAGTTCACGAGGATCAATTGGATTAGTTTTTTTATGGGTCATGAATTGGATAAAATTATGAGTTAAAATTGGATGTGAATTTTGGGTAAAGTTAGCATAATTCAACCAATTTTTCTAAAAGAGCTTGATAATTTTATTTAGGCTTATTATTTGAATATTAAACAAGTAAAATTACCTGTGTTTCGCGCACAAATTTAGTGTCACAGAATTAATAAAAAAGGTCCTTAAAACATATTCGACATTATATTTAGAATACTAGATTATTGTACATACAAGATTACGTAGTAACATGCATTATAATGTAAAGAAAAATGAAAATTATTACGTATTATCATTTATCCTTAATAAGCAATGGTGTTAGTGAGCCACTCAACAGGAGCAAAGTATACAACTAAGCAATGGTGTTAGTGAGCCACTCAACAGGAGCAAAGTATACAAATATTTAATTGTGAAGGAGGAGGGAGAGGAGAAGGAGAAAAAGAAGAAGAGGAGGTTTTGAATTTTTGTTGTTTTAAATATGAGAGGAAATCCCCTATTCATAGCAACAAAGGGTAGTGTAAAAAAAATTATAGTGCCTTATCAAAAAGGTTACAACTACTTGGAAGAGTAGCAACCCTTTGGAAAGGTCACAACCTTTAATAAAAGTTGCAACTTTTCATAAAAGTCGCAACTCTTCATTAAAGTCGCAACTTTTATTAAAAGTCATAATTTTTCATAAAAGTATCAACTCTTCATTAAACTCACAACATTTCATAAAAGTAAAAAAATTTCATCAAAGTCACAATTCTTCATTAAAGTCGTAACGTTTCATAAAAGTCACAACTTTTTATGAAAAGGAGAAGAATAGTTCTGAAAGTAAATAAATTAATAGTGAATTCTTATATGTCATGGCGCCACATAGGTGTGCGTGGTGGTGGAACTACGTAATTAATATACTTCTAAGCATTTGATAATATAAGTGTTTTCAAGAGGGTACAATCCTATGATAAATTTTCAAGAATATTAAAATAAGAAATGCTTTTTTCACCTTAAAATAAAAAGATTTGACTCTAAGTGTTTATGGATTTTGTTATTAATTCTTCATTTTGTTGTAGTTGTTCATCACCAATGTCTTTTGAAAAGATATGTAATTGTTTCATTGTCTATATTTGTATTTTCAAATAGTGGTACAAACATTTTAATCATCAACTACGAGAGTTTTCCTCCTATTCAAGGCCTCTACATACAGAATCTAATTATTATACATCTTATATAATTAGTTGTGCACTTGATAAGTTTATTAAAATATAAAGCATCTCTTGGATTTCAATGAAATAACGTATGTCGCTCAAATAATGATGTATTGGCATGTACTTTATTCAAGATCATATACAGTCGATGACACTACTTTGATAGAAAAAAGACATATTTTGTTGTTTATGTTTCGATCAATATGGTTAAAACTTTATTTTTGGGACTTTTAATCTAAAGTTTATGAGGACATAAATATTTCTTTAATATTTGATATATAGATTCATCCTACTTTGAAGGATAATTCATTGAATCCAACCCTACATTTTAACCCCAAACGTTTGATTAAGGTTGAGTACAATACTTATCATCCCACTATTCCTTTATTTTTTAGATGTCACTAATTAATAGAATGCCTTGATAAGATAGAATGAATTAGTGCTTGTTGTGCCTTATTTGAAAGGTAACAACTCTTCGGACAAGTTACAATCTTTCATAAAAAGTCATATAATTTTACTAAAGTTGCAACTCTTCATTAAAGTTGCAACTATTCATAAAAGTCGCAATCTTCGTAAAAGTTGCAACTCTATATAAAAGTCATAACTTTTCATAAAAAGTCATAACTTTTCATAAAAATCATAACTTTTGATGAAAGGGAAGGCTAATTTTGGAATAAATAAGTTAAAAAGGAATCATGATTTGTGGTGACACCACATAGGCAGGTCTAGGATTCTCATTTATATAATTATATGAATATTAAGATGATATTGATAAAATCGTATAACAATTTATAATTAAAAAATATAATCGTTAGTTGAGTACAAATGACAAGTACATACGTAATTTTGTTAGTATTAAAAATGTAATTAAAATTTTAAGAAATGTGTATAATAATAATAATAATAATAATACAACAACAACAACAACACCAGTTTTCTTGTTGTTTATTTCAATATTGTTGCCAAAAGTACTTTTGGCAATAAGAAAAAAAATTGTAGTAGGTGTTGATGTATATTATTGGAAAAAACTTATGCAAAGATAAATAATATTGTAACTGGAAGCTAATTATTTACACAACAAAATTTTTTTTGCCATAGATAAGATTTTATTGGTAAAATATCACATCGTTATGACTTGTGCGATTGTTTAGCAACAAAATAATGTTGCAAGAAATTATTCTTTTATCTATAAACTTAATTGTTGCAAAAAAGGGACAAGAAAATTGGTTAATAATCTTTTACGAAAATTTTTAGCAAGAACTTTATCATGGTAAATCACTTTTTCTGAAATAACGTATCATCATATTTAATTTTAGCAATAATTTATTAGTAATTATTACACACAATAACTCACATATTTTGTAAATTTTTTTAGCAAGTCTCCCTCCCTCACACAGTAAAATATGATTCCAAGCATATTTTCTTTAAGTTTAAGTATTTAAGAGTCATTTGATAGGTCATTAGGATTAAACTAATTAAACTGTACCTAGTGTAATTAAAATGGTTCAAGTACGATAAGCCACTTATGTGTGAAAATGTGTTAGACAACACCCTGAATTATTTTGTATTTTAGTGTTACGTTGATACTATATATTGCGGTTGATTTTCGTGCGTAAATAACAAACCTCAACATTACTTTTTAGTCCCAAAGAAAAGAATAAAAACAAACATACCTAAGCACACTCAACATAACAAACATTTTGACCAAAAAAAACAAACAAACAACTTAACAAACAAGAATTGAGGTGTCAAATAGTGTGACATGGGTTTGGAGGATTGTAAGGTGTCAAATGGTGTGATTTGAATTTGTGGATGTTAATTAGCATGACGTGAACTAAATTTTTAAAGATTAAAAAATAGGCTCAATTTATATAGTTTGAAGGTATCAAATAATGTGATTTAAATTGAATTTTGGTGGACTAAAATTAATAATCAATCTATATTATGAATTTGGGATAGCACGATATCTAAATACTAGACTTACATCTAAATTAAAATATTAACATGATAAAAAGTGGTACTTTATCTCACAAAGATAATAAGGGGACGATAAAACATTATTTCTCTTTTTGTAATTATTTTTTTCATATATTAATTTTGTGGGTTGTCCTTTGGTTTGGCTCGTTTCTTTCATTTTCTTTTTTATTTCACAAACTTATTATATTTAAATTATATATTTGCTCTATCTTGTTATTACCTCAAATTTTTATTTAAATAAAATTTAAACATTTTAAAATTTGTCCATTTAATGTTACTCTTTTCTTAATTTTCAAAATCATTAAAAATAATAATATCAACAAAAATATTATTAATCTAATTATATGTAGATTTATTAACCAGTGGTAACTTCACATTGAAGATAGTGCACTACTAAAAGAACACATTGTTTTTCAAGTGACAATGCTAGCATAGTTATTTAACAAACATTAAAATCTCGAAATTAAAAAATTGATTAGTTTTCCTTAGCATGTATCAGTTAATTTAATTTAAATGAAGAAACTATTAGAAAAGGTTGTAATTTTTCATTAATAATAAATTTTCGTAAATTATGTTGATTTTATTTAGAAAAGTCAAAAGGAAAAAAACTTCATTATTTTTTCGATAATATCTGCTAATTTAGTACAACGTAACAAAATATTAGACCAATGATATTTGTAAATTTTATTTTTCTTTAGAATGAACACAACTTTTTAGAAATGATGAGACTCATAATTATCAAATGTTGAATTCACTTTTGATTAAATTTATTTAAGTTTATAAATGAGTTAGTTAGTGACTCGTCAAAAAGTTATTTAAGTTAAATGGATTATAATAAGAAAAAAATCAAAACAAGATACAATCCCATGCACTCAATTTTTATAATGTTTTAAATTTTTATATCTCGATATATTTTTTAAAGTGGTAAAGATTTGTTTTCATTTTTTTATAGAGAAAATGGCAAAAAACCTCTCCAATTTATAGTCGGATTCTCAACTATACACCATATTTCACGGGGTCCTATTACCCCCTTAAACTATTTTAAAGTGAAATTATTTCCTCCCTAAATGTTGATGTGGCAAAGAAGGTGTAGTTCACTCTCTTGGGAGAGTGAGAGATAAAAAGATAATAAAAAAATTTTTTATAAATATTTAATTTATTTCATATTAACATTCTACTTTTTAAAGAAAAAATTATGTTTCCTTTAGTTCTTTTTATCTTTTTATCCTCTCTTTAATCTTCATAGATCCATAGATAGTGGTGGCTCACCTCGACCACCAGGTTACCGCCTCCTTAACTATTCATCAACAAGTCTCACCTTCAAATCACATAATTTTGTCATCTCTTAATTTTTCAAAACTTTAAAAATTTGTTGGTTGCTCAAAATCAAAATAAAAAATAAAAGTTAGTAGAATCGAACTTTAGACTAGTCATTAATGGAGTAGTTCACTAAGTATTAGGTTCAATTAATGGAGAAGAATTCATTTGATAACATACCCTTTAATGAGGAAGACACACTTATTGAAATGTTATAAAGCGGAGAAAGAAATAATTTTCAGTGATAAAGTTTTTCATTTGTCTCTAGCTTTAAAGAATGAGATTTCCTGGTGTTTAGAATTCCAATGAAGGTCAAAGATGCGGTAGTCATGAAATCTTTAGAAGCTTTCAAGGAAAAAGAAATTGAGAAATGGAAAAGAAAGAGAAAAGGTGAAGATGAAAATATAAAACAAAAAAAAAGTAAAATATAAAAGAATTATTATTCTGTTTATATTTTTAAAAAAAAAGGTAATATGACGTGGAAGCAGGTGTTGACTACTGCCTAATACAAATCTGGGCGTGAGTTTGTAGGGGGCTAAATATTTCACTTTTAAAAGGTGTAGGGGGGTAATAGGACCATCGGTGAACAATAAGTGTGTAGTTGAGAATTCAGTATTAGTTTGGGGAGGCTTTTGGCTATTATCTCTTAATCATGGCGGCTATATATAACAAAATTTATTTATATCATGGATCAATATAACATCCCAACTTGTAGATGATTAATCGAGAGGACCGAAGTGAGCTAGGTTAATAAATGAGTGAGTCAAAAACCACAAAAAATTGAATGGATTGGATAAATTATGTTTAATATGGGCTAATTTTATGGGTAATTTATGGAAATCTCACTAGTTACGAGCTAATTACTTAGATAAACACTAGTTTATAATATTACAAATCTTATCATATTTTGATGCATTTTAATACATCCAGATACATATATTTTGAAATACATAGGGTCAAAATTATATGCAATTGTGACTTAGACATAAACTAAAATTGGATAGATCCATATAAAGGATTTGGGTTAGGTCATGATGCCTGACAGCTATATATATATATATATATATAAAAGTGACAATAATCAGGCAGGTCATGATGCCTGACAACTACATTTTTTTTGATGATTTTTTCATTTTAATTTGTTTGTCTTGTTTTTTAATTTTCTAAACATATAAAAATTATCTAATATATACTATAAATCATGATACCAACTTCAAATACTTATAAGAATATATATAGAAAGTTCCATCGATTCATAAAATTAATATATCTATGTCAAATAAAATGGGATAAAAGAAGTAACATGTATTATTTAGTTTCGAAACTAGATAGAAAGTATTGTAAATCCCAATAACTAATAACATTTGATTGACTCTTGGAATTCTATATGTGCTACATACATCGGGACAAGAGAAGTAATACATAAAAATACTATAAATTACAATTATTAAAATTTTAAAATATTTAAAGTCAATTTAATTGACTATCTAAATTTTTTCTATGTCATCTAAAGTGAAACAAAAAAAATTGATACTGAGTATGTGCTAACATTACACTTGTGACTAGTGTTATACCTAAGGCGTCAAGTTTGCTCACAAGAGAGATCTGTATTTGTGAGTTAAATTTACCTATTGATTAGGCATTGTGGATCAGTATAAATGCTCCAAATAAAAATTTTGAGTAAACCAATTAAAAAATCTTAGGACAAAAACGTAAGATTATGACTTAAAATTTTGTAGATATTAGAAAACTGATAAAAAATTTAGGGAAAATGGTCTGATATATCTCTTAATTTGTCATTTGGAGTTGATATGCCCTTCGTTATGAATGTGATTTATATATACTCTTATTGTTATAAAAAAAGTTCACATATACCCCTACCGTTACAAATGAGCTCACACATACCCTTCATTTAACGGAAGTGAATAAATTAGCTTTAATTATATTTCTGACTTTTAATTTTAAAAAAGTTCATGTAGGGCATATATGATCCTTCTAGCAAAGTTCAAAGTATATTTTAATCTTTTAGATACATAAATTGTTTTTTGACGTCTTTCATTATTATTATTTGAATTTCTTATTCTCATTTATTTTTTTCTTTCATTCCTAAATGTAAAGAAAAAAAACTAAAATTAATTTTTTTTGTGGTTGTATTATAATTTAAAAATATTTTTTTACTATATTGTTATTTAGCTTTTGTATTTGAAAAATTAATTGAGTCGTATATAATAAAGTTAAAAATAAATTAGTGAAACATAAATTGATTTGACCATAATATTAATAAACTTAAGGAAAAAAGGACAAATATATCCCCAAACTATTATAAATGTTATATAGATATCCTTTGTCATACTGTTGGGACATTGTTGCCACTGCCATCCAAATATTAAAGCGTATATACCCTTTCTATTAACAACGAGACATGTATCCCAATCTAAAACATCTACCCAAAATTTATTAAATTTCAACCCATAATTTAAAGACTCGCCCAAATTAATTTTAAAATCCACCCAAATAACATAATATCCACCCCAAATTACAAGCCAAAACACTTCATCTTATACCAAATGATAATGACAAGTCTAAACGAGTTCAACCCTCCATATATTCTTAACTAAAAGCTTCAGTTTTCCGCCCCCACCAAAAACCTAAAACTCCCCATTCGCATTTCCAAACTCCACCATCGCCGAGCAACTTTCGTTTGCCCTCTTTCCATTGTCAAAGTACTGAAGAAGGTAGTCTATCTCGAAGATGAAATCTCCAACTTAACCCTCATCGACGCTCAGAGTTTTTAGTTAAATGATCATCTTAGACATTAACTCTTTTTGACACTATTAACACCTTTCTTTTGTAATCTTTCAAGAAGTCCTGATGTTTGTCAAGATTCTACATAATAACTTCAATCATTTGTAGTGAACTGCATACTTTACTCATTAACTTAACCAAGAAAAGCAAAGAGATTACAGAATACTATACACAAAATTCAGAACAAAAAAATGAGAAAGTAGAAATATTAAAACAGGAACCATCTAAGCAACTAATCGAATAGTAAAATAAATAAATTAATCAGACTCTTCGAAAATGGACCAATAATCAACCAAGCACTGCCAGACGTGTATAACTGCAACTCAAATGATCAAAATTTCTGTTACTTCTTATTTTCTGAGTTCGATAGCATTTGAGTTGTATTATTCTTTTCTATCTAGCTGATAACGACTGACCTATAGTGACATCAAACTTCCATATAGGTGCACAGAGAATGTGATCATATCATTCATACAGATTCAGATGGTGTATAGATATTTGATTTTCTTATTCACCATCCATATACAGAGGCGGTATAAACAGGGGCAGATCTAGAGTATGCTGAGGGGGTTCGAAAAAAATTACTTGTATATTTAAGGTATTTTAAAAAATTTTATGTTTATATATTGATTTTGAACCTCCCCAATATAAGATTAGAGATTGACTTATAGTTTAGGGGTTCAAATCACTAATTTTTTTTTTCGAACCTCCTAAATGAAAATCCTGAATCCGCCACTGTGTGTGAAGATATGAAAGCTTAAGGATTTTAGTTCTTTTAAATTATTAATTAATAACCCGTACATATTCAAAAGAAAAAATGTTTGTCATATAGGAGCTTGATGGCAAAAGAGAAGACTGTGTGTGTGTAGGCGCTTGGACATTATTTGGAAATATTTCTATCTGAATAATATTTCAGTGGAACAGAGGGAAGTAATTCGCTATACATATAAAAAAAATCAGTTGTATAATTCGTTATACATATACAAGATCGATTGTATAATTTGTTTATGTATAAAACGAGAAAGAGAGAAAGAAAAAAAAATGGGCAGGGGAATATTTGTGTTGTACAATTATAAGTGTATAGGACGAAGATACATGTATTTGCACGTGTATATATATTTTTTCTCTCGCTTTATACAAATAGACACACAATTTATACATTTTGTTTTTTTTGTATAAGAGAGGGAGGGGAGGGTGACGAGCGAGATCTGGGAGAGGAAGAGAGGGGAACAAAAATATATGTATACATACAATTTTCTCCTGCTTTATACAAACACAAACGCATTTTATACATTTGTATTTGTATAAAAGCAAGAGGGAGCGAGCGAGAGAGGGAGACTGGCGAGCGAGAGTTTTAGCGAGAGAGGCAACTGCCAAACAGTTTGTTACAGCGCACAATTAAATCAAAGTGTGGTTATAGCATTTAATTTGAATTGTTAGTTTGATATTATATATAATTTTCCCAAAAATAATTATTTAATGGACTCAAATTTTGTGGGCTTGGAATTGTGGCCCAAAATTATCGGTCAACTGCGTATGTAAATTTCATATTTGGATAAATTTCTAGACGGTGCAAAATATCAACATGAATATTAACAAATGTAGCAAATAAAATGAATCAAAAAAATATAATAAACGTAACTAGTGACATGTAAAAGTGCACTTTCAAAAATAACTAATAAAAAAAATCCTAAATTTTGATAAATAAAGATAGTTATCAATAAACTTATTTAAAATTATAAAAATTCATTTTGAACTGTTAAATAAATAAAATTTAAAAGTTACGAATTGTCAACAACATGCAGCAAGGGACCTGGTCCCCCGAAAGTATGCGAACAAGAAAAGGAGGAAAAGACAACTTTCAACAGCCTGCCAACTGATGTGGTTGGTGCACAATTTTTAATGACACCAGACCTTCAGCCAATGGTCTTGTCCCAAGGTTTTGTATCCATTTTAAATTAATGTCTTCTTCAATAACACAAACACAAGATTTTGGCAAACAAAAACACACAAGATTAAAAAGAAAAAGTCATCTTTAAGGTAGAAAAATACTCATACTCAACAACAGGATCTGATAGAGTGCTGAAGTATCTTTGTTGAGTTTGAGTTTTGTGTTTATCATTTAATAAGTTTTAACAACTTGAAAATTCTCAAGAACTCTTGCAAAGGCTAACAAAAGGTGAAGAATCATCCTCAAGAGCAATAAGGACCTGATAGAGCTGAAGTTGTCTAGTTTTTTTAAAATTATATCTTCTGTAGTATTTTCATTGTAAATATGTTCCTAATCTATAAATGATTCAGATTTTGTGTTCATTGTAAAAGTCTAAAATAATTGAGTCTAACTGATTTAGTGGACAACATTGTTTGCTGCTTAGTCAAATTCTAAGTCATCTAGGAGTTAGATGATTTAGTGGGCGGTGTGGTAACTTCTTAGTTGAATTTTAAGTTGTCTAGCGGTGATAGCTTAGAGGGCACCAATGTCATAAAAGTATAACGGAGGGTATCTGTATACCATTTATGATTGTTTGGGGGTATATTTGTCCTTTTTCCCTTAAATTTATTATTATTATGGTCAAATTAATTCATGTTTCACTAATTTTCTTGTACACTTATCATACATGACCCAGTAAATTTTTCGAATACAAAAACTAAATGACAATATAGTAAAAAAAAGTATTAATTATAATATAGGCACAAAAATTAGTTTTATTTTTTCTCTTCACTCTAAGGAATGAAAGAAAAAAAATAAGAATAAGAAATTTAAATAATGAAATCAAAGACATCAATAAATATTTATGTATCGAAAAGATTAAAATATACCTTGAATGTTGCTAGAAGGAACATATATACCCCTACATGAACTTTTTTTAAATTAAAAGTCAGAAATATAAGTAAAGCTAATTTATTCACTTATGTTAAATGAAGGATATATGTGAGCTCATTTTGTAATGGTAGGGGTATATGTGAGTCTTTTGTATAACGATTAGGGTATATATGAATCACTTTTATAACAAAGGCATATCAACTCCAAATGACAAATTGAGGGATATATCATACCATTTCCCCTACAACTTTTCTGAGTTTTCTAATATCTACAAAATTTTAAGCCATAATCTAACGTTTTTGTCAAAAGATCTTTTTGTTTACTCAAACATTTCAGTTGTAGTATTTATATTAATTCACAACACCTAACAATATGTAAATTTAACTCAAAAATACAGATATCTCTTGTGAGTAAAGTTGACGCCTTAGCTATAATACTAGTAACAAGTGTCCGTGTTAGCACAGACTCAATATCTGTTATTTTTTTTGTCTCACATTAGATGACATAGATAGAATTTAGATATTTAATTAAATTGACTTTAAATATTTTATGTTTTTAATAATTGTAATTTATTGTATTTTTACGTATTTTTTAAATAGGATATATCACTTCTTTTGTCCCGATGTATGTAGCATAAATAGAATTTTAAGAGTCAATCAAATATTATTAATTATTGAGATTTACAATACTTTTTATGTAGTATCCAAATTAAATATTAGGAGCACGTTACTTCTTTTGATTATTATATTTATAGTATTTTTTATGTAAAATTTTAATAGAATATGTTACTTCTCTTATCCCGGTGTATGTAGCACAAATAGAATTTCAAAAGTCAATCAAATGTTGTTAATTATTGAGATTTACAATACTTTATACGTAGTTTTCAAATTAAATAATAGATGTTTCTTCTTTTGTCCCATTTTATTTGACATAGATATATTAATTATGAATCAATCAAATTTTTTATATGTTTTTTACAAGTATTTTAAGTTGGTAATTATCATTGTTTAGAGTATATATTACATAATTTTGAATATTTAAAAAATTATAAAACAAGATAAACAAATAAAAACAAAAAAACAATCCAAAAGGGAAAAATAATGAAGTTGTTAGGCATGCATGTCGATCATGACCTACTTTGTTATTGTGTGTGTGTGTGGGGGGGGGGGGGAGGTGCATTATGTGTACGTATGTGCATGCGTATGCATGTGCGCGCGCGTGTGCATGTGCGTGTGTCTATGTGTGCACGCACGCATGCGGGTGCACACGTGTGTGTGTGCGCGCGCATGCATGCGTGTGTGCGTGATCCTCATAAACTTCGTCTTTCATTCTATTTATCCAGGTCACCAAATATTCCTTTTCTCTAAGCCCTAATATTGTTTTTACTTTATCAAATTGCCGCACAACTTTCCTATTTCTCCCCCTTTGATCCAAAAGCCCGAAAAACTCTTCAAGTCAGTTCGCTTGTTCTTATCATTTTTGAATTCTTTTTTTATTTTCTTCTTCTTTTTCTCAGTTATCCATTTACAATGAAATTTTGAATGAATATACGTAACCAAGAGAGGATGTTTCCTCAACAACTGTCCAGAAAAGGAGTGAAGATGAAGATATCACAAAGTATAATTCAAATTATTTAAATACCGGTTAAATGGGGTAACTCTATTTATTTGCTCATTGAATGTTGAATAATTTGATTTTTATTTGTATGATTTATTTTAACAATATCTTTTAATTGTTATTGAAAGGAAAATGAGGAAGGAGATTACAATGTGGGTAATCGGACTCTCGCCAACAATTTTTCAGGTAGTCAACAAACTTAACTACTAAAATTCCCCTTAATACAGTATGTTTAGTCTTTTCCCATTTTATAAGTCTTCATTTTCTTATTTATTTTTAACAAGCTTTGTGTTTGATCTCAATTCTATAATTCTTAATTTAAAATTTGTATCCATACACAAAATCATAAATACACAAAATTATTGAATTGATATTCCATTAGTGTCACATTTACAGTGAAAAAAAAAACATTTGTTTTCTCTTTTCTATCTACCTATTTTCCCTAACCATTTCTCTGCTTCTAATACGAACAAAAAGACTAAATCATAAAGTCATGTTTCGGAAAAATCAATCATCCTTAGAATTGAGTCCCTTAGTTGACTCAAATAACTTCTCTTGAGCATCCCTCCATAGACGATACAAACTAAAATTGCCATCAATTTTCTCGAAACTCTCTATCTAATTATCATATGGAGAGGCACAACAATATCATCATCATCAGTGTACTCGTCTTCGAAAAAGTTTAATAATATTTGTTAATTATCTAATCCCGATGTATGTAGCACAAATAGAATTTTTAAAGTCAATCTAATATTGTTAATTATTGAGATTTAAAATACATTCTACGTTGTTTTCAAATTAAATAATACATGTTACTTTTTTTATCCCATTTTTATTTGAAATAGATATATTAATTTCATGAATCACTCGAATTTTTTTATATGTTTTTACAAGTATTTTAAGTTGGTAATAATCATTATTTATAGTACATATTACATAATGTTTAAATATTTAAAAAATTAAAAAACAAGACAGACAAATTAAAACAAAAAATAATCAAAAAAGGAATAATAGTACAGCTGTCAAGCAGGCATGTCGATCATGACCTACCTGTTTATTGGGGGTGCATGCACGTGTGCGTGTGTGAGCGTGAATTTGCACGTATTTGTGCGTGTGCCCGTGCGTGAATGATCCTCGTAAACTTCGTCTTTCATTCTATTTAACCAGGTCACCCAATATTCCTATTTTCTAAGCCCTAATTTTTTTACTTTCTCCAATTGCCGCCCAACTTTCCTATTTTTCCTCCTTACAGCCATAAGTCAGAACAACTCCTCAAGTCAGTTCGCTTGTTCTTGTCATTTCTGAATTCCTTTTTTATTTTCTTGTTCTGTTTCTCAGTTATCCATTTACTATGAAATTTTGAAGGAATATATGTAACCATGAAAGGATGTTTCCTCAAAAATTGTCCAGAATTTGAATAAAAATTAAGATATCACAAAATATGATTCAAATCATTTAAATACCGGTTAAATGGGGTAACTCTATGTATTTGCTCATTGAGTGTTGAATGATTTGATTTTCTTTGTTTTAATCAATATTTTTTAATTGTTATTGAAAAGGAAAATGAGAAACGAGATTACAATGTTGGAAACCGAATTCTTATCAACAATTTTTCAGGTGGTCAACAAACTTAACTACTAATATTCTCCTTAAAACCGTATGTTTAGTCTTTTTCCATTTTATATGTCTTCGTTTTCTTATTTATTTTTAACACGCTTTGTGTTTGATCTAAATTCTAAAAAAACTAATTTAAAATTCGTTCTATACACAAAATCATAAATACACAAAGTTATTGAATTGATATTCCATCAGTGTCACATTTACAATGGAAAAAAAAGAACATTTGTTTTCTCTTTTCTATCTACCTTTTTCCCTAACCATTTCTATGCTTCTAATACGAACGAAGAGATTAAATTATAAAGTCATGTTTCGCTAAAATCAATCATCCTTAGAATTAAGTCTTTTAGTTGACTCAAATTCATTATCTTGAGCATCCCTCCTTAGCCGATACAAACTAAAATTGCCATCATTCTTCTCGAAACTATCTGTCTAATTATCATATGGGGAGGCACAACAACATCATCATCATTAGTGCACTCGTCTTCAAATTTTTTTTTATAATATATGTTACTTCTCTTATCATGATATATGTAGCACAAAAAGAATTCAAAAGTCATTCAAATATTGTTAATTATTGAGATATATATATATATATATATATATATATATATGTTATGAATCACTCGAATTTTTTATATGTTTTTTTAGAAGTATTTTAAGTTGATAATTATCATTATTTCTAGCATATATTACAAAATTTTTAAATAATAAAAAAATTAAAAAACAAGACAAACAAATTAAAATAAAGAACCATCAATAAAGGAAAAATAGTGCAGTTGCCAGGCAGACATATCGACCATGACCTACACGGTTATAGTATGTGGAGGTGTGTGCGTGCTTTCATGCACATGTGCGTGTGTGCAGGTGTGTGTGTGCGCTAGCGTGTGTGATCCTCAAAAACATCACCTTTTATTCTATTTAACTAGGTCACTCAATATTCCTTTTTTCTAACACCTAATTATTTTTACTTTCTCCAATTGACGCCCAACTTTCCTATTTCTCCTTTTTTACTGCCAAAAGCTAGAAGAACTCTTCAAGTCAGTTCGCTTGTTATTGTCTTTTCTGAATTCCTTTTTTAATTTTCTTCTTATTTTGCTCAGTTATTCGTGAAATATTAAATGAAAATACATAACTATGAGAGGATGTTTCCTCAATAATTGTCTAGAAAAGGAATGAAGATGAAATTATTAAAATATATGATTCAAATTATATAAATACCGGTTAAATGGGGTAACTCTATTTATTTGCTCATTGAATGTTGAATGACTTTATTTTTCTTTGTATGATTTATTTTAACAATATTTTTTAATTGTTATAAAAAAGGAAGGAGATTACAATGTGGGGAATCGAACTCTTGTCAATAATTTTTCAGGTTAACCAACTTAACTACTAAAATTTCCCTTAATACCATATGTTTAGTCTTTTCCCTTTTTATATGTCTTCTTTTTGTTATTTATTTTTAACAATCTTTGTATTTGATCTCAAATCTAAAATTCTATTTTCAAATTCGTACTCATACACAGAATCATAAATACACAAAATTAATGAATTTATATTCCATAAGTGTCACATTTACAGTGAATTAAAAGAACATTTGTTTTCTCTTTTATATCTACCTTTTTTTCCTAACCATTTCTCTTCTTCTAATACAAACAAAGAGACTAAATTATAAAGTCTTGTTTCAGTAAAATTAATCATCCTTATAATTGAGTCCCTTAGTTGACTCAAATTCTTTCTCTTGAGCATCCCTCCATAGACGATACAAACTAAAATTGCCATCATTGTTCTCGAAACTTTCTATCTAATTATCAGGAGGCACAACAACATCCTCATCATCAGGTCACCCAATATTCCATTTTTCTAAGTCCTAATTTTTTGAACTTTCTACAATTGCCCGCCAACTTTCCTATTTCTCTCCCTTCAGCCAAAAGCCCGAACAACTCTTCAAGTCAGTTCGTTTGTTCTTTTCATTTCTAAATTCCTTTTTTGATTTTCTTTTTTTTTTTAATTTTTCCATTTACTATAAAATTTAAAATGAATATACGTAACCATGAGAAGATGTTTACTTAAAAATTGCCATAAAAGAAATAAATATGAAGATATCACAAAATATGATTTAAATTATTTAAGTACCGGTTAAATGGGGTAACTCTATTTATTTCATCATTGAATGTTGAATGGTTTGATTTTTATTTGTATGATTTATTTTAACTATATTTTTTAATTATTATTGAAAAGGAAAATGAGGAAGGAGATAACAATGTGGGGAATTCAACTATCGTCAATAATTTTTCAGGTAGTCAACCAACTTAACTACTAAAATTCCCCTTAATACCGTATGTTTAGTCTTTTCCCATTTAATATGTTTTCGTTTTCTTATTAATTTTTAACAAACTTTGTGTTTGATCTAAATTCTAAAATTCGTATTCATAAACAAAATCATAAATACACAAATTAATTAAATTGATATTACATCAGTGTCACATTTATAATGAAAAAAAAGAACAATTTTTTCTTTTTCTATCTACCGTTTTTCCTTAACCATTTCTATTCTTCTAATACGAACAAAGAGAATAAATTATATGGTAATGTTTCGATTAAATCAATCATCCTTAGAATTGAGTCCCTTAGTTGACTCAAATTTCTTCTCTTGAGCATCCCTCCATAGACGATACAAACTAAAGTTGTCATCATTCTTCTCGAAACTCTCCATCTAATTATCATATGGGGAGGCATAACAACATCATCATCATTCTTGTACTCGTCTTCGGAAAAGTTTAATAATATATGTAAATTCTCTTATCTTTATGTATGTAATACAAATAGAATTTCAAAAGTCAATCAAATGTTGTTAATTATTGAGATTTACAATACTTTATACGTAGTTTTGAAATTAAATAATACATCTTAGTTCTTTTATCCCATTTTATTGGACATACATATATTAATTTTATGAATTAATCAAATTCTTTATATGTTTCTTACAAGTATTTTAAGTTGGCAATAATTATTATTTATATTAAATATTACATAATTTTTTCATATTTAAAAAATTAAAAAAAGACAAACAAATTAAAACAAAAATACCATCAAAAAAGGAAAAATAGTGCAGCTGTCAGGCAGGCATGTCGATAATGACGTAACTGGTTATTGTGTGTGGAGGGTGTGTGCATGCGCGTGTGCGGGTGTGTGGGTGTATGCACGCGCGCGTGTGTGCATGCACGTGCGTGCGTGCGTGATCCTCGTAACTTCACCTTTCATTCTATTTAACCAGGTCCCCTTTATTCCTTTTTTCTAAGCCCTAATTTTTTACTTTCTCCAATTGCCGCCAACTTTCCTATTTGTCTTTATTTTAGCGAAAAGCCCGAACACCTCTTCAAGTCAGTTCATTTGTTCTTGTCATTTCTAAAATCCTTTTTTTATTTTCTTTTTCTTTTTTTAAGTTATCGATTTACTATGAAATTTTGAATGATTATATGTAACCATGAGAGAATGTTTACTCAACAATTGCCTGAAAAGAAAGAAAGATGAAGGTATCAAAAAATATGATTCAAATTATTTAAGTACCGGTTAAATGGGATAACTTTATTTATCTTATCATTGAATGTTGAATGATTTAATTTTTCTTTATATGATTTATTTTAACAATACTTTTTAATTGTTATTAAAAAGGAAAATGAGGAAGGAGATTATAATGTGGGGAATCGAACTCTCATTAACAAGTTTTGAGATAGTCAACCAACTTAATTAACTAGTAAAATTTGATGAAAATAATTGTGTATATCAGTAATAGAAAGCAAGAAAGGGAATTGAAATTTTCTCACACTTTATCGATCAACATAAAGGCTCTCTTATAGAGTTGTACACAAACTGAAATAGCTAAAAAATAGGCTAACAAATATCACGTTAACAGAGCACTAAAAGCTGTAACTTCTAGCTACAGATCAGGATACATATTGACTCCATTTAAACTACTTTTATTTGACTAAATCAAACAAATACTGTAAAACAAATGTCTAACAATCACTCCCTTAAACTGAATGCTTTCAGTTTAATTGGAATAGTTACAAACACCAAGCAACTTCCTGAGTTTCTGGAATGTGCAAAATTTCAAAGGCTTTGTCATTATATCAGCAATTTGATTCTCACTCTTACAGTAGAGAACTTCAATGACTTCATCTTTTGTGAGATCCCTTATGAAATGAAACCTAACATCTATGTGTTTGCTCCTGCCATGAAACACGGGATTTTTGGAGAGTTTGATCGTTGATGTGTTGTCACAATAAATTGCAGTTGGTCCTCTTTGTTTGAACTGCAGCTCCTCAAGTATCCTTCTGGACCATATAGCTTGATAGGCACAAGCTGTAGCAGCTACAAATTCTGCCTCAGTGGTTGATAAAGTGACAATAGATTGCTTTTTAGAAGACCAAGCAACAGCTCCAGAACCCAACATGAACACATATCCCGAAGTACTTTTTCTGTCATCTTTGTCTCGGGCATAATCACTATCAGTAAAAACCCAAAAAATCTGATTTGTTTCCTCTCTTGTAAAAAACTCCGCAATCAATTGTTCCCTGCACGTAACGGAGAATTCATTTGGCAGCTGCAAGATGAATCTCCTGAGGGCATTCCATATACCTACTAACAAGGCTGATAGAATACATTATGTCAGGTCTAGTAGTAGTCAAATACATCAGACTTCACACGATTTGTTTGAACACTTCGCTATCCACTTTCCTCCCTTCTTCTGGATATTTCACAAGTTGAAGACCAGCTTCAGTTGGAGTTTCGGCAATATTACAGTTCTTCATTCCAAACCTGTCAAGGATTTCTCGAGCATACCTTCTTTGAGTAATAAAAATACCAGCAGCAGATTGCACCACTTCAATGCCAAGAAAATAGTGCATCATTCCAAGATCAGACATATCAAATTCAGGCATCATGGATTGCTTCAATTTTTCAAACATAGCAGTATCATTTCCAGTATAAATCAAGTCGTCTACATATAAGGACACAACAAGCATCTTTCCTCCTTCAACTTTAACAAACAGAGTATGCTCATATGGGCATTTAGAAAAACCTTCCTTCAAAAAATAGGCTTCAATGAGACTATACCAAGCTCGTGGGGCTTGTTTAAGTCCGTATAAAGCCTTTTTTAGCTGATACACTTTGAATTCATCTCCAACTTTAACATAACCAGGAGGTTGTTCGACAAATACCTGTTCTTTCAAGTCTCCGTGCAAGAAAGCCGACTTGACATCCAACTGGAAAATGGGCCACGAATTTTGTGCTGCCAATGCAATCAATAATCTGATTGTATCATGTCTTGCTACAGGAGCAAACACTTCTTCATAATCTACACCGAATTCTTGCTCGTAACCTTTTGCCACCAACCGAGCTTTATACTTGTCGATTGTTTTCTGACCTTTCGGAAGCTCAGTCAGCTTCCATGTGTTGTTTCTTTCAATAGTTGCAAGCTCTTCATCCATAGCTTTTCTCCATTTTGATTGCTTTACTGCTTCTTCAAAGGTTACAGGATCACAATCTGCAAAAAGAGCAAAATGAACAGCTGGATCCTCAGATTGACCAATTACCGTTACTTCATAATCATCCATCCATATTGGTATTTTTCTGCTTCTTGGTTCTCTTGCAACTGCCGCTGAGACTTGAGTTACTACTTGTTCATCTTGAGCAGTGATTGGTTGCTGCACTACCACAGTATTATGTTGATTTTCAGCTTCATCTTGCCCATCAAAGTCAGCTGGAATTTGTCGTTGAGAACCAGATTCACTCCATGTCCAGAAATTTTCTTCGTCGAATATTACGTCTCGATTAATGAAAATTTTGGTGATAGGATTATATAGTTTGTAAGCTTTAGAACAATCACTAACACCAAGGAATATGCATTTCTCACCTTTGTCATCAAGCTTCGTTCTTGTTTGATCTGGAATACGGGCATAACAAATGCACCCAAAAATTCTGAAATGATCAACATTAGGCTTTCGACCGTTCCAAGATTCCTCCGGTGTCATATTTTGAATAGATAATGTAGGACTTCTATTCAAAATATGAATGCTCCAGTTAACAGCTTCAGGCCAGAAAGCTTTTGGAACACTGCTTCTTGTCAAGAGACTGCGCACCATATTCATTATAGTACAATTTTTGCGCTCACAGACACCATTTTGTTGGGGCGTATAGGCTGCTGTCAGTTGCCTTTTAATGCCATTGCTTTCACAAAAATTTGCAAATTCTTGTGAATTGTATTCCCCGCCTCGATCTATGCGAAGTACTTTGATTTGGCTTCCTGCTTCTTTCTTCACCATAAATTTAAAGCTTTTGAAAGCTTCAAAAGCATCAGATTTGGCCTGCAAAAAATAGCCCCATGTCTTCCGACTAAAATCATCAATGAAGGTAATTATGTATCTTTTACCTCCATTTGAAGATGGATTAATTGGGCCGCAAAGATCAGAATGCACCAGCTCCAACACATTTTTGTCTCTCCATGATATTCCCTTAGGAAATTGATTACGTTGCTGCTTGCCAACTGCACATTCCTCACATACTTGAGAAGGAACTGCAATTTGAGGGAGGCCACTGACCATATTCTTTCGTTGCAAAGTGCTTAAGCCACCAAAGCTCAAGTGGCCATAACGAAAATGCCATAACCACAATGTATCTGTTACGTTGGCCGAGAAGCAGGAAGATCTCGAACTCTGCAATTGAAGTGGAAACATACGATTTGTTGTCATGCTAACTTGAGAAATCAAACCCAGCCTTGAATCTTCAATTCGACATAATCCATTTTTAATGGATATCTCATAACCCTTTTCTTGTAGTTGACCAATACTTAGTAAATTGGTCTTTAAATCTGGAACATAAAACACATTAGAAATTGTGTGAAAAGAGTTATCTTTGTCATGTAAAGTGACATTGGCTTTTCCCATGACAGATACAACAGAGTTATCACCGAACTTGACGGTATTGTGGAAGCTTTCATCCAATTCAGAAAATGCCTTCTTGTCTCCGCACATGTGGTTGCTACACCCGGTGTCCAAGTACCACAGATTTTGTCGAGTTTCTTCACTTGCATAACACACCATTAAGAGAGAAACTTCTTCTTCCTTCTTTGCAAAGTTAGATACTTCTGCACTCTGTCTATTTAAATTTGTTCGACATTCTGATTGGTAATGACCATACCTATGGCAGCTATAGCACTCAACATTTGTTTTGTCTACTGACTTTGGTTTCTGAGTAGTTGAGTCATGTCCTCCACGTCCCCTTCCTCTGTGTTGAAACTGATCATCATTCTGCTGATGGTACTGTTGATTACCTCGACTATAGCTTCCTCTCCCCCTACTCCGACCTCGGCCTCTGCCTCGACTTCCACTTGTTTTAGAAGGATTATTTGTGGTTGCTTTCAGCGCGTGCTCTTCTTTGTCCTGCTGGATGATTTTCTGCTCATGAACTAACAAAGAACTTTGCAATTCATCAATGGAGAGTTCATCAATATCCTTCGATTCTTCGATAGAGTAGACAACAAAATTAAATTTCGGTGTCATTGATCGAAGGATTTTCTCAACTATGGTGACATCCTGCATTTGCTCTCCATGGATTCTCATCTTGCTTGCAATTGCCATAGTTCTTGAAAAGAAATCTTCAACTGCCTCTCCTGACTTCATACGCAAAGTCTCAAAATTCAGTTCGGAGTCCTTGGAGTTGTACCCTTTTTACCTTCACGTTGCCTTGATACTTCTTCTTCATGGAGTCCCAAATTTTCTTGGAGGTTTATTTGCAAAGAATAGTGTCCAAAATGGAACGATCGATAGCTTGAAACAGATAATTTTTAGCCTTAAGATCTTTCAATTTTAAGACTTCAAATTCTGTTTTCTGAGCTTCCGTAGCTCCTGTTGCTGGTTCTGCTACTCTAGATTCAACAACATTCCAATACTCCTTGGACCTCAAGAAGTTCTCCATTAGCATGCTCCAATGATCATAGTGACCATCGAAGCGCGGAATAGCTAGTTGTACGAAGTTGTCTGAGGAAGTCATTGAATGCTAGCTGCTGCTATTATATGTAATTCATGCTTTGATACCACTGATGAAAGTAATTGTGTACAGCAGTAAAAGAAAGCAAGAAAGGGAATTGAAATTTTCTCACACTTTATTGATCAACATAAAGGCTCTCTTATAGAGCTGTACACAAACTGAAATAGCTAAAAAAATAGGCTAACAAATATCACGTTAACAGACCACTAAAAGATGTAACTTCTAGCTAAAGATCAGGATAAATATTGACTCCATTTAAACTACTTTTATTTGACTAAATCAAACAAATACTGTAAAACAAATATCTAAAAAAAATTTCATCAGTACCGTATGTTTAGTATTTTCACATTTTATATGTCTTTATTTTCTTATTTATTTTTAACAAGCTTTGTATTTGATCTAAATTCTAAAATTCTTATTTAAAATTCATACTCATACATAAAATCATAAATACACAGTGTTATTGAATTTATATTCCATCAGTTTTACATTTACAACGGAAAAAAATTCTCTTTTCTATCTATCTTTTTTTCCTTACCATTTCTCTACTTTTAATACGAACAAACAGACTTAATTATAAAGTCGTGTTTCGGTAATATCAATCATCCTTAGAATTGAGTCCCTTAATTGAATCAAATTTCTTCGCTTGAGCATCCCTCCATAAACGATACAATCTGAAATTGTCATCATTCTTCTCGAAACTCTCTATCTAATTATCATATGGGGTGGCACAACAACATCATCATCATTAGTGTAATCGTCTTTGAAAATTTTTAATAGTACGTGTTACTTCTCTTATCCCGATGTATGTAGCATAAATAGATTTCAAAAGTCAATCAAATGTTGTTAATTATTAAGATTTACAATATTCTCTACGTAGTTTTCAAATTAAATAATACATGTTACTTCTTTTATCTCATTTTATTTGACATAGATATATTAATTTTAATGAATCAATCAAATTTTTATTCGTTTTTTACATGTATTTTAAGTTGGTAATTATCAATATTTATGAATATATTATATAATTTTTATATACTTAAAAATTCAAAAACAAGATAGACAAATTAAAACAAAAAATAATCAAAAAAGGAAAAATAGTGCAGGTGCCACGCAGGCATATCGATCATGACCTACCTGGGTATTGTGTGTGGGAGTGCGTGCATACGTGTATGCGCGTGCGTGTGCGTGCGTGTTTGATCTTCGTAAACTTTAACTTTCATTCTATTTAACCAGGTCACCCAGTATTCTTTTTTTCTAAGCCCTAATTTCTTTTACTTTTTCCAATTGCCGCCCAACTTTCCTATTTCTTTTCCGTTCAGCCAAAAGTACGAACAACTCTTCAAGTCATTTTGATTGTTCTTGTCATTTCTGAATTCTTTTTTTTAATATCTTCTTCTTTTTCTCAGCTATACATTTACTATGAAATTTTGAATAAATATACATAACCATGAGAGGATGTTTCCTCAATAATTGTCAGGAAAAGGAATGAAGATGAAGATATCATAAAGTATGATTTAAATTATTTAAATACCGGTTAAATGGGGAAACTCTATTTATTTGCTCATTGAATGTTGAATGATTTGACTTTTCTTTGTATGATTTAGTTTACAATATTTTTTTTATTGTTATTGAAAAGGAAAATGAGGAAGGAGATTACAATATGGTGAATCAAATTCTCGTCAACAATTTTTTAGGTAGTCAACCAACTTAACTACTCAAATTCCCCTTAATACCGTATGTTTAGTCTTTTCCCATTTAATATGTCATCCTTTTCTTATTTATTTTAAACAAGCTTTGTGTTAGATCTAAATTCTAAAATTCGTACTCATACACAAAATCATAAATACACAAAGTTATTGGATTGATATTACACTACTGTCACATTTACAATGAAAAAAAAGTACATTTTTTTCTCTTTTCTATCTACCGTTTTTCCTTAACCATTTCTCTCTTTCTAATACGAACAAAGAGACTAAATTATAAAGTCATGTTTCGGTAAAATCAATCATCCTTAGAATTGAGTCCCTTAGTTGACTCAAATTTCTTCTCTTGAGCATCCCTCTATAGACGATAAAAACTAAAATTTTCATCATTTCTCTCGAAACTCTCAATCTAATTATCTTATGCGGTGGCACAACAACATCATCATCATTAGTGTAATTATCTTTACAAAATTTTAATAATATGTGTTACTTCTCTTATCCCGATGTATGAAGCACAAATAGATTTCAAAAGTCAATCAAATGTTGTTAATTATTGAGATTTACAATACTTTTTACGTAATTTTAAAATTAAATAATATATGGTACTTCTTTTATCCCATTTTATTTGACATAGATATATTAATTTTATGAATCAATCGAATTTTTTTTTTGTTTTTTACAAGTATTTTAAGTTGGTAATTATAATTATTTATAGTATATATTATATAATTTTTAAATACTTAAAAAAAACAAGACAGATAAATTAAAACAAAAAATAATCAAAAAAGGAAAAATTGTGCAGCTGCCAGACAGGCATACTGATCATGACCTACCTGATTATTGTGTGTGCGTGGTGCGTGCGTGCGTGTATGCGCGTGCACATGTGTGCATGTAAACAGGTGTGCGTGTGCGTGCATGTGAGATCCTCGTAAGCTTCACCTTTCATTCTATTTAACCAAGTCACCCGATATTCCTTTTTTTTAAGCCCTAGTATTTTTTACTTTCACCAATTACCGCCCAACATTCCTATTTCTTTTCCTTTCAGCCAAAAGTTCAAACAAATCTTCAAGTCAGTTCACTTGTTCTTGTCGTTTCTCAATTCCTTTTTCTATTTTTTTCTTCTTTTTCTCAGCTATCCATTTACTATGAAATTTTGAATGAATATACGTAACCATGAAAGGATGTTTCCTCAATAATTTTCCAGAAAAGGAATGAAGATGAAGATATCAAAGAGTATGATTGAAATTATTCAAATACCGATTAAATGGGGTAACTGTATTTATTTTCTCATCGAATGTTGAGTGATTTGATTTTTCTTTGTATGATTTATTTTAACAATATTTTTTAATTCTTATTGAAAAGGAAAATGAGGAAGAGATTACAATGTAGGGAATCAAACTCTCGTCAACAATTTTTCAGATAGTTAACTAACTTAAATACTAAAATACCTTAATATCATATGTTTAGTCTTTTCCCATTTAATATGTCTTTGTTTTCATATTTATTTTTAACAAGCTTTCTGTTTGATCTAAATTTTAAAATTCGTACTCATACACAAAATGATAAATATACAAAGTTATTGAATTGATATTGCATCAGTGTAACATTTACAATTTAAAAAAAACATTTTTTTTCTCTTTTCTATCTACCGTTTTTCTTTAACCATTTCTCTTCTTCAAATAAGAACAAAGAATCTAAATTCTAAAGTCAAATTTCGGTAAAATCAATCATCCTTAGAATTGAGTCCCTTAGTTGACTCAAATTTCTTGAGCATCCCTCTATAGACGATACAAACTAAAATTGTCATCCTTCTTCTCGAGACTCTCTATCTAATTATCATATGGGGAGGTACAATAACATCATCATCATTAGTGTACTCGTCTTCTGAAAAGTTTAACAATATATGTTAATTCTCTTATCTTGATGTATGTAATACAAATAGGATTTCAACAGTCAATCAAATATTTTTAATTATTGAGATTTACAATACTTTCTACGTAGTTTGCAAATTAAATAAAACTTGTTACTTCTTTTATTCCATTTTATTTGACATAGATATATTAATTTTATGAAATAATCAAATTCTTTATATGTTTTTTACAAGTATTGTATGTTGGTAATACTCATTATTTATAGTATACATTCCATAATTTTTAAATATTTAAAAAATTAAAAAACAAGACAAACAAATTAAAACAAAAATACCATCAAGAAAGGAAAAATAGTGCAGCTGCCAAGTAGGCATGTCGATCAGGACCTAACTGGTTATTGTGTGTGGAGGTTGCGCCCATGCTTGCATGCGCGTGTGCTGGTGTATGCGCGCGTGTGTATGTACGTGCGCGTGCGTGCATGCGTGATCCTCGTAAACTTCACCTTTCATTCTATTTAACCAGGTCCCCAATATTCCTTTTTTGAAGCCCTAATTTTTTACTTTCTCCAATTGCCGCCCAACTTTCCTATTTCTACCTCTTTCATCCAAAAGCCCGAACAACTATTTAAGTCAGTTTGTTTGTTCTTGTCATTTCTGAATTCTTTTTTTTTTTATTTTCTTGTTTTTTTTTAATTTATCGATTTACTATGAAATTTTGAATGAATATTTGTAACTATGAAAGGATGTTTCCTCAACAATTGTCAGAAAAGAAATAAAGATGAACATATCACAAAATATGATTCAAATTATTTAAATACAGGTTAAATGGAGTAACTTTATTTATTTTCTCATTGGATGTTGAATGATTTGATTTTTCTTTGTATGATTTATTTTAACAATATTTTTGGTTGTTATTGAAAAGGAAAGTGAGGAAGGAGATAACAATGTTGGGAATCGAATTCTCATTAAAAAGTTTTGAGGTAGTTAACCAACTTAACTACTAAAATTTTCATTGATACCGTATGTTTAGTCTTTTTCCAATTTTATATGTGTTCATTTTCTTATTTATTTTTAACAAGCTGTGTATTTGATCTCAATTCTAAGATTCTTAATTTAAAACTCATACATACACAAAATCATAAATACACAAAGTTATTGAATTGATATTACATCAGTGTCACATTTACAATGAAAAAAAAGAACATTTTTTTCTCTTTTCTATGTAATGTTTTTCCTCAACCATTTCTCTCCTTCTAATACGAACAAAGAGACTAAATTATAAAGTCATATTTTGGTAAAATCAATCATTCATAGAATTGAGTCCCTTAGTTGAGTCGAATTTCTTCTTTTGATCATCCCTCCGTAGATGATACAAACTAAAATTGTCATCATTTCTCTTGAAACTCTCCATCTATTTATCTTATGGGGTGTCACAACAATCATCATCATTAGTGTAATCATCTTAGAAAATTTTTAATAATATGTATTACTTCTCTTATCTCGATGTATGAAGCACAAATAGATTTCAAAAGTCAATCAAATATTGTTAATTATTGAGATTTACAATACTTTCTATGTAGTTTTAAAATTAAATAATACATGTTACTTCTTTTATCCCATTTTATTTGACATAGATATATTAATATTATGAATCAATTGAATTTTTATATGTTTTTACATGTATTTTAAGTTGGTAATTATCATTATTTATAGTATATATTATATAATTTTTAAATACTCAAAAAATAAAAAAACAAGAAATACAAATTAAAAAATAATCAAAAAAGGAAAAATAGTGTAGCTGCCAGGCAGGCATATCGATCATGACCTACCTGGTTATTGTGTGTGCGGGGTGCGTGCATGCGTGTATGCGTGTGTGCATGAGTGCGTGTGAGCTGGTGTGCATGTGTGTGCCTGCGTGATCCTCGTAAACTTCACCTCTAATTTTATTTAACCAGGTCACCCAATATTCCTTTTTTCTAAGCCCTAATTTTTTTTAATTCTCCAATTGCTGCCCAACTTTCCTATTTCTCCCCCTTTCAGCCAAAAGTCAGAACAACTCTTCAAGTCAGTTCGTTTATTCTTGTCGTTTCTGAATTCCTTTTTTTATTTTCTTCTTCTTTTTCTCAGCTATACATTTACAATGAAATTTTGTATGAATATACGTAACCATGAGAGAATGTTTCCTCAAAAATTGTCTAGAAAAGGAATGAAGATGAATATATCGCAAAATATTATTCAAATTGTTTAAATATCAATGAAATGGGGTAACTCTATTTATTTTCTCAATGAATGTTGAATGATTTTATTTTTATTTGTATGATTTATTTTAACAATATTTTTTAATTGTTACTGAAAAGGAAAATGAGGAAGGAGATTACAATGTGGGAATCAAACTCTCGTCAATAATTTTTCAGGTAGTCAGCCAGCATAACTACTAAAATACCCTTAATGCCCTATGTTTAGTTTTTTCCCATTTAATATTTCTTCGTTTTCTTATTTATTTTTAACAAGATTTGTGTTTGATCTAAATTTTAAAATTCGTACTCATACCCAAAATCATAAATATACAAAGTTATTGAATTGATATTACATCAGTGTCACATTTACAATTAAAAAAAGAATATTTTTTTCTCTTTTCTATCTACCGTTCTTCTTTAACCATTTCTCTGCTTCTAATACGAGCAAAGAGACTAAATTATAAAGTCAAGTTTCGGTAAAATCAATCATCCTTAGAATTGAGTCCCTTAGTTGACTCAAATTTCTTCTCTTGAGCATCCCTCCATAGACGATACAAACTAAAATTTTCATCATTCTTATCGAGACTCTCTATCTAATGATCATATGGAGAGGTACAACAACATCAACATCAACATCATCATCATTAGAGTACTTGTCTTCGGAAAAGTTTAATAATATATGTTAATTCTCTTATCTTGAAGTATATAATACAAATAGAATTTCAAAAGTCAATCAAATATTGTTAATTATTTAGATTTACTATACTTTCTACGTAGTTTTCAAATTGAATAATACATGTTACTTCTTTTATTACATATTTTTTGACATAGATATATTAATTTTATGAATTAATCAAATTCTTTATATGTTTTTTACAAGTATTTAATGTTGGTAATACTCATTATTTATAGTATACATTAAATAATTTTTTAAAATTTAAAAAATTAAAAAACAAGACAAAAAAGTTAAAAAAAAAATACCGTCAAAAAAGGAAAAATAGTGCAGCTGCCAAGTAGGCATGTCGATCATGACCTAACTGGTTATTGTGCGTGGAGGTTGCGCCCGTGCGTGCATGCGCTTGTGAGGGTGTATGCGCGCGGGTGTATGTGTGTGCGCGTGCGTGCATGCTTGATCGTCGTAAACTTCACCTTTCATTCTATTTAACCAGGTCCCCAATATTCCTTTTTTAAGCCCTAATTTTTTACTTTCTCCAATTGCTGCCCAACTTTCCTATTTCTACCCCTTTCAGCCAAATGCCCGAACAAGTCTTCAAGTCAGTTTGTTTGTTCTTTTCATTTCTGAATTCCTTTTTTTATTTTCTTGTTCTTTTTTTAATTTATCGATTTACTTTTTGAATGAATATACGTAACTATGAGAGGATGTTTCCTCAACAACTGTCAGAAAAGAAATAAAGATGAACATATCACAAAATATGATTCAAATTATTTAAATACTGGTTAAATGGGGTAACTTTATTTATTTTCTCATTGGATGTTGAATGATTTTATATTTCTTTGTATGATTTATTTTAACAATATTTTTGATTGTTATTGAAAAGGAATGTGAGGAAGGAGATAACAATGTTGGGAATCGAATTCTCATCAAAAAGTTTTGAGGTAGTCAACCAACTTAAATACTAAAATTTTCATGAATACCATATGTTTAGTCTTTTCCCAATTTTATATGTGTTCATTTTCTTATTTATATTTAACAAGCTTTGTATTTGATGTCAATTCTAAAATTCTTAATTTAAAACTCTTATTCATACAGAAAATCATAAATACACAAAGTTATTGTATTTATATTCCATCAGTGTCACATTTACAATGGAAATAAAAGAATAGTTTTTTTCTCTTTTATTTCTATCTTTTTTTTCTAACCATTTATCTGGTTTTAATACGAACAAAGATACTAAATTATAAAGTTCTGTTTCAGTAAAAACAATCATCCTTAGAATTGAGTCCCTTAGTTATTTCAAATTTCTTCTCTTCAGCATCCCTCCATAAACGATAGAAACTAAAATTGTTATCATTCTTGTCGAAACTCTCCATCTAATTATCATATGGGGTTGCAGAACAACATCATCATCATTAGTTTAATCATTTTCTAAACATTTAAATAATATGTGCTACTTCTCTTATCGCAATGTATGTAGCACAAATAGATTTCAAAAGTCAATCAAATGTTGTTAATTATTGAGATTTACAATACTTTCTACGTAGTTTTAAAATTAAATAATACATGTTACTTCTTTTATCCCATTTTATTTGACATAGATATATTAACTTTATGAATCAATTGAATTTTTATATGTTTTTTACAAGTATTTTAAGTTGGTAATTATCATTATTTATATTATATATTATATAATTTTTAAATACTTAAAAAATAAAAAAAAAGACAGACAAATTAAAAAATAATCAAAAAAGGAAAAATAGTGCAGCTGCCAGGCAGGCATATCAATCATGACCTGCCTGGTTATTGTGTGTGCGGGATGCGTGCGTGCGTGTATGCGCGTGTGCGTGTATGCGCGTGTGCATGTGTGCGTGTGAGCTGGTGTGCATGTGTGTGCGTGCGTGATTGTAAAGACCCAAAAATGGACGTGATGGCACTCGTCTTATCCCACCAAGACAAGTCAGCCTAAAACTCAACCATTACAATAAAGTGCGGAAATAAAATATAAGTAACTTAATAAAACCCCCAAAACCTGGTAGTCACGTGTACAAGCCTCTAAAGTATTACAATTGATTCAAAAGAAAAACTCAAGTCTCAAATGAACTTGTTTCTAGAATAGAACAAGATCATAATTATGGAGAAGAAAGTCTACTGAGATAGAAACAGCTACCTCACAAATCTCCAAGAAGCCTCGAAAAAGAAGAGAATGACAAGTACAACAAAAAACCAGGCCCATAGCCTACAAAAATTTGTAGAAGAAAGGGGTGAGTACCAAACCACACAGTACTCAGCTAGTAAACCTCTAAACACAAGCTAAGGGGATGAAATACGGGTACTCCTACCACCCCCGACCGAACCTCCACACCTACAACCTGCATTAAAATCAACCCAACCTAACAGCTCACAGTTTACATAGCACCTAGCTCAACAACAACACTTTAACAAAGTGCATATCCTCATCAACAATTCTTCAACAAATTTCATATCCGCAATAACAGGCTCAATATTGATCAATCACAAGTTCCACAAAAAGGCAATCAGAAAATCAGAAAAACACGATATCAAGTTCACTAATGATAAGTATGTGCAATGCAATGGATGCAATGTCATGTATAATGATGCATGTCTGACCTAGTGATACACACCCGCTGTCTCTCAGTCCGGGACCCATGGGGGACATATCTGTCCATGCATCTGTTGCGGCGCACGACACTACCCTCGATAATAGTAACCATCGCGGCGCGCGATACGTCCCTCGAAATATAGTATCCATCGCGGCGCGCGATACGTCCCTCGAAATGGTACATCCTCTTAAGTACTCATTCTTTTTCAATGCACATAACACTTGTCACAACCAATGCGTCAGAATGATGCAGATGACAAGTTCACACAAATAATGAGGAGATGACCATTTTCATAACAAAGCGCACTTCACAACCACACAAACATGAAGTCACATCAACAATGATTCAACAAGCCTTCAACCCTTTCTCAACACATCACACATAAACAATTGATCACATTGCCTTTTGTTATCCCCTTTTTTTTCATCATTAGAATTAATCAATGTGGACAAGTCAACCCATCACCAATCCCGTTATTCCCAAACATATACCACAAGGAAATACACGCATTTCATACACTTAACAAGAGTTTAGAAATCCACTTGCCTCAAATAGTCGAACAATCACTCTGAACTTGAGCTTTTTCCTTTCGTTGTACTTCCAAACCAATACAATCTATTCCTATTAAGGATCACAATAAGATTTTAAACCTAACAACATCCATATCACTATGTGTCTAACATAGACCAAAAATCTTAGAGGACAAATTTATAATCAAGTTCTTAACTTTTGATGTCATTTGACATGTCAACTCTTTTAACTTTTCTCCAATTTTCAAGTTTAGGGTTAAGTCTTAATTCCTCAAATATCACAAGTCTAATGCTGTTCACAAAATACATTACACTTTATATTTATTTACCTATCTCAATATATCAAAACTTAAATTATATGTGACAATTATAACAAGGAATTAGAGAAACACTAAAAATCCAAATTATGGACATAATATTTTAATTTACAAGAAAACCAAAACTTTTCAGAACTCAAATTGACACATGCTATATTCTTAGAAACTATCCCTCAACAATTAATTATCCAATTACTGATCGATAATTACCCTCAAATTATTTGATCGTCATTAACATTACCACTGTGATAATTACGAAAAAACAAAAATATGAAAATTGTCAAAACTGGTTCGCTAAATTCTGAATCAACTATAACCATTAAATCATTATTCCTAGTAGTCACCATTTGCCTATTAGTAGCCAATCATCATCGTTCCTCAATTCCAAAATTTCTTTATACATATATACCAATTTTTCAATTTTTCTTATCCCAAATTCTCTTTTTCCTCTTCAAAACCTACATTAAAGTAATACTAACAATTATTATAATTGCATAAAAGAATTTGGCCGTGATAATCACTGGATTGCACGAAATTCAATTTTAATCCATTATAACTCATAAATATACAAAGGATTAATCAAGTTTGCAATTTACTCCCTTCTTACTCTTTTTTTCACTCATTATTATAATGATAATAAAATAATTAAAACTACATTTGACCTCAATGCACATTTTCAATTGCATAATTAATAAATTTAGAAAAGTTACCTGATCGTGAAGTGCACAGGATGGTTTCCATGCCGGTTGCCGCTCTACGCAGGTAATTCTCCTTTTTTTTCCTTAAGTTATGAACAAAAATACTCTCAACCCTAATAATTTATTTTCCTATAAGGGTTAAGTATTATATGATACTAATTTAATTTTTTTATTTATAAATTTAATCCATAATTATTAATTACAATTAGTTATTTAATAATTAATCATCAATTAATTTATTCTTAATTAAATAAATATTCAAAATTTTCAAAAATGACCTTTCGGGTCATTACAGTGATCCTCATAAACTACACCTTTCATTCTATTTAACCAGGCGAACCGATATTCCTTTTTTCTAAGCCCTAATTTTTACTTTCTCCAATTGCCACCCAACTCTCCTATTTCTCCCCCTTTCAGCCAAAAGTCAGAACAACTCTTCAAGTCAGTTCGCTTGTTCTTGTCGTTTCTTAATTCCTTTTTTTATTTTCTTCTTCTTTTTCTCAGCTATCCATTTACAATGAAATTTTGAATAAATATACGTAACAATGAGAGAATGTTTCCTCTAAAATTGTCCCGAAAAGGAATGAAGATGAAGATATTGCAAAGTATGATTCAAATTATTTAAATATCGGTTAAATGGGGTAACTCTATTTATTTGCTCAATGAATGTTGAATGACTTTATTTTTCTTTGTATGATTTATTTAAATATATTTTTTAATTGTTACTGAAAAGGAAAATGAGGAAGGAGATTACAATGTGGGGAATCAAACTCTCGGCAATAATTTTTCAGGTAGTCAGCCAGCATAACTACTAATATACTCTTAATGCCGTATGTTTTGTCTTTTCCCATTTAATATGTCTTCGTTTTCTTATTTGTTTATAACAAGATTTGTGTTTGCTCTAAATTTTAAGATTTGTACTCATACCCAAAATCATAAATATACAAAGTTATTGAATTGATATTTCATCAAAGTCACATTTACAATTAAAAAAAGAATATTTTTTTCTCTTTTCTATCTAGTGTTCTTCTTTAACCTTCTCTGTGCTTCTAATACGAACAAAGAGACTAAATTATAAAGTCATGTTTCGATAAAATCAATCATCCTTAGAATTGAGTCCCTTAGTTGACTCAAATTTCTTCTCTTGAGCATCCCTCCATAGACGATACAAACTAAAATTGTCATCATTCTTATCGAGACTCTCTATCTAATTATCATATGGAGAGGTACAACAACATCAACATCATCATTATTAGTGTACTCGTCTTTCGGAAAAATTTAATAATATATGTTAATTCTCTTATCTTGATGTATGTATGTCACGACCCAAAACGAGCCGCGAGTGGCACCCACACTTATCCTACTATGTGAGCGAACCAACCAATCTAAACCCCAACATTTCAACCATAATAAACAAAATATAATGCGGAAGACTTAAAACTCATTAACGGAATCAATTAATAACTTCTAAAATTTAATACTTATCATCCCCAAAATCTGGAAGTCATCACCACAAGAACATCTATCCTCAAATTACTAAATCTAAGAATATCTAGGAAGCTAAAATAAATAAACAGCTAGTCCATGCCGGAACTTCAACGCATCAAGACATGAAGAAGAAGATCCAGTCCAAGCTAGAAGCAATAGCTCACCCTGAGATCTGACGTGATGAAGACTGGCTAGAGTTGCGGTTGAGTTGAAGACGATGGCACGTTTGCTGCACTCCACAATTAACAAAGAAAAACAAATACAAGTAGGGGTCAGTACAAGGCACAAGTACTGAGTAGATATCATCGGCCAACTCAAAATAGAAAGCAATATATTTCAGATAATAACATAAAATCAACTAATATTCTTAACAGGTGACAACAACATTTACCATAACCCTTGGCCACAACACCAAGCACATCTATGAGGACTCAAGCCTCCACACCATACTCATTTGG
>NC_028637.1:16750418-16817610 GCF_001406875.1 Solanum pennellii | reverse complement strand
TGTTCTTTCTATTTTTCTTATTCAAACCCTTTTTCTTTTACCCTAATTGTCATATAATTAAGTATAAAAGATGATAAAAATAACCCACTATTTATTTCAAGGTTATCTCCTTTAACCCCCAAGTAATTGAATTATTAACATTAACCTACTAACTTTATAATTATAAGCATGAATAGTCCAAAACGCCCCTTTAAAAACTTTAGCAGAATTCCGACCCAGTCAGGGTTACGCAGCCTGTGACGGTCCGTCATGACTGTGACGGTCCGTCCTGCAGGTCCGTCACAAAGTTCAGAGAGTTAATTCTGTGGAAAGATTTGTGACGGTCCGTCGTGCCAACGATGGTCCGTCCTGCCATTCCGTCGTGAAGTTCAGAGAGTCGATCTCAGTACCCAAATTTTCAGAATCTAAGTGTTTTGGAACGAGACCCCCTCGACGGTCCGTCGTGCCCACGACGGTCCGTCGTGGGATCCGTCGACCCTGACAGTTATTACCAGAATAAACTCTACTGCTCAAAACGACTAAACAGGTCGTTACAATGTAATACAAATAGAATTTCAAAAGTCAATCAAATCTTGTTAATTATTGAGCTTTACAATACTTTCTACGTAGTTTTCAAATTAAATAATGCGTGTTACTTCCTTTATCTCATTTTATTTGACATAGGAATATTAATTTTATTAATTAATCAAATTCTTTATATTTTTTTACAAGTATTTTATGTTTGTAATAATCATTATTTATAGTATATATTACATAATTTTTAAATGTTTAAAAAATTAAAAAACAAGACAAAAAATTTAAAACAAAAATACCATCAAAAAAGGAAAAATAGCGCAGCTGCCAGGAAGGCATGTCGATCATGACCTAACTGGTTATTGTGTGTACGGTGCGCCCGTACGTGCTTACGCGTGTGCGGGTGTATGCGCGCGCGTGCGTGTGGATGCGTGTGCATGCATGCGTGATCCTCGTAAACTTCAACTTTCATTCTATTTATACAGATCCCCAATATTCCTTTTTTTAAAGACCTAATTTTTTACTTTCTCCAATTGCTGCCCAACATTCCTATTTCTCCCCCTTTCATCCAAAAGCACGAACAACTCTTAAAGTCAATTCATTTGTTCTTGTCATTTCTGAATTTCTTTTTTTATTTTCTTGTTCTTTTTTTAATTTATACATTTAGTATGATATTTTGAATGAATATATGTAACCATTAGAGGATGTTTCCTCAACAATTGTCTGAAAAGAAATAAAGATGAACATATCATAAAATATGATTCAAATTATTTAAATAGATGTTAAATGGGGTAACTTTTTTTATTTTCTCATTGAATGTTGAATGATGTGATTTTTCTTTGTATAATTTAGTTTAACAATATTTTTTGATTGTTATTGAAAAGGAAAGTGAGGATGGAGATTACAATGTGGGGAATCGAACTCTCATCAAAAAGTTTTGAGGTACTCAACCAACTTAAATACTAATTTTCATTAATACCGTATGTTTAGTCTTTTCCCAATTTTATATATGTTCATTTTCTTTTTTATTTTTAACAAGCTTTGTATTTGATCTCAATTCTAAAATTCTTAATTTAAAACTCGTACTCATACACAAAATCATAAATACACAAAGTTATTGAATTTTTATCCATCAGTGTCACATTTACAATGAAAAAAAAAGAATAATTTTTTTCTCTTTTATATCTATCTTTTTTTCCTAACTATTTCTCTGGTTTTAATACGAACAAAGAGACTAAATTATAAAGTTTTGTTTCAATAAAATCAATCATCCTTAGAATTGTGTCCTTAGTTATCTTAAATTTCTTCTCTTGAGCATCCCTCCATAAACGATACAAACTAAAATTGTCATCATTCTTCTCGAAACTCTCCATCTAATTATCATATGGGGTGGCACAACAACATCATCATCATTAGTGTAATCATTTTCAAAACATTTAAATAATATGTGCTACTTCTCTTATCGCAATGTATGTAGCACAAATAGATTTCAAAAGCCAATCTAATGTTGTTAATTATTGAGATTTACAATACTTTCGACGTACTTTTCAATTTAAATAATACATTTTGCTTCTTTTATCCCATTTATTTGACTTAGATATAGTAATTTTATGAATCGATCGAATTTTTATATTTTTTTACAAGTATTTTAAATTGGTAATTATCATTATTTATAATATATATATAATTTTTAAATACATAAAAAATTAAATAACAAGACAGACAAATTAAAACAAAAAAATAATCAAAAAAGAAAAAATAGTGCAGCTGTCAGGCATGCATATCGATCAGGAACTACCTGGTTATTATGTGTAGGGATGCGTGCATGCGTGTATGCACGTGTGCGTGTGTGCGTGAGAGCAGGCGTGCGTGTGCGTGCGTGATCCTCGTAAACTTTAACTTCCATTCTATTTAACCAGGTCACCCAATGTTCTTTTTTTCTAAGCCCTAATTTATTTTACTTTTTCCAATTGCCGCCCAACTTTCCTATTTCTCCTCTTTCAGTCAAAAGTACGAACAACTCTTCAAGTCAATTCGATTGTTCTTGTTATTTCTGAATTCCTTTTTTTTATTATCTTCGTCTTTTTCTCAGCTATACATTTACTATGAAATTTTGAATAAATATATGTAACCATGAGAGGATGTTTCCTCAATAATTGTCAGAAAAAGAAATTGTTATTGAAAAGGAAAATGAGGAAGGAGATTACAATATGGGGAATCAAAATCTCGTCAACTATTTTTCAAGTAGTCAACCAACTTAACTACTAAAATTCCCCTTAATACTGTATGTTTCGTCTTCTCCCATTTAATATGTCTTCGTGTTATTATTTATTGTTAACAAGCTTTGTGTTTGATATCAATTCATAAATACGTACTCATACACCAAAACATAAATACACAAAGTTATTGAATTGATAATACATCAGTGTCACATTTACAATGAAATTTTATTTTCTCTTTTCTATCTACCGTTTATCCTTAACCATTTCTCTTCGTCTAATACGAACAAAGAGACTAAATTATAAAGTTATTTTTCGGTAAAATCAATCATCCTTAGAATTGAGTCCCTTATTCGACTCAAATTCATTCTCTTGAGCATCCCTCCATAGATGATACAAACTTAAATTAGCATCATTCTTCTCGAAACTCACTATCTAATTATCATATGTGGAGGCATACCAACATCATCATCAGCAGTGTACTCGTCTTCGAAAAAGTTCAATAATATATGTTACTTCTCTTATCTTGATGTATGTAATACACATAGAATTTCAAAAGTCAATCAAATATTGTAAATTATTGAGATTTACAATACTTTCTACGAAGTTTTCAAATTAAATAATACATGTTTCTTCTTTTATCCCATATTATTTGACATAGATATATTAATTTTATGAATTAACCAAATTTATTATATGTTTTTTACAAATATTTTAAGTTGGTAGTAATCATTATTTATAGCATATATTACATAATTTTTAAATATTTAAAAAATTAAAAACAAGACAAATAAATTAAAATTAAATAACCATTAAAAAAGGAAAAGTAGTGTAGCTGCCAGGCAGACATGTCGATCATGACCTAATTGGTTATTGTGTGTGGAGGGTGCGTGTGTGCGTGTGCGTGCGTGCGTGCGTAATTCTCGTAAAGTTCACCTTTCATTCTATTTAACCAGGTCATCCAATATTCCTTTTTTCTAAGCCCTAATATTTACTTTCTTCAATTGTTGCCCAACTTTCCTATTTCTCCCCCTTTCAGCCAAAAGCCCGAACAACTCTTCAAGTCAGTTCGTTTGTTCTTTTCATTTTTGAATTCCTTATATTAATTTCTTGTTATTTTTTTAAGTTATCCATTTACTATGAAATTTGAATGAATATACATGATCATGAGAGGATGTTTACTCAACAATTGTGTGAAAAGAAATAAAGATTAAGTTATCACAAAATATGATTTAAATTATTTAAATACAGGTTAAATAGGGTAACTTTATTTATTTTCTCATTGAATGTTGAATGATTTGATTTTTCTTTGTATGATTTATATTAACAATATCTTTTTGATTGTTATTGAAAAGGGAAATGAGGAAGGAGATTACAATGTGGGGAATCGAACTCTCACCAACAAGTTTTGAGGTAGTCAACCAACTTAACTACTAAAATTTTCATTAATACCGTATGTTTAGTCTTTTCCCATTTATATGTCTTCATTTTCTTATTTATTAATCTTTGTATTTGATCTCAATTCTAAAATTCTTAATTTAAAATTCTTAGTTATACACAAAATCATAAATACTCAAAGTTATTGAATTTATATTCCATCACTGTCACATTTACAATGAAAAAAAAGAATAATATTTTTCTCTTTTCTATATATCTTTTTTTGTAACCATTTCTTTGCTTTTAATACGAACAGATAGGGTAAATTATAAAGTTCTGCTTCGGTAAACTCAAACATCCTTAGAATTGAGTCCCTTTGTTGACTCAAATTCCTTCTCTTGATTATCCCTCCATAGTCTATACAAACTAAAATTGTCATCATTCTTCTCGAAACTCTCTGTTTAATTACCATATGGGGTAGCATAACAACATCATCATCATTAGTGTACTCGTCTTTAAAAAAGTTTAATAATATGTGTTACTTCTCTTATCCCGATTTATGTCGCACAAATAGATTTCAAAAGTCAATCAAATGTTGTTAATTATTGAGATTTACAATACTTTCTACGTAGTTTTCAAATTAAATAATATATGTTACTTCTTTTATCCCATTTTATTTGATATAGATATAATAATTTTATGAATCAGTCGAATTTTTTATATGTTTTTTACAAGTATTTTATGTTGTTAATTATCATTATTTATATTATATATGTTGGGTATGTATCAAGAATTTATGGGAAATAGAGGGAAAGAAAAGAAGTTGTAAAGTTGAATTCTTGAATTGTTGGGAATTTGAAAAGTCTTCTTATACTTTAATGAAAAGGTATTTGTCCCTCATCGGTGGTGGAAAGAAAAATAGGAGAGTTTAAAAATTCTGAATGTAATGGTTGTTGACATTATTAATAAAAATTCTGCTTCTGTTTACTTATTGGAGTCAAATGATTTATGGCATGCCCATTTGGGACATGTAAATTACAAATCCTTGCTAAAATTTGTTACTATAGAAGTGTCGCCTAATTTTAAATGCGATAAATCGAAACGCAAAATTTGTGTGGAAAGTTAGTTTGTCAAAAACCCTTATAAGTCTGTTGAAAGAAATTCTAAAACTTTAGACTTAATTCACACAGATATATGTGATATGAAGTCGACACCATCTCGTGGTAAAAATATTTTATAACTTTTTTTGATGATTGCACTTGATTTTGTTATGTATATTTGCTTAGTAGTAAGAATGAAGCAATTGATGCATATAAGAAATACAAAAATGAAGTGGAGAACCAATTGAATCTAAAGATAAAAATGATTCAGAGTGATAGTGGTGGAGAATACGAATCTCCTTTTACAGAGATATGTTTGGAATATGGTATTATTCATCAAACTACTGCATCTTATACACCATAGTCAAATGGTTTGGCGGAACGGAAGAATAGAACATTAAATGAAATGATGAATGCCTTAATGATCAATTCTGATTCATCGTGAAACCTTTGGGGAGAATCCATCCTTAGGGCTAATAAAATACTCAATAGAGTACCCCATCGAAAAGCACAATCAATTCCACATTAGTTGTGGAAAAGAAGGAAACCCAATTTGAAATATTTCAAAGTGTGGGGGTGTTTAGCCAAGGTAGTGGTTCCTTTACCTAAGAGGGTTAAAATTGGACCCAAAACAGTAGACTGTGTATTTATTGGTATGCTGTGAACAGTAAGGCCTGTCGGTTTTTGGTTCACAAATATGATAATCCTGAGATTCATGATAATAAGATAATTGAGTCAGATAATGCAAATTTTTTTAAAAACATTTATCCGTATAAAACTGAATGTGAGTCTACAAGTGAAAGACCTAAACGACCACGAGAAGAATCAACAAAAAATATTCTAACTAGTGAGGATCCTAGGTGTAGTACTCACAACGGAAACCTGCTTCTTTTAGACCAGATTTTGTAGCAATTGCTTGAAAATGAGCCTCAAACATTTAAAGCAGCTATGTCTTCGTCTGAGTCAACTTATTGGAAAGAAGCTGTCAATAGTGAGATTGAATCAATTTTAAGTAATCACACTTGGGAATTGGCTAATCTTCCTCCAGAAAATAAACCTTTCGGATCAAAATGGATCTTTAAAAGAAAAATGAAATCTGATGGGACTATTGACAAATATAAGGCTAGACTGGTAGTCAAGGGATACAAACAAAAGGAAGGTCTGGACTACTTTGAAACATACTCTAGTAACAAGGATAACATCAATTAGGATGTTAATAGCACTAGCAGCAGTGCCTGATCTTAAAATCCACCAAATGGATGTAAAGACAACCTTCTTAAATAGAGAGTTGGAGGAAGAAATTTACATGGAACAACCCTAAGGGTTTGTAGTTCCTGGTAAAGAAAAGAAAGTATCCATACTTGTAAAGTCACTTTATGGACTCAAGCAAACACCCAAACAATGGCATGCTAAATTTGACCAAATAATATTGGCAAATGGATTCAAGATTAATGAATGTGATAAATGTTTTTACATTAAAAATGTTATGAAACATGAAGTCATTGTTTGTTTGTATGTTGATGACATGTTAATAATGATTAAAGACATCGAATGATATAAATGCTACTAAGCGCATGCTGTCCAGCAAGTTCGATATGAAGGACTTAGGAGTTGTTGATTTGATCTTAAGGGTCAGGATTATCCAAACTCCACAGGGACTAGCATTATCTCAATCTCATTATATTGAAAGAGTTTTGGATAAGTTCAAGTACATGAATTTCAATGTTGTCAAAATTTCAATTGATTTAAGATGTACATTTAAAAAGAATGAAGGTCAAAGTGACTTTCAATTGGAATATGTCAGAGTGTTGGGAAGTTTGATGTATATTATGAATTGTATGCGACCAGATATAACATGTGCTATTTGAAAACTGAGTCGGTTCACTAGTAATCTGAATCAAACTCACTGGATGACAATGAAACGTGTGTTAGGTTATCTAAAATATACACAACACTATGCTTGCATTATAATAAATATCCTGTTGTGATTGAAGGATATAGTGATGCGAATTGGATCACCGGGTCAAATGAAGTAAAGTCCACAAGTGGTTATGTGTTCATAGTTGGTGGCGGAGCAGTCTCTTGGAAATCATCCAAACAGACATGTATTGATCGCTACACAATGAAGCTGAATGGCTCTGAATTTCCTAGAGGATATTCCATTCAGGGCCAAACCTGTTGGACATATTTGCATATATTGCGATAGTCAAGCAGCAATAGGTAGGGCAGGGAGCATCATGTACAACGAGAAGTCTCGTCATATACGACGGAGACATAACACCGTAAGACAACTTCTCTCTAGTAGAATTATCACAATTGACTATGTAAAGTCAAGCGATAATGTGTCAGATCCACTAACGAAAGGCCTAGACAGTTGAAGGATCATCTAAGGGAATGGATTTACGTCTTAGGACAAGTCAGCATGATGGTAACTCTATCTAGCAGAATGGAGATCACAAGAGCTAGATTCAAAGAGAAAAACAATGTTGTGGCTGACGTTTCGACATTGTCAATTAACTCAATCCATTCTCATGATGAAAACAATGTTCAGGAACAAGGTTAAGACTTTAAGGCTTGTTAATGAGGTAATAAAGCTTAAAGTTTTTAATGATTTGCTAAGTTTGGTAAATTTGATCAACTAGTGTATCTACGAGATGACACGGTTAGAAATCACCTATATGAGTGTGAAGTGTAAGCCGCTTCAAAGAGAATTTTATGTCAAAAGTCTATTCTCTATACACTCATGAAACCAGGAGGTGTTCATGGCTGAAACGAACACAACCGAAAGAAACATTAACAGTAAATGGTTAATTGTGTGACATATGGTTGTCTAGGTATACACCAAAGCTCGAAGGTTCAAAGATATCACATTTACCGATTGACCGAGTATATCCGACATATGTTCACTACTGAAAGTCCAAGAGTCTTATCCAGATGCAATTAATCCTTGCATGTAAAGTACACAATTTTCTGTGCATTCCTATGTTATAACCACTCCCATCAATGTGGGGGATTTTTAGGTTTGTTGCAAGAATTGATGGGAAATAGAGGGAAAGAAAACAACTTGTAAAGTTGAGAAGTTGAAAAGTCTTCTTATGCTTTAATAAAAAGGTATTTGTTCCTCATCGGTGGTGGACAGAAAAATCGGTGGTGGACAGAAAAATAAGAGAGTTTAAATATAGAAACACTCCTATTAATTGTTAAAGGGGTTGGAAAGAGGGATCCCACCCCCCGCGTCGTCGTCGCCGTCGCTCGCTCAGCTCGGCTATGGCTACGACTTTGGCAAATAATCGAGAGATTATTTTTGGACAAAGTTTGTTTTAATTATTTAATTAATTAATTAATTAATTAATTAAATGGTCAAAAGTGTTTTCAATTAATTAGTTGACATTTTCAGTTATTTAATTGAAATTAACCGAAACGTTTTAATTTTTTAGTTGATTAACCCGACCCGATTCACCGCGCGTGACCCTTTTATTTAAACTTTCCCGTTTTTTATTTAAAAATTCCCCCCATAACTGTTCTGAAAGGTTTCATTTTTCAGAAACAGTCAGTACAATTTGAAAGGTTACAAACATTCATTACTGGTCGTGTGGATTCTGAAAGGGTTGCAACCTTTTGGAACCTGTTCTTGTTGCCTATAAATACCATTCATTTTTCAAAATATTTACTAACGAATTTTCTGAGTTTCTTCTTCTTCTTCTGCACAAAAAATTTCTTCGTGTGCTTTCCTGCTGTTGATTGGTTCGCTGATACCAGAGTTTTTAGTATCAATATTCTGGTGATTGAGATCATTTTACCCTGGGAGGTTATATTCCAAATTAAACATCGGATACTAGAGGGAAATAATTTTCTTAAGGGGACACTGTGAGTTCAGTGGACTTGACCTTTTCTTGTTAAAACTTTATTCACATTCTGGTACATTTTACAAATTTTTTGTGAATTAAATTTCTGTTCATCTTTCTTACTGCTTCTATAAATTTTAGTTACTACGTGTTTCTGAACAATTTATTAGAATCAGTAATTTCTGGTTTTCAAACACAGATTGGCAACAATATATTACATTATTTTTAAATATTTAAAAAATTAAAAAACAAGACAAACAAATTAAAACAACAGAATAATAAAAAAAGGAAAAATAATGCAGCTGCCAGGCAGGCAAATCGATCATGACCTACCTGGTTATTGTGTGTGAGGGTGTGTGCGTGCGTGATCCTCGTAAACTTCACCTTTCATTCTATTTAACCAGGTAACAGAATATTCCTTTTCTCTAAGCCCTAATTTTTTTTATTCTCTCCAATTGCCTCCTAACTTTCATATTTCTCCCCCTTTCAGCCAAAAGCCCGAACAACTCTTCAAGTCAGTTCGCTTGTTCTTGTCGTTTCTGAATTCCTTTTTTTATTTTCTTCTTCTTTTTCTCAGCTATCCATTTACAACGAAATTTTGAATGAATATACGTAACCATGAGAGGATGTTTTCTCAAGAACTGTCCAGAAAAGGAATGAAGATGAAGATATCACAAAATATGATTCAAATTATATATGTACCGGTTAAATTAGGTAACTCTATTTATTTGCTCATTGAATGATGAATGATTTTATTTTTCTTTGTATGATTTATTTTAACAATACTTTTTAATTGTTATTGAAAAGGAAAATGAGAAAGGAGATCACAATGTGGGGAATCGAACTCTCATCAACAAGTTTTCAGGTAGTCAACCAATTTAACTACTAAAAATCTCTTTAATACCGTATGTTTAGCCTTTTCTCATTTTATATGTCTTCATTTTCTTATTTATTTTTAACAAGCTTTGTATTTGATCTCAATTCTAAAATTATTAATTTAAAATTCGTACTCATACACATAATCATAAGTACACAAAGTTACTGAATTAATATTCCATCAGTGTCACATTTACATTGAAAAAAAAGAACAATTTTTTTTCTCTTTTCTATCTATCTTTTTTCTAAACATTTCTCTGCTTTTAATATGAAAAAAGAGACTAAATTATAAGGTCATGTTTCGGTAAAATTAATCATCCTTAGAATTGAGTCCCTTGTTGATTCAAATTCCTTCTCTTGAGCATCCCTCCATACCGATTCAAATTAAAGTTGCCATCATTCCATTTACGAGCTATCTCATGTGGCAAACTGAACTAAACTTCATTCTCAATCTCCACCATCAGAATCTCTTAGGATATAGCAAGGAAGGAGATGAGAGGCTAATCATCTATGAGTTTATGTCTCATGAAAGACTATGTTTTTATCTTCTTACATGTGTTTACTACCCCTTTAGGGCTTATGCATTCGCTTTTTCCCAGCTAATATTTTAGTTTAAGAATTTGCTTGTAATCATTAATTGCTTTCAAGCATTCTGGTGTCATTCAATTTCGGTTTTGAGTTTTCCTTTATGACTTTTGCAATGTTGTAGCAAATTGGAGGATATGATATCTAAGTTGTTAGGTTGTGGAGCCTGATTAATTTTAGGCTTTCCTATTTATTCTCTATTTTAGGTTTTCCTATTTATTCTCTATTTTAGGCTTTCCTATTTATTCTCTATTTATTCTTTGTAACCAAAAATACTCCGATTTATTAATATAAATATACCTCACCGCCGTGGAAGTTTACTCACGGGGTGTTACCACGAAATATTGAGTTTTCTCTCTCTCTCTCTCTCTCTCTAGATTTCTCATCTCTTCCTCTTGAAAGTTCTTGTGTTCTTCATTCATCTAGTGTGTGTGCGTAATTCGATCCTAACAAATGGTATCAGAGCTAAGGAGATTCAACCCGACATCGCAGATGGATAGTTCGAAGCTTGGAATCGAGAAGTTTGATGGATCCAATTTCAGTTTCTGGAAGATGCAGATCGAAGATTATCTGTACCAGAAAGATCTTCACGAACCGTTGACCGTGGTGAAGACGGAATCCATGACGGAGGAGAAGTGGAAACTCAAGGATCGCCAGGCTCTAGGGTTGATCCGGTTGACTTTTCAAGAAACGTGGAGTTCAACATCGTGAAGGAGAAGACTACGTCCGGTTTGTTGAAGGCGCTGTCAAACATGTATGAAAATCCATCGGCTATGAACAAGGTATATTTGATGCGTAGATTGTTCAATTTACAGATATCTGAAACTGGATCCGTTTCTGATCATATAAACGAGTTCAATATGATTGTGAGTCAACTCAACTCTGTGGATATTAATTTCGAAGATGAAATTAAGTCGTTGATTTTGATGTCATCTCTGCCCGAGTCTTGGGATACTGTTGTTGTTGGGCATGCAGTTCCCGTGGATCTGAGAAACTGAAGTTTGATGAAATCCGTGATGTTATTCTTAGCGAAAGTATTCGCGAACGAGAAGTGGGAGATTCATCGGGCAGTGCTCTGAGCATTGATCGAAGGGGGAGAAGTAAGACGAAAGCCAAAATCAACATGGTCGATCAAAATCAAATAATCGAGGAAAATCCCTGAACAGATCAAACGTGACTTGTTGGAACTGTGGAGAAAAAGGGCACTTTCGGACGAACTGTACAAAGCCAAAGAAGAAACAGAATCAGAAATTTGGAGATGACAATGATTCTGTAAATTCAGCAGAGGACATTGGGGATGCTCTAATCCTTAGTGTGAACAGCCCGGTTGAATCATGGATTTTGGATTCTGGTGCATCTTTCCATTCGTCTCCAAGCAAGGAGTTGTTCCAAAATTTCAAATCTAGAAATTTTGGAAAAGTATATCTTGCTGACAATAAAGCCTTAGAGATTGAAGGAAAGGGGGATGTTTGCATAAAGACCACCTCGGGAAACCATTGGACATTGGAGGATGTTAGATATATTCCTTGTACACCACTGCAGGGTGTATAAACATGGCCGCTGCTGCTGAAGGTGCTTCTGGTTCATGTCTGTGACACAACAGACTTGGACACATGAGTACTAAAGGAATGAAGATGCTGGTTGCAAAAGGAGCATTAGAGGGTCTGAAGTCTGTTCATATGGGTCTTTGCGAGAGCTGTGTTATGGGCAGACAGAAAAGAGTAAGCTTCACAAAGACTCCTAGAGAACCAAAGAAAGTGCGGTTGGAAATGGTCCATACAGATGTTTGGGGACCATCTCCCGTATCATCACTTGGAGGATCCAGATTCTATGTTACCTTCATTGATGATTTCAGCAGGAAGGTATGGGTTTACTTCTTCAAGCATAAGTCAGATGTGTTTGCAACTTTCAAAAAGTGGAAAGCTGAAGTTGAGAATCAGACCGGTTTGAAAGTCAAATGCCTAAAGTCTGACAATGGAGGAGAGTATGACAAATCATAGTTCAAGGCATTATGTGCAGCAGAGGGAATCAGATTGATGAGAACAGTTCCTGGTAAGGCAAGGCAGAATGGAATTGCTGAGAGGATGAACAGAACATTGAATGAGCGTGCAAGGAGTATGAGGATACACTGTGGGCTGCCCAAAACACTTTGGCGGATGTTGTGAGCACAGTTGCATACTTGACCAACAGGGGACCATCAGTTCCTTTAGGGTTCAAGATTCCAGAGGAGGTGTGGACAGAAAAACAACTCAAGTACTCACACTTGAGGACTTTTGGTTGCACTGCTTATGTTCATGTTGATCCAGAAAAGAGAGACAAGCTTGATGCCAAGGCTGTGAAGTGTTACTTCATAGGCTATGGTTCTGATCTGTTTGGTTACAGGTTTTGGGATGACAAGAACAGAAAGATCCTGAGACATTGTGACGTGACATTTGATGAGTCTGTCCTTTACAAGGATAGAGAGCAGAAGGTTCTAGAGATTACAAAGCAAGTGGGAGTTGAGGTTGAGTTGGAGAAGAGTAACCCCAGAGATGTCGAAGCAGATACTCAACCAACTCCTACTGAAGAATCTGAAGTGGAGCAAGTTACACCTGAGCAGGTGTTAAGGAGATCATCCAGATCCATCAGGGCACCAAATAGGTATTCACCTTCATTACACTATCTATTGCTGACAGATGAAGGGGAACCAGAGTCTTTTGATGAGGCCCTACAGGTGGAGGATTCGCTCAAGTGGGAGCAAGCCATGGATGATGAGATGAGGTCACTTGAGAAGAACGACACATGGGTGTTGACTGAGCTACCTGCAGGGAAGAGAGCTTTGCTGAACAAGTGGGTGTTCAGAATCAAGACTGAACCAGATGGCAAAAGAAGGTTCAAGGCTCGTTTAGTGGTTAAAGGATATTCACAAAGGAAAGGTATTGATTATGCTGAAATATTCTCTCCTGTTGTGAAGTTAACCTCTATTCGAATTCTGTAGAGTGTTGTTGCATCGGAGAATTTGCATCTAGAGAAAATGGATGTAAAAACAGCGTTTTTACATCGAGATCTGGACAAAGAGATCCATATGCAGCAACCGGAAGGATTTGTGGTTCCAGGCAAGGAACACATGGTGTGCAAGCTCACCAGGAGCTTGTATGGACTAAAGCAAGCACCAAGGCAGTGGTACAAGAAGTTTGACTCCTTCATGACCAAGAGTGGATTCTGCAAAGCTGAAAAGGATCCTTGTTGTTACTTCAAGAAATACACTGATTCATATGTTTTTCTACTCTTGTATGTGGATGATATGTTGATTGCAGGATCTAGTATGAGGGAGATTAACAATCTGAAGACAAGGTTGTCTGTAGCATTTGAGATGAAAGATTTGGGTCCAGCAAAAAAGATTTTGGGGATGAAGATTTCTCGGGATAGATCTGCTGGCACTTTAAATCTATCTCAGGAGTTGTACATTGAGAAGGTGCTGAGCAGATTCAGGGTTAATGAGAAGGTCCATTGGCAAATCACTTTAAATTGTCAAAGGAGCAGTCACCCAAGACTGTCGAGGAGCGTGATCACATGGCACTTGTTCCATATGCTTCAGCAGTTGGTAGTTTGATGTATGCTATGGTCTGCACTAGACCTGATATAGCACATGCAGTGGGAGTTGTTAGCAGGTACATGGCGAACCCTGGGAAAGAGCATTGGGAAGCTGTGAAGTGGCTTTTGAGATATCTGAGAGGTACATCCAGTGCTTCACTTTGTTTTGGCAAAGGCAAGGTTACTCTACAGGTTTTTGTGGATGCTGATCTTGGTGGGGATGTTGACTCGAGCAAGAGTACATCCGGGTACATTTACACCATAGGTGGAACAGCAGTGAATTGGATGTCCAGGCTTCAGAAGAGTGTTTCTCTTTCATCTACTGAAGCTGAGTATGTGGCAATAGCTGAAGCTGGGAAAGAGATGATATGGCTGGCAGATTATCTTGAGGAATTGGGCAAGAAGCAGAGCGAGAAGATTCTTTACTCAGATAGCCAGAGTGTCATACAGTTGGTGAAAAATCCAGTCTATCATTCGAAGACAAAGCACATCAGAACGTGATACCATTTCACTCGCAGGGCAGTGGAGGATGGTGATATGTGCTTGGAGAATATAGAGGGTGCAAAGAACCCGGCAGACATGTTGACGAAATGTGTTGATGTTGGGAAACTGAGGTTATGTAAAACCTCGGTTGGTCTTCTGTAGTTGTTGCTATAGATGTTGCGGTGCGGTAAAGATGTTAATGATGAAGAGATTTTTTTTGAGAATGTATTTTTTGGATGACTGAGTCAGTCTTCAAGTGGGAGAATTGTTAGGTAGTGGGGCCTGATTAATTTTAGGCTTTCCTATTTATTCTCTATTTTAGGCGTTCCTATTTATTCTCTATTTTAGGCTTTCCTATTTAGTCTCTATTTATTCTCTGTAACCAAAAATACTCTGATTTATTAATATAAATATACCTCACCGCCATGGAAGTTTACTCACGGGGTGTTACCACGAAATATTGGGTTTTCTCTCTCTCTCTCTCTCTCTCTCTAGATTTCTCATCTCTTCCCCTTGAAAGTTCTTGTGTTCTTCATTCATCTAGTGTGTGTGCGTGAATTCGATCCTAACAATAGTTTGTATAATTGCTCGAAAGGATGCAGTTGAGGATAGCTCATCGAGGAGTTTGAGATAATGGTGTTAACTTGTACTTATCATATATAATGATAACAATAAGTTAACCAACACCAAAGATGCAATTGATGAGTTGGCTACTGATAAAGGAAGGTATCAAAGAGTACTAGAAATGTTGTTATACCTCACAGTAATTTCAGGCGTGATATAGCCTACAACTTTCAAACTCTAATTCAGTTTTTGCAACAATTACATATGAATGCAACATTAAGAATCATCAGATATGTCAAAGCTACACCAGGTCAAGGGATATTATAATCCAGCAAACGCACGGACGTGCTAACAACTCACTGTGATGCAGTTAAAGTTAAACTTGTGTCTTATGTTGAAGATAGACAATCACAAACAAGTGCTCCAAGTTATAATATTGTTCAACATGCTAATGGTTGTCACTCCAAATTAGACTTATAAATTGCGCGAGATGTGACCAGTAAGTAATCCTGTGCACAAACAGTACTCAAATCCATCATTAAAGTGCCTCGTGCACAAACAATATCTTAACTTGGTCAAAATGTAAACACACATCAATTATAACATTACATTCAACATTAGTATGTGCTTATGGAAAAAAAAGTTGAATTACGAAAATGTCCTTCATCATTCATGTTTTCTTCGCATTACAATTGTAGAAGCTATTTGATTGAGGTAAGCTAACGTGTCTTGATTGCATAAGAAGATATACGTGAGCTTTAACAATAATTTGGTATGAAGAGTGATACAGCATCAAATACAAAATTGTTGAAGTGGGTTGGATAAGTGAGAGTTTGAAGTTTGCTAGTGAAATCTGAATACACATGGATATCAGGGTCATAGGGAGTGGATGCATGGTATGCCTAGTTTTTGTCTTTACTATCTAGACTTTGAAAGTTTATAACTGTAAATTTCTCCATCTTCGTCCCTACCACTTGAGATTCGACGATAAAGATAGTCATCATTATCATTGCTGCAGCTCAATCTTTGTTTCTTGATATCCACCGAGTTGGCAGTAGCTAATTCAACAACCTCTATCCATGTAAATCAGATTATTATTTGTTGAAAGCTTCTCCGCTTGTTGATGCAGGTAGAGAAGGATGTATCTTCTTGCAGACAGAGAAAGCTTCATCCATGCCTTCAAGATCATAACTTGAGAAAGGTAAACGCAATTATCATTTCTTCTGTTCAACATCCGTTTCTTGATATCCAGCAAAATACCAGTAGCTAAGTATACTAAGCTATTAGTTACTGACAGCACTTACTCTGTTATGTTGTTTTTGTATGTTGATATAGCTTAGCAATTACAGTAAACTCGTGGATCTTGTGTTCAATATCAACCGACCATATAGTGATTTAATGTCATTTGAACACCTCCAAGATCTCACCAAGTGCTAACATTAAATCCTATGGAATAGCTTCTTACATGACCTTATTTGATATTGACTTCATTCAACAAGTTGCTTTATTCCAATGTTGCTTGCTTATAGCTCTTGCTTATCAATGTTTTTTAGCCTTCTTCCTTGACTCAGGACTTCCTGAAGACTGTTAAATTGAAAGTTACCTGCAAAATCAAAAACTAGGTTAGTAAAATAATCAGCTACTGTATTTCCTTCTCTAAACGAGTGCTTTATACTAAGGTCATTAGCCACTTAATCACACTTATCTATATTGACACATTCCATGGATTTTACCATTTTCCTTCTAGAATTTGGACCAGTGCTAGTGAATCTGTCTCTATAACAAAATAATTCAGATTATTATCTCTGCAGTACATCAGACCTCTCTTATGGCTCTTGCTTCAGCAGCCATACTAGTTGTGTCAGGTAGAAGAAATCTTTTAGCAGCTATTATTTCACCTCCTGAATCTCTAATGCAAAATCCAGCAGAGCTGGGGCCAGGATTGCCTCTAGATGCTCCATCAGTATTACACTTCAACCATTAAGGGGCACGAGTATTCCACCTAACAATCTTGTACCTAATTAAGATTAAAAAAGGCATATTTGACTTCCTCCAACTCTGACATTTTCCCTGAAACTTCATTATCATCTTCTGTGACTACTGCATGAACATGTTGAAGTAAAAGGGAGCTAGTGCAGTCCCTTTCTTACTTAAATTGTTCCTGATAAAAATTAACAGCTTCTGCTACAATGAGTTATTGCTCTTCTAACCAGTCACCACTACAGTTTATCATTTTGTTAATCTTCAGTCTATGTCTTCTGTCCTTAACTACACTCTGGAAAAGTTGAGTCTTTTTATCCCTACTCTTAAACCAATCATAATCTGCCTTCTGTTGCCAGTACCTTTCTTCCAGATGAAGATACTTCGTGTATTCAGCTTGTGTTCATCTGCATGATTGTTCTATTTTCACAACTATGAACCTCCTCAGATAGACTTTCTTGAACTTTTGCTATTTCCTCCCTTATAATCAACTGCTGAAAAAAAAATATCTCCATATGTTGCCCTGCTCCATTAAGTGAAAGTTTGATCTTTCTTTTGTAATTCCAATTCATTCTCACCACCTTCTTGAAAGACTCATGTTCTGTCCAGAAGTTTTGAAACCTAAAAGATTTCTTTAGCTTTATTTTCGCTATGATTGCATGACAACAAGAGTGGGGCATGATCATTTCCGATAAACACTGTGCAATTTGATAATTGAATAGAACCCTATCCAATCTCTCATATCGTTCGACATAATCGGGGCTAAAGCGAAATTTCAATTCGCGACTTAAAATATAAATATTTATTCAAAATTAATTTTACTTACACTATTTAGATGAAAATTATTAGTATTTAATAATGTTTTTCAGTTACTAATTTTATGTAAGATTTTATCAATTCAACATTGAAAAATATCCTTTAAGTTAGGCAATTATTTTATTAACATAATACTATAAGTGATAAATTGATAAATGTTAAATAGAGATAAGAGTTAAAACCATAGAATTTAACTGAAGAAGTTGATGACTTGATATACCTTATTTTAATATGTTTGTAATAATGCTTGAAACTAAAATTTAAAAAGAAATTATGTAATTCACTGTGTTCAACATTTTTCACTATTAATTTTTATTTCTAATAAAATACAAAAAATATCAAAATGGGTAAAATAATTTATTTTTAAAAAAGTTGTACTTTTTATCATGAGTAATCATTTTTTCTATAAAAAAAATTAATACATAATTTATCCTTTACAAAAATTTGAGGCCTCCATAATTTGGGGGTCTAAGGCAAAGGCCTCATTTTTCCATGCATAGAGTCTGCCTCTGGCTAGGAGGATGCTGCAAAGAAGGGATGAAAGGCTTATCATCTAAAAGTAGTTAGGGTGCGATTGGTTGTTCAATTCGGTTTTATGTATTATCGATTCAATTTATCAATTTTTTATTCTTAAATATGTTATGTCAATAACCAAACCAATAAAACTATTGTGGCTTTTATGAAGAGTTGTGACTTATATAAAAAATTGTCACTTATATGAAGAGTTGTGATTTTTCTGAAGAGTTCTGACTTCTATGAAAATTGTAACTTTTATGAAAGGTTAGACCTTATCGAAGGATTTTGACTTTTCCAAAGGGTTGTGACCTTTCTGGTAAAACACAATAATCATCTATTCGCATTACTCTTTGTTGTCTATAAATAGAGGGATTTTCTCTCATTTTTAACAACAAAATAACCAATTTTCTAGAGTTCTTTTACTACTAAATCTAGTATTCTAAGTGAACTTTACTGTCATCAAGTGGTTCACTGACACCGTTGATATAAGTACTGATACACTGGTGTAAGAACATTCTATAATGGGAGGATATATTCTATTAACCTCGGGTACTTGAGGACAATAATTTTCTTAAGGCGATATTGTGCATTCAGTGAGGTCGATTTTCTTATTTGAGAAAAATATTTTGTGTATTATTTTTAATTTGTTTTTGATTCTATTTTTTGTACTGCTCAAATTTTCTAGTTTTGTAAATACTCTTTAAACTTTGTTGTTTCTTACCAAGTTCTCCAAAGTTTTTTTTCTAAATATCTGTCACGACCCAAAAATGGGTGTGATGGCACTCGTCTTATCCCACCAAGACAAGTCAGCGTAAAACCAAATATCTAACAAAGTGCGGAAGTAATGACAATTCAACAACAATTCCTATTATGAAACCAAGTCATATTAATTGAATTCCCAAAACCAGGTTGTCACGTGCACAAGCCTCTAATGTAAATATTAGAATTGAAATAAAATAGGAGTCTAAAATGAAGTTGTCTTTCAAGTAAAAACAAAATCATAAACTGGAGAAGGAAAGTTCGCTGAGATGACAAGCAGCTACCTCACAATCCTCCACAAGATGCCTCGGAAACGAAAAGAATGACAGGTATCACGAAGATCCAGGCTCGTATCCTACAAAAGTTTGTAGAAGCAAGGGGTGAGTACCAAACCACGCGGTACCCAACAAGCAAACCTCTAAACACAAGTTAATTGAACAAAGTACGGGTACTCCTTACGCCCTATCTAAACCTCCACGCTACAGCCTAACAGTTTACCAAACACACAACTCAATAACCACACTCTATCAGTTTACACATTCTCAATAACAACTCAATATTCAACAGTCACAAGCTTCACAGAGAAACAATCACAAGATCAGCAAAACACATGTTCAAGTTCATCAATAATAAAATGTGCAATGCCATGAGATGCAATGTCAAATATCGTGATGCATGTCTTTCTTAACGATACACACCCGCTGTCTCTCAGTCCGGGACCCATGGGGGACATATCTGTCCATGCATCTGTCGCGGCGCACGACACGACCCTCGATAATAGTAACCTTCGCGGCGCGCGATACGTCCCTCGAAATATAATATCCATCGCGGCGCGCGATACGACCCTCGAAAATAGTACATCATCCTCTTACCACAACCATGTCTCAGATACAATGCAAATGACATGCTCAAATGAAAAGGGGGAGATAACCATTTGATAACAAAGCACAATTACAACAAGAAATACAACACCAACAAATAAACAACAAGTCTCCAAATCATTCTCAGCATCACACAAGGAAATACACGAATTTCGTACGCTTAACAAAAGTTTAGAAATCCACTTGCCTTAGCCAATCGAATAATTACTCTTGGACTTGAGCCTTCCCTTTCCGTTGAGCTTCCGAACCAATGGAATCTATTCAAGTATATATTTACAATAAGGTTTCGGAATTAACAACACTCACACTTTTATGTGTTTAATCTTAACCTAGAAATTCATCCAAAATTTATAATCAAGTTTGTAATTCTTGATGTCAAATAACATTTCAACTATCATATTTTTCATCAAATTTCAAGTCTAGAATTTAATTCTAATTCATCCAATATTATAAATCTAATAATATTCACATAATATCCTCTACCTAATATTTAATTACTTGCTATAATATGCATACATATAAAAACTATCTCCAGAAATCAAAGTAACATAGGAATGGGACAAATAATGAACAACATAGGTCTGCAGATTTTTTTTTTTAATTATTATTATTTATTTATTTTTTCCAATTGAACGGTACTGCATATATACTAATTTGCATATTTATATGCAATTAAAACTTAACTCCTTTCTATTTCAAAATATTATAATAATAATAAACTAATATTTATATATGTCGATAGCATGCCTTGCTCTTTACCTGGACGAGTTGAAGTGGTGTCGACGCCAGCCGCCACTCACAGGTAATTTCTGCTTTCCTTTCTATCTTCTTTTCTTTTAAATTATTTATGTTATTAAAAGTAGCACTCCTTATTAACCTATATTAATATTTCAGACTTGACCCATTATTATTAAAAATAACTAAATTACCCCCAAATTAATTAATATAGTTAAATGACTATTCAAAATTATCAAAAAAATAACTTTTTCGGGTCCGAGTCATTACAATATCTTAGGAATACCCACACACAATAAATCACTCAACAAGTCAACAAGATATATTCTATTAACCTTGGGTACTTGAGGAGAATATTTTTCTTAAGGAGGCACTGTGCATTAAGTGGGCTCGATTTTCTTATTTGAGAAAATATTTTGTCTATTATTTCTAATTTGTTTTTTATTCTATTTTTTGGTACTGCTTTAATTTTCTAGTATTAAAAATACTCTTTAAACTTTATTGTTTCTTACCAAGTTCTCCAAAAATTTTTGTTTTAAGTATATTAGGAACACAAGATGAGCAACAAATAATACTCACACATAACAACTTGAATTGTCTTACACCAAATATGTAAAAATAAATCTAGAATCAAATAAACTAAATCATCATAAAAAAATTCAACTTTATATTATGACAAATTGAATTGATATTTCAACGGTGCTAATTTTAATTTTGGCATAATACATAAATATATCTTTTAACTTGGTCTCAATTCATATTTATTCCCTTCAATTTTGGGTGTGCACAAATAGACACTTAAACTTGTATGAAATTGAACAAATAGACACAAACGTCCTACATGACATTCTACACGAAAATTTGTGCCCTACGTGTATTGTGACACGTAGGATTCGTGTGTCTATTTGTTCAATTTTATACAAGTTTAAATGCCTATTAGTGCACACTCAAAATTGAAGGATACAAATGTAAAAATGAGGTTAAGTTAAAGGGTATATATATGTATTATGTCTTTAATTTTACAATGAAAAAAAAGAAGGTTATCTACTTTTTTTCTCTAACTATTTAATTTGCTTCTAATGCAAAAAAATGACTAAACTTTAAAAGTCATGTTTCGATAAAAACTAGTCATTCTTAGAAGTGAATGCATAACTTGACTCAAATTTCTTCTCTTGAGTGCCTCGTAGCCAAAACAAATTTAAAATCTCCACATTCTTATGACAATTCTCTATTTAACGATCATATGGGGTGGCATCATTTCATCATCATTGTCTATGTACTCGTCTTTGAAAAAAGTTAGTATTTTTTTTCATTGAACAATGAAGCTTTGTTCATTGGTATGGAATTTGTATCCTGTTTCATGATAACTTTTCGTATCATAGATATCTTGTTAATATAACGATGAATTTGAAACTTGTATTCGTCTTGTACTTGTTTCTATTAGCTGGATTTTGAAACTCAGGTTCATGCTCTTGAGGAAAAAGCACTTCCCTTTTCTGAAATTCTTCATCGATAACAAGAGAAGAAAAAACACTGAATTTTTTTTTTTTTGGAATGAAAAAAATTTGAAGTTGAATTTATTGGAAAAGATATATATATATATATATANGGTAACCTATTAAATTTTGATAACAAAATTTAATATGATAAATAATATACTTATTTATGTTATGAGGTCGAAAGATACACTATATTATTTTGTTACTTTTCTAAAAAAGAGACAATACACACATAATATACCTTCTTAATTTGTACCAAAATTTGAATTAGCATATTTACTTGTAACAAGTATATTAGTTTATCTCCATATTATAATCACATGACATAGTTTGTCTATTCTACTTTGTAGCATGAACGAAAAATTACATTAGTTTGGTCATGATTATTTTTCATAATTTTTATCATATTTTTATTTTTTTAATCTTCATTTTCTTTTTTTATTATTGTTTTGCTAACATTACTATTATGCATCCTTTGCCATAACTCTTGTCATCCCCTTTCCTTTATGTTCCCTCTATTTTTTATTGTTTTCTTTCTTACTTCCACATTTTCATTCATAAAAAGAAACTAAATAAAAAGATTATCTTCAAACACGGAATTATTAAAAGCGAATATCCTTTCACATTGATTATAATTGTAAATATATAGAACTTATTTAAAATAATTTTAAATAATCTATTTGATTTCTTAAAATAATATAAAATAATTAAATAATTTAACCTTCGTATTTCGAATCATAATTCATAAATAAACATGTATACACATTTCAAGATGGTGAATACATGTGAAAATATTTTGTGGTCAAAAATTCAAAAAATAAATATGTAATGTTTATTTAAGGAAATAGAAACAACATACTATTTGTTTAATCAAACTTAATAGTCAAAGAGAGCATGAAAAAACAATTCTTGAGTGGCTTGACTCCCATACTTGCATTCACTGTTTCTCAAGGTATGCTTATCAAATAATCCATGAACATCCCCATATATATAATTAGTATTTTCAAAAACGTTTTTGGGGCAAGTTTCAGGGCAAATTTCGGGGCGGACGTAAATTAAAGATGTAGATCCATAAGGCGTAAGTCCTAAAATTTGAGGCATAAGACTCTAGTATAAAAACGTAAGTCCTAGGCATAAAAATGTAGGCCCAAACATTATTTATTTTATTTTATTAAACATTTTTTGCTTTAAATCATATTTTTTATGTCTGGTGTAACGATATTTTTCAAATAGTAATTATAATACGTTTTATTCTTCATTATTGATTATTAATACTTATCTCAAATAAAAATCATAAATCATTGAAAGATTTACNCTGTACGGTATTAATTGTCTCGCCTCACGCCCCTACCTTTTAAAACATTGTATATAATTGTTAACAATTACATTGAAGTTGATATCATCAAGATAACTCTTCAGTTTTTAAATGCTTGGACTTTCTCTAAATAACTTTCTGTCTTTCAATATTTTTTTTCACATTATATGATACACATTTGAATATATTAAAAATGTTTCCACTTATATCTAGTTTTTTATTTAGTTATTAGAATATATTTTTTATTTTTTTCATAAAATTAATTTTAAATGAAGTATAAAATGATAATCCAACTTTGAGTTAGGAGTTTTCCACTTATAATAATATATGATATGATATGATTTTATAGACTAGTTGAATCTACCACCAACCCGATCTGATTTATAGAAAAAAGACTTTTTTATTTTTGTTTGTTCTTAGGTTGTCTTGGGTTATTTACAAATGACTATGACACCTTTATTTATAATTATTCAGGGATGATTCTAGATACTAAGGATGTTAAGTACAAACATCAAATAATTTATGCTACACAATTCTAGAAAGTTCTACTAAATATCTAAGAATTTTTTTGCACTTCCAAAAAATCAACTTTAATTTTTCACAAAAACCTCTCGTCACATATTAGTGGTGAATTTTTCACAAAAACCTCTCATCACATATTAGTGGTGAAACTGCATACGCCGAGGTAATCTTCCTCCTACGACAAAAATGGGAAAGCAAAAGAAGAACAAGATATAACTCTCCGATGTTAAGTTAGCTATTGTCCATCAGAGATTTGTGAAAAAGTAAAATTGAGTTTTTTGAAGTACAAAAAATATCCTACATATTTGGTAAAACATTCTAGAATTTTGTAGAGTAAATGTCTTTGATATTTGTAATTAAGAAAAATCCAGATAGTCTAGAGTATTAGATATTTATGAGAGATATTTGTAAAAATGATTAGAATAGTCTTACATCCTTAATTTCGAGAAGCATCTCTAAACAAATATAAACAAGGGTGTCTAGTCATTTGTAAATAACCCAAGACTACCAAAGAACAAACAACCATAAAAGAGTCTTCTTCTATAAACAAGATTGGGTTGGTGGTAGATTGACCTAGTCATCGTATCATATTATATATTACGGGAAGCTCCTAACTCAAAGTTGGATTAACATTTTGTCCATTTAAATATTATATTTTATTTACAAAATAAAAAATATATTCTAATAAATAAATACAAAACTAGATATTAATGGAAACATTTTAAAAAGGTATTCAAATGTGCATTATATTATGCAATAAAGATATTGGAAGATAAAAAGTTATTTAGCAGAAGTCCAAGCATTTGAAAACTGAAGAGTTATCTTGATGATACTTATTTCACATTATTATTGTCAACTACAACGTAATTGTTAACAATATTATACAGTGTTTTAAAAGGCAGGGCTGTGAGGCGAGACAATTTATACCGTACAGGGTGAGGCGTAAGCCTCGAAACACGGGGCGTAAGTTTCATGTATCTACGAGGCTTATTAAATATTTAAAATATACATTTGTATATTTTAAAATATTTAAAATTATTAGAATAGTCTAACATCCTTAGTATCTAGAATCATGAACAACCCGAAAACCAAGACAATTTAAGAGTGTTCTTCCATAAACCAAGTATTATTGTTCGTTTTTTATTCCTAAGATACTTAGAACAAAATTTTGAAGAACTTGAAAATACACAAAAAAGTTTAAGAACATTTTCACAACTAGAAAATTAAAAGTAGTAGAGAAACTAGATTAGAAACAGATTAGAAAAAATACACTAAATAATTTTCTTAAAGAAGAATTGTTGTCAATTTGTGTTTAAAGAATCGTACTGATTCCAATAAACTGCAGAAACACGAAGTTACCAAAGTTTTAATGAATAAGTGAAGAACAGAAGAAAAAAAATTAATTTACAAATCTAAAATTTGTAAAACATACTAGAATCTGAAAAAAAACTTGAAAAAAAGATCAAGCCCACTGAATGCATAGTGTCCCCTTAAGGAAATTAATCCCCTCTAGTATCCGAGGTTTGATTTGGAATATGTCCTCCCAGAATAGAATAATCTCAATCACCAGTATATTGATACCCAAAACGCTGGTGTCAGCGAGCCACTCAATAGCACTAAAGTATACTTAGAATACTAGATTTAGAAGTAGTAGAAGAAGTTCAGAAATTCTATTTTTAAAATGAGAGAAAATCGCTCAATTTATAGAAAACAAATGGTAGTGCGAAAAGGCTCTTATTGTGCCTTACCGGAAAGGTCACAAACCTTTAGAAAAGTCACAATCTTTTGAAAAGATTGTCATCTTTCATAAAAGTCACAACTTTCCGTGAAAGTCACAACTTTTCATGAAAGTCGCAACTTTTCATAAAAGTGACAACCTTCATAAAAGTCGCAACTCTTCATTTTCCATTCATACCTTTTAAAACCCAACAAGTTCTTCTTTCTAGTTTCATCTTCTTTAGTTGAATCTTGAATCTTAGTTAACGGTCTTGGGCTAGCAGAAGAATTTCCCAATTTTATTTTTCTTCTGCTATGTTCTACAGTTTCCCTTGAATTATTTAACTGATTTTTTGGAGCTTTTTTAATTGTTCAATAATCAAGAGGGATGTTTAAACTTTTTTGGTATTCCTTTAACATATTTATTGATTATCTTTATTAAAATAAATCAGCCTACATTTAATTACTATAGAACTTTTGAAATTCTACAATATATATATATATATATAAATATATATATATATATATATTTTGTTGATACAATTGCATGAATGAATCATTATTTAACACTTTATTAATAAATTATGCATAAGATATGTACTGCTTATTATTTATTGTAAAAGTTATTTTGTTAAATGTAATTTATGATTTTGTAATGACTTTCCTACTTCTTCATTGTTTATCACTTAGAAATGACGTTTCATCTAATGTTTCACTATTTTTGATATTATAATACAAATGAAATGAGTACATGAATTCTCTAGCTCCACAATTAATTTCTTTTTCAGTTTTATTTTTGAAGATGGAAAAAATAGTTAAATTAATTTTTTATGTGCATTTAATATTTAATTCATTTCATGTGTTATAACATTTTAATTCGGTGAATCATATTTTCGTAATTCAACTTTGAACTTAAAATTTTCCTACTTTTAATATCATATGAATGAATATGAATGATATGAGAAGATATATATATATATATATCCCTTATCTTACCCCCTTTTCCTATTAATTAAACTTCAAATATTTTTGTTCCAAATAAAATATTTCTTTTTTTTCCTCATACTTCTCTTTTTATGGTTGAAGAATTTCAGGGAAGTAAAGTGTATTTTCCTCAAAAGCATGAAATGGAGTTCCAAAATTTAGCTAACAAGGAAGAAGTAGAAGATGAATATGACTTTCAAATTCATCGTTATGAAAACAAGGTATCCATGATACAGAAAGTAATCATGACGCAAGACAAAAATTTCATACCAATGAATAAAGGTTCATTGTTCAATGAAAATAAATATTTCGTTTATTTAAAAAAGAATGATCTAATTTGACTTGGAACAGAGTTTACGAAAGAAAGAGACCATTTAATCTTGTGATTCTAAAATAAAGTTATGTCAAATGTATCAAAATGTCCTTCAATCTTGTGACCTTAAACATGTCATGTGGAAAGTTAAAGTTAAATTATTGTCAGAGAAGGGAAGAGATCATTCCTTTTTAAACATACTAAAAAGGAAACTGTGACATTCTTTTTGAAATAGAGGGAGTACAACTTTTTTGAAGACGAGTACACATATGATGATGACAATGTTGAAATAGTGCCTCCCCATATGATAATTAGATGGATAATTTTAAGAAGAAAGATGAATATTTTAGTTTGTATCAGTTTCGGAGGGATGCTCAAGAGAATAAAATTGAGATGATTGGTTTTATCGAAACATGACTTTACAGTTTAGTTTCTTTTTCGTATTAGAAATAGAGAAATGATTAGGAAAAAAGGTAGATAGAAAAGAGAAAAAAGTCTTTCTTTTTTAATATAAATGTAACACACTAACACTGATGGAATATAAATGCAATAACTTTGTGTATTTATGCTTTTGTGTATGAGTACGAATTTTAAATTAAGAATTTTATAATTGAAATCAAATACAAAGCTTGTTAGAAATATAATAAGAAAACGCAGACTTATAAAATGGGAAAAGACTTATACGGTATTAAGGGATAGTTTAGTAGCTAAGTTGATTGACTACCTAAAAATTTGTTGATGAGAGTTCGATTTCCAACTTGTAGTCTCCTTCCTCATTTTCCTTTTCAATAACAATTAAATAATATTGTTAAAATAAATCATACAAAGAAAAATCAAATCATTCAACATTCAATGAGCAATTAAATAAAGTTACCCCATTTAACCAATGTTTAAATAATTTCAATCATATTTTGTGATATTTTCATCTTCACTCCTTTTCTGGACGATTGTTGAGGAAACATCCTCTCAGATTTACGTATATTCATACTACATTTCATAGTAAATGGATAACTGAAAAAAATGAACAAAAAATTTAGAAATGACAAGAACATAAAATTTTACAGGTGAACAGGCAGTGCTTGAAGAGTTGTTAAGGCTTTTGACAGAAAAGGAGAGAAATAAAATAGTTGGGGGCGATTGGAGAAAGTAAAATAAATTAGGGCTTACGATAGTGGAATGTGGGTCACCTTGTTAAATAAAATGAAAGGCAAAATTTACGAGGATCAATTGGGTTGAATTTTATGTTTTTTTTAGATGGGTCATAAATTGGATCAATTTATGAGTTAAAAGTAGATGTCAATTTTGGCTAAAAGTTATCATAATTCAACCAATTTTAATAGAAAGAGCTATATAATTTTATTTACGTATATTATTTAATTATTAAAATACTACCACGAGAATATAAGATGATACTGATAAATGGTATAAAATAATAATAAATATAATCATTAGTTGAGTACAGAAGGACAAATACATATATAATTTTGAAAAAAATTAAAAATTTGATTAAACTTTAAGAAATTTGTATAATGATGATGATAATAATAATATCAAAAATAGTAATAAATAATACTATAATATAGAGAATGTTATTTTTAAATATAATATGTGATAAAATATTACATAAAATTCTGAATAGAGCTATAAGAATGTAGGAATTTTGCAACAATTTTCTTGTATTGATATTTCAATATGGCATAATACATATATTGAACCCTAAACTTGGCTTCAAATTTTAACTTTGACCTCCAACTTTCATAATGCACAAATAGGCACTTTAACTATCCAACTTTTAAATAAATAAACACATGAGTCCTACATGGAAAAATACATGTAGGACACCACGTAGGACGAAAAATGACATGTAGGACATGTGTGTCTATTTGTTCAACTTTATACAAGTTTAAGTGTCTATTTGTGCACATCCAAAGTTGAAGGGCACAAATGTGATTTGAAGCCAAGTTAAAGGGCACATTTATGTATTATGCCTTTCAATATTGTTGCTAGAAGTGCTTTTGGCAATGAGAAAAAAAAGATGTAAATATCATTGGAAAAAGATTATGCAGTGATAAATATAGAACAATATTCACATATAGCAAACATAAAAATCATATTTGTATGCTATAACTATAGTTCTCATAATTGCGCTCCATTACAAATTTTATGTTTGCGAGGAGCTTATGATTTGTATAATTCGCTAGAAGCATTCAATTTTGTATAAATTGTTCAGTTTTCTATATATTCATTTATATATTTTAATTTGTGTAGTAAGATCTGTATTTATATAATTATAAGTGTATAGGACAAAAATATGTATATATATTTATATATACACATTATATCGCTTTATACAAGTACAAATTCATTTTATACATTGCAAAATGTATAAAAGGGCAAATTGTATACCAAAAATGAGTAATTGTATACCCGAATAAGATGACAAAAAATAAAATGTTTGCTGCGAATTACAATTAAAATAAACTATGGCTATAACATTTAATTTGAATTAATAATTGCTATTTCATTCAATTTTCCCTAAATAATATTGTTACTGACAGCTAATTATTTACATAAAAAAAAGCTATTGACATAAATAAAATTTTATTGGTAAAAAATCACAACGTTATGACTTATGCGATTATTTAGCAACAAAAATATTGTTGCAAGAAATTATTCTTTTCTCAATAAATTTAATTGTTGCCAAAAAAAAAAGGCAAGAAAATTAGTTAAAATCTTTTACGAATTTTAGCAACAACTATTATCAGGGGAAATTACGTTTTTCCTACAATATCAACATATTTAATTTGAGCAATGATTTATTAGTAATTGTTATATATATATATATATATATATATNTCCGAAGGTCATTATGTAAAACTAATGCACTTTGAAAATTGTAAATAATAGACATTTTATGTAAAATATGATTTCAATCAAGATATTCAGTATGTTTAAGTATTTAAGAATCATTTGATAGGTGATTAGAATTTAAGTGATTAAATTGTACCTTGTGTAGTTAAAACGATTCAAGTACGATAAGTCACTTATCTGTGAACATGTGTTCAGACAACACCCTAAATTATTTTGTACTTTAGTATTATGTTGCTACTATATATTGTGGTTAATTTTCGTGCATAAATTTCAAACCTCACCATTACTTTTTAGTATATTTTAAATTTGATAAATATTATTTTTCACCAAAATATCTATTCTGAAACACTATACCTCACACCCAAAGAAAAGAAGCAAAACAAACATACCTACACACACTTAATACAACAAACAAAAGATGAGGTGTCAAATGGTGTGAGTTGAATTTAGGGGGGGGNNNNATAGTGTGACTTGGGTTTGGGGGCTTATGTGGTGTTGATGGTGTGACATGGTTTTGGAAAGAATTTGGAGAAACTAAATCAGGTGCGGACAAATTAATTTTTTGATCATTTGTTTGAACTTCTTAAATTTTTTCTCTTTCTGTCACGACCCAGACCATCGTGATTGACACCCACACTAACCATCCGGTGGGAGAACCACTACTACTATCCAAACTACGCAACTAAATCAAAACTAAGGCATTTAAGTTACGAAAGTGATTTACCGTGGTTTCACGGTACTTTCAATGCTTTTTCCTTAAGTTTAGTGTGTGTCTAACACCTTTTTGTATTAGTTTTAATGTATTTTCTTTTTTTTTTGTAGGGATTCTGTCCAGAATGAAAACACGAAAGAATTATGCTGAAACTGTAGAAGTGACTACCTACGGAGCCATCGACGGTCCGTAGGTGGCCACCGTCATATGAAGAAAAAAATGTTGAATGAAGATTGGGGAATTCTGACTAAGTGTGGGGCTACGAAGGCTCTCAAAACCATCATCTCCATGACGGACCATCCTGCACATCCGTCATCGTCAACAAAAAGTAGCTCCAATACCCATCTTGAAAAGAAGCTAAGTGTGGAACACGGAGGACCACGTGGTCCATCGTAGCCTTGACGGTCCGTCATCCATGTCGTCGACTCAGACACGGTTTTTGGGCAGATTTTTCCTTAACTAGATTTTACTCTTTTGTTAGGACTCTATTATTATAAATACTTGTAAAAACCTCGTTTTTGGGGTTAGACTCTTGAATATTTTTCAGATTTTATTGTTCTAGTTGTGAACATGTGATTAGGCACAAGAGATGTTTAAATCCACCTATGGAAGAGGTGGTGAAGAAGGAAATCATTAAGTGGTAAGATGTTGGAGTGATATATCCAATCGTCGATAGTAGTTGGGTATGCCCTTTTCACTATGTACCTAAAAAAGGGGGAATGACTGTGGTTCCCAATGAGCAAAATGAGCTTGTTCCGATGAGGCCGGTGAGTGGATGGAGGGTATGTATGGATTACCGGAAATTAAATGCATGGACCGAGAAGGACCATTTTCCTATGCCCTTCATGGATCAGATGTTATATAGACTGGCAGGAAAGGGGTGGTACTGTTTTCTTGATGAATATTCGGGTTATAATCAAATTTCTATTGCACCGGAAGATCAAGAGAAAACCACCTTTACTTTTCCTTATGGAACCTTCGCGTTCAAGAGAATGCAGTTTGGGTTATGTAACGCACCAACCACGTTTCAGAGATGTATGATGTCGATATTCTCCGATATGGTGGAGGACACTACTGAGGTATTTATGGATTATTTTTCAGTGGTTGGTGACTCCTTTGAGCGGTGTTTGCGTCATTTTTCCGAAGTTCTTAAGAGGTGTGAATATTGCAACGTTGTGCTAAATTGGAAAAAATATCACTTCATTGTGAAAGAAGATATTATATTGGGTCATCGCATTTCAGAGAAGGGTATAGAGGTTGATCGAGCTAAAGTTGAGGTGATAGAGTGACTTCTTCCACCTCTCTCTGTAAAAGGTATGAGAAGTTTTCTTGGGCATGCAGTCTTTTACCGGAGGTTCATCAAAGATTTTTCAAAGATTGCACATCCTTTGTGCAAGTGTCTTAAGAAAGAGTGTATGTTTCATTTAATGAATTCTGTCTTAAGGAATTTGGTGAGTTGAAGGAAAAGTTTTTGTCTGCACCTATCATTATTTCTCCGGATTGGAGCAAGCCATTTGAGGTGATGCGCGGTGCGAGTGGGGTTGCTCTTGGTGTGGTATTGGGACAAAGAAGAGACAAAATCCTTCATCCCATTTACTATGCTAGTAAAGCCCTTAATAAAGCCCAAAAGAACTATACCATGACTAAACAAGAGCTCCTTATAGTAGTCTTTGCTTTCGAGAAATTTTGCTCCAATTTGTTTGGCACGAGGGTTATAGTGCATACTGATAATTTTGCTTTGAGATATTTGATGGCAAAGAAGGATGCGAAACCGAGGTTGCTTTGTTGGGTATTACTATTTCAAGAATTTGACTTTGAGGAGAAAGATAGAAAAAGGACCGAAAATCAAGTTGCTGATCACTTGTCCCGATTAGAAGATGAAGCAATGAGAGAGTTAGGTGAAAAGGCTGAAATCGATGATAGTTTTTCTGATGAGCATGTATTGGCTGCTTCCCAAGACTTGATTCCATGGTTCGCATATTTTGCAAATTATCTGGCTAGTGATATTGTCCCACCGGACTTGTCCTTTCATCAAAGGAAAAAGTTCACGCATGATGTGAAAAAGTTCTTTTGGGATGAGCAATACTTATATAAGAGTTGGGTGTCGATGGTCTTATTCGGCGTTGTGTGCCGGAAGTTGAGATGTTGAGTGTTTTGGAGGCATGCCATTCTTCGCCTGTAGGTGGGAATTATAGTGGTATCCGGACTGCTCACAAGATCTTGCAATGTGGCTACTATTGGCCAACCATCCACCAAGATGCTCATGAGTTCTCCAAGGCATGTGATAGATGCCAAAGAGATGGTAGCATTCAGAGAAAGCAAGATCTCCCTTTTAATCCCATTCTTGTGATTGAATTGTTTGATGTGTGGGGCATTGACTTTATGGGCCCATTTGTGAGTTCTCATGGGATGAAGTACATTCTTGTGGCATTCGATTATGTGTCAAAAAGGGTAGAAGCTACCGCACGTGCGAATAATGAAGGGAAGAGTGTCACTGCATTCTTGAAAAATAACATATTTTCTAGATTTGGCACCTTAAGGGCTATTATCAGTGATGAGGGATCCCACTTTTGTAACAAGCTGTGTAAGGTATTATTGAAAAATATGGGGTTCGCCATAATGTGGCCACTCCTTACCATCCTAAAACTAGTGGGCAAGTTGAGGTGTCAAACAGGGAGATTAAGAAGATTTTGACAAAAATGGTGAATGCTAGTAGAACGGATTGTCAAGGAGGCTTGATGATACTCTTTGGGCCTACTGACAACATCAAGACTCCTATTGGTATGTCCACATACCAACTTGTATATGGGAAGGCTTGTCACTTACCGGTTGAATTAGATCAGAAGGCCATGAGGGCAATGAAGAGGTTGAAAATGGATTGGCATGAGGCTGCGGAACAGAGGTTAAACGGGTTGAATGAGCTTGATGAATTTCGCTTGAAGGCATATAAAGTTCAGCCATCTACAAAGAAAAGATGAAGAAGTAACATGACAAAATGATTGAGAAGCGCAATTTTTTGGTTGGAGATTTGGTGCTTTTGTTCAATTCTAGGTTGCGCTTGTTTCCGGGCAAACTCAAGTCCAAATGGACTTGTCCTTATTTGATCACCCAACTATTCCCTCATGGTGCGGTTGAGTTGGAGAACAAAGAGGGTGTGAGGTTCAAGGTGAAGCAAATCAAAATCTATCTAGGGCATGCTGAAACAGCGAAGGAAGTGATGGAGGCATACCATCTTGATGAAGTCTGAGTAATCAAGAGTCCTCTGTCGTGCCGCGACGTTAAATCAAGCGCCGATTGAGAGGCAACCCAATATGTATCCTCTAGCCAACTATAGGTTTTTCATGATTTTCTAGGCATAGGTGTATTATTTTTGCTATTATTACTTACGTCACGTCTGAATGTTCATTTAGTTTTCTTTAGAAGTGTTGGCTAGAGCGTAGAGTAGGGTCCGTGTCCAAAAAGTATCCAGAAAACACAAAAATAGCTTAATGAGTGTTACATGTGCAGGGACCAAATCACCAGAAATTTGTAGAAAATTGGTCTGGTGCACCCATTGACGGACCGTTGTCCCTTCGATGGACTGTCGGTAGGATCCGTCGTGCCCAGGTATGTTCTTTAAATTTTTCTAAGTAAGGGCACTGTCGAAAATCCCCCATGACGGACCATTGATTGGCTTATGGTACGTCGACAGGGAATCATCGATCCCTCATCCACCAACCCAACCCGACTTGTCCGGCTACATATTAAAAGTTTTTAAGCTTTTCATTTACCCCACCTCTTCACATAACCCCATAACCGTTTCCCTCCCTATTTCTTCTCATTTTCCCCCACTTCCACACCCATTAACTCCCATTCCATCCTCAGATTCCCACACTTCCCCCACTTCCGAAAAATCCATTCTCTCCCCAAATATTCCATTTTCTTCAGTCTCCTTGCCCGTCGGTGTTCGTGGTTGGTGTTGCTACTGTTCAACTACTGGAGTTCAAGCTCTTATTCCTCTACTACAGTTGTCACGTATGTTGTTCAGATCTGCTAAGATTAACTTTCATTAATATTCCTGATTACTGTGATGTCTAACTGTTTGGGTACTTAATTTTGGACCATGTTGCATGCTAAAACTTCCACAAAAATGTCCTAAGTCCCTTAGAACACTGAAATTCAAAGGAATGGGGTTGTATTGTTAAAAAAATAGTGTGTGTTTGCATGGTAGTGTTCCTGACCTAGGTTTTGATAGGCTGTCGAAAATGCATGTTTAAACTAGGAAAATTCATGCCCTACGTATGATGGGATGCTGGGTAAATGTTTAGTAAACTTAGGCTTCTAAGAGTATTTCAAATTAGTTTGATCAGGTATCAAATTTTGGCTGCAAAACTGTGTTCCCTGAAGGTTAGTACGAGACCCTGTCGATGGACCGTCGGTCCCGCGATAGACCGTCGTTTGGGTCCGTCAACCCCAACTTCCCATGTTTATTCTAAGTATCATTGCCGAACCCTTATGAAGGACCGTCGTCCCTTTGACAGTCCGTCATACACAACTGTCGACGGTGTCTGAACCTTTGTCTTTGACGTCTTTATAATTTCTTCTAAGTGTCCCGCGACGGACCCTTATGACGGACCTTTGTGCCTTCGACGGTCCATCCCGCACAACCGTCGACACTGTCATTACCTTTGTTTCTGATGTTTTAAAAATTGTTTCCAAGTGTCCCTCGATGGACCCCCATGACGGGCTGTCGTGCCTCCGACGGACCGTCAATGAGTTCGTCCTACACTCTATGCTTATGCATTATCATTCCTTTTCTATGTTTTGGTGCTTCCACTAGTACTAACTACTTATCTCTGCAGGTACAAATGGCATCTAAACTCGACCGTGTCTACTCATGAGGGCGTTCCAAGTCAGTAGCCCCGTCGAACTGGATTATCACAGGATCAGATGATGATCATGACCTAGAGTACGTGCCACCAGGCACCCGCACTCACACCCATGCTGCTTGCCCCACTGGTGCCACACTCACGAGGTTGGTGCCCGAAGTAGTCACTACCTCCCAGTTTGATGAGGAGCGCATACTGACCGACACACGTTCAGGTTCGGCTTCACAATCCGAAGGAGCGTCTGACTCCGTGGTGGCATCCGGTTTGGAGGAAGCTTCCGGATCTTTGGAGGCTTTCGGATCGGAGGAGGCTTCTACTTCTGCCTCGTCTCATGAAGCTACTAGTGATGATTCTACTCCAGCACCCCAGACATGCGTCCCCACTCCGGTTGTTGATCAGCCCAACCGGTGGTGTATCGAGGGGCAATACCAAATCTACATTGATGCCAAAATGCCCAATAACATGGGGGTCATGACTCAAACCCTGACACTTGAGCGGCGGGTTCTCACGGGGAGTCTTCCCACCATGCCGGCCATTCATGAGTTATTCACCCGACATCGGCTGGAGTGGCAACTCGAGATGTAGGCCGCTATAACGATGAGATGGTCCGAGAGTTCCACGCCTCTTATGCGGTGAATATCCGATCTCAGCTGGACAGGCGGGCAGCCCCCGCGAAGCATTCACCATTGGAGTACGTTTGAGTCCGCGGCAAGCGGGTTGACATTTCCTTGCAGTCCATTCGCAGATTTTTCTATGGCACAGATGTTGATGCCACACAGACTCCTCTCACCGCTGAGTTTGACTATCGGTGGAAATTGATCAAAGATGGTCGGTTCTAATGTGAGATAGAGGTGAGAGATACCACCAAGCGGTGGATCGCACAATACCTCTTCGTAGATGGTGTGGCTGCCGATTGGGTGCGGGATCCAAAGGGGAGTATCAAGAAGTCCAACCTCACCTTCACAGCCAAGTTCCTATGGCTATTGGTCCGAGACTGCCTTTCCCCCCCTGCTGCTTAATATTGTCACCTGGGATCGTGCTGTGCTGATGGGTTCTATTATTGCGGGTTTCGAGGTGGACTTCGCATGGCTATTACAGGCGGTGATGCACGAGAGGGACTTTAAGGGCACTACTACTTACCCATTCCTGTGCATGATTTTTTCATTGTGCAGGTCTGCAGGAGTGCCCGTGTGGCACATTGATGTGATCAAGACTCCGCCTGGCTAGGTTGATATCGGTCTCATTCGGGATAAGGCCAATGAGTTGGCTCACAATAGAGGGACCCATATAGAGTTGCACCCGCTAGGTGAGAACCTAGCAGCCACGGTAGAGAAAGCCCAAGGGTCTAATCCAGCTACATCTGAGCCTACTGACACCACTTCGGTCAAGTCTATCTCGGATGGTAGCACCGCTCCGATATCCTCCCGCTCTATCCCATCTGCTAAACTAGTCCCGCTTGCTAGGGTCCACAAATTAGAGGCCCATATGACTTAACTTCTGCACCACATCCAGCCTTGGATGCAGAGGTCTGCTAAGGCAGAAGAACGTATAGAGAGAAATATGTCCCAGCACACATAGCGGAAGTCATGAAGGTCCACCAGCGTTTGGACGCATTTGAGATGCAGGTTTCTCGCTCGGCCAACCCCTACAGTGGATGTGACGACTCTCCAGGCTGCTGTGGAGAGTCTGAGAGCCGATTTGGACACTATACTAAAGGCTCTGGTGCCTAAGTCTGAGGCCCCTTCTGCAGAGCCTGCTGAGGACACAGTGATGGATGCCCTGTTAGCCACTACTGATGTGCCACCACCTCTACCACGAGAGCGTGCCAAGAGGTACCAGAATAGAGATGAGGATGCGTCACGGGCTCAGAAGAAGGAGCGTCGTGAGTTGGAGTCTGTGAGGAGAGCCTCTCTTATTGATGAAGAGGCCCGCCAGTTGAGGATTATCGAGATGGCTGCTGGGGCTTCTAGTTCCAGATATGCAGAGGCTGAAAGGAGCACTACTGATGGTGCAGACATTGCTGAGGACACTACTGATGGTGTCCCTACTTTTGAGGGAGTGGGTTTCGAGAAACCAGACCCTCAAACTTATTGATCAACGACATTTTGTGCCTCAGGGTTGCTTCACCTACCACTCTGTCTTATATACTTTTATGCATTGGGGACAATTGCATGTTTTTTTTGGGGGTGGGGTAAATTGAAAGTGAGTGCTAGGGTGAAGTCTGAGTAGCCAACTCACGATCCTCTCTTGTAGTTTTCTTGCCTGTGTTCTTTTCCCCCAAGAGAATGGTTACTTTATCGTTGAATCGTCATGTTGGTAATTTAGTACATAGTATACAAATGGACTCTGAAGCATGATGGCTAAACAAAATGATATCCTGATTTAAAGAAAATGCTGCATAACTAGGCACAGTAACTGATAAATGTCTGGCTCTAAGCATGACATAGAGATACACTACTGCATGACCCTAAATCTAAAACTCGAACTAGGTTTTTGATAATTTGGTATAGTAATGAGATGTCAAGTGAGTGTGAGGAAAATTTGAATATTCCACCATTGGAACTGAGCTAGAACTTGCCAGGTTAGTCCTGCTAAAAGTAAGTCGTAACAGACAATTAGGAAAAGATCATAGACCTTTGTTCAATATAGCCAATCTTTAGCCTAATTAACGGAAAACCAAATGAAATTAATCCCTTCTTGATCCAAATGATTTGAGCTTAAAATAGACCTTTCTTTTTCACCCCAACTGATCCTTTTTGGGAATAATGTGTTGGCCATGGTCCCTGTTTGGACATATGCACCTCCACTTATGCCAAAAGCATAAATTGAGGGTGGCTACTGAAAAAACAACCTTGTCGTGGCCCTGACCCAACTTTGGGTATTGTGTTCCTTGACTCATGGCAAAGCCATGCGTTAAGGGTGGATATTATTAGGAATGCTCCGGAAAGTGGGTTGAAAGAACAAAAAGAGAGAAAGAACAAAAAATAAGTGACTCAAGAAAAGTTGAAAGAAAAAAAATATTTGAAAATGTTAAAATACAAGCAAGAAAAGAAAAGAGTCACTTATACAAAAGAAGAAAGAAGTGAGAATAGCAAGGTGAAACAATACAAGAAAATTAAGAAATAGGCAGAATAAAATGATGAAAAGATAGGACAGTTAACCATTATGTCAAGGAGGGTAATGAGACACTAAAATACATCTAAATGTACACTACCTGACCTCGAGCCTAAGTTATAAGCTAAGAAAGTCCTATCGTGATCCTAAGAGTCTATTATGGTGAACTTAAAGTAGTGAAAATAAGGGCAAGCCTATGGCAATTAGTATAAATGAGGTGTGAAGTTGTTCTGAGAGTGAGTGTTGAAAAAAAGTCCTTATACTAAAAATGAATACACTGTGTGAAAGCTGAGGATCTTGTTTTGAAGAGAGGACACTAGTTGCAATACCGTAAAATTGGTACCTTGGTGAGAGATCAAAGAGCATAGGTGTCGGTGTGTGGTTAGTCTGTGTCATGGTTCCGCATTAGCTAGCCTAATAGTGATAACATGCAATAAACATAATGAACATAATCGGGATTGATAGACAAATGATTGAGAAAGCTAACATAAGGATACTCTTGTACAGAGATTTTGTGGTGAGTCATAGTGCGTCGCTTGAGGAGAAACAATGAATTTAAGTTGAGGGTGTTAATGTACCGTGGTTTCGCGGTACTTTCAATGCTTTTTCCTCAAGTTTAGTGTGTGTATAAAGCCTTTTTGTATTAGTTTTAATGTATTTTTATATTTGTTTGTAGAAAATCTATCCAGAATGAAAACGTGGAGAATTATGCTGAAACTGCAGAAGTGACTACCTACGGAGCCATTGACCCCTCGACGGTCCATAGGTGGATACCGTCGTATGAAGAAAAAAATGTTGAATGAAGATTGGGGAATTCTGACTAAGTGTGGGGATACAGAATGTGTGTGTACCCATCTTGAAAAGAAGCCCAATTACCCATCTTGAAAAGAAGCTAAGTGTGGAACGACAGAGGACCATGATGGTCCATCGTGGCCTCGACGGTCCGTCATCCAGGTCATCGACTCAGAAGCTGTTTTTGTGCAGATTTTCCTTAAATAGATTTCCCCCTTTTTTTAGGACTCTATTATTATAAATACTTGTAAAAACCTCATTTTTGGGGTTAGAGTATTTTTCAGATTTTATTGTTCTAGTTGTGAACTTGTGATTTTGGGAAATTATTCTATTTTCCAGAAATCGTTTATTGCAAGCTTATTGATCAATTCAAGTAATTTTTTGAGTTTTCTTCAATCTCATCAAAGTAAGTGCATGAATTCTTATCAAACTAATATGAATTGTGTGATTATTAACATGGGTAACTAAATCCATAACTAGGGTTGTGGGAACCATGGGTAATTAACAAGGTAAAAACTAGCTAAAATAATAATTCAAGAATAGTGTCTTGCATGTATTTATAATTTTTTCGTTTAGAAGTCTTTCTAACGAATGCACGCGTTAGAACTCTCCTTGTTGCTACTTGCCAGACCAAGATGGTAGATCATAAGAAAAGAAATATCAACATAGATTTAGTAAACACTATCTAATAGTGTAGTATCGATTGGTGCGAAGTAACAACTAAGTCATACATCGATTATGATGCTTAATATGAGTTAAAGATAAGGTTTAGTAAAGACACACACGTAGCTGGACCAAGGTGCGGAGTGAAATTCCGTAGTTGCTGGACCAAGGAATTAGGGATACATAACTTACCACTGTGCATGTAAGATACTAGGAAAGAATTGTTATAGCTAGATTTACTGCGTTATGAACCTGTGGGGAACACTTAAGCCCTAGTTACTCTCATTACTTGATAAAAATCAAATCTTTAAACCTGTCACTTGTTTATTTAGAAATAGCTAATTACATTTATTGCTTAAAACCCCCCTGTTTGTTACATTTTCGGAAAGGACTTGACTGAATAGAAGTAATAATAGGTTAAAGTTAAGTCTAAATCATTTTCCTCGTGGGATCTACCCCAACCTCATAGTTGAGTTCTTTAATTGAGACGACGCTTATACTTCTTTTCGAGAAGTAAATTTGAGCGTATCATGAATTAAGTTAATTAACTAAACAAATGCAAAATTAAATACTTAAAACCTAAAAGTCATTATACCAAAACTCTTACAACAACTAGTCTAAGAATAAGGGGTACAACCTTGAAACTTAACAACACCTCAAACAAATAGTCTATGCCCGAAAAGAGTGGACTTAACAAAAAAGAGAACTCAACGCAGCCCGTAAGAACTATATCACCCTTGGATTCAAACGATCAATGTTCTTCTAAATGATGTATGTCAATAACAGCTAGAAGATGTCCTATACTCAACAAAAACAAGAGCAAGTGTAGTATCAGTACACACCACCGTGTACTAGTAGGATCACGAAGGTATCCCACTAAGTGAAACATATATAAGTAATTACAATAATATAACCATGTAACATACCCAATATAAACAATATTTATTAACACAATCTTCATACTATAAGAGAACCAAACCACAACCAGTCTTAAAGTCAACTTGTATAATGCATAAATGAGTCCTCATTCCCCCACTCACACTAAGTAGAACTCTTTAAGAAGTCATAAGTTATAGTCCAGGTTCATTACAAGAAGCCAATAGATAAAAAGTCAATGGTCCTCTCATGGAACCCAAACCCTAAAAGTTAGCATGTCAAAACGTGAAAATTTGATATCATATTATGCCGGAATGTGGCAATCCGATCCAATTCTTATATCAAACGTGGATATCCGATCCAATGTTATGTCGGAATGTAGCAATTTGATCTAAGTTAGTTATGTTGGAACGTAGCAATCTGATCTAAGTTAGTTATGTCGAAACGTGGAAATCCGATCACATTCACACACCACAATCACAAACACAAGTACATCATCAAGATCATACAATAAGATGTGATTCATGATATACAATTATTCAATTATCCTCATTTACGATTAGGGTGATTAATAATGCAACATTCGTATACATACATGCATTATAATGATGCAATTACAAACATATATCACACCAACATGAAATCAAAACCATCACCTACCGCGAATCAAAGCTTGAATCCCCTAAGGCACTTAAATCTTTCTATTTGATATTTTTTTTCAGCTTGTTCTAGGTCTACAACAATTAATATACGCACAAATAAACAATCAAAGGTCTAATTATTTTAATTATGAAAACCCAATAACCTTAGACCAAACCCAAGATCATAATACTTAAATTAGGGATACTCCACCATAATTCTCAGACAAAACTCTTCCCCAGTGATAACAACCCAAGAAAATAGGTTCTACGGCTCGAAATACGGGTTCAGGAAGTTAAAATCTTACATTAGCCTCAAAATGATGAAAGAACTCATCTAAGTCGTCTTCTTATAAAAACAAAAAACTGTCAAAAAGGTGATTTAGGGGTTTATTAGAGACTTTAAATCGCGTCAGGCACGCCATGATGTACCCATCCTGCTCTAGCGGACCTAATCCCGCTGTGGTCCTGCTCAGAGACAGAATGTTACAATTCATGCTAAGATTATTTTGAGAGTTCTACACGCCCGAATTCAATTATGTAAAGTCGTATGGGTTCCTTATCGTATTAGTTATCCACTCATGTAATCAAATTCATATTTAGATCTCTCATTCATTATCAGATAATGACTCCGATTTCATCCAAATCTAGACTAGGTTGGGAAGTTCCAAGTTACTACAAAAGAGTTTTCTGGCCCCAATTCTTTTTTCATTGGTTTTTCCCTAATGACAGAATCAGGTCGTTACAATAGATACTAATTTACCCATTACTCATCCCCGAGTGATCAACTAGGAGAAGACTAGCTAAAGTAAGGGTATAGTAGTATTTGATTCATCTAGTTTCTGGGGATACTTGTCTCGAATGTCATTCTGACCAAATCTCATTACCCTTAAGGGTTTCACATCTCCAATTTCAAACAAACCACTTGAATACCTACACATCCTCCCATGCAAATCATCAATGAAGTCATCTTAACACTCAAGATATAATTATTGTTGTGTGTAAACTTAATTAACAACAAAAGTGATCCTAAAAACCCCCCAAGGTTGATCACTCACATGTCTTCAACATGTTATCAAGGACTTTGACACAACCTCAGATGAATCCTTTCTCACATAACCATGATTAAATTTTAAATCAATACTCGCTATAATTAGAAGTAAACCTGAACAAATACTCAAACAATCATATACATCTCTATCCCACAACATAAAATCTCATGAGCTTTAGTTATAACGATTTTAAACTTTAGACATCATATACTCCTTGAGAGATATGTCCAAACATACAAACCGTCCAAACAGACAAACCATAAAACAACACTATCTAAAAGTTAGATTTAGTAATTTTAGATTACCTCTTTAAGAACATTAGAATTGGATTAAATGATCCCTACATTCAACTACACATAATCGAGACATGACCTCAAGAACAAGATGCATACAAGATTGTCGGACAACTATAGTTATGCAACGTACCTCTTATATAAATTCTCATGAGCAAAGTGGTATATGTCAAACCACTGAAATGATTTAAAAATCCAAGACAACACCATATAATCATCTAAAATAACCACATCTTCACAACTCATCGCACTCAACAAAGAGAACACCGCAAGATCCGTACATCTGATCCACAACTAGAGATTCATCCATAAAATGAAAACACCCGTAAGCATAGCTAGTGTATCACACTCACAACCATGTACAAAAAATGAAATAGATGGTCACGTAAGAATTTATCGAATAACACAAAAGGCTTCCCTTTGAAGAGTCGATACCAGCCATTTTAATTCACTTGACTCAACCTACTTTTCACATCCTCCTAATGAAGCCAACACTCTTAATACTAACAACCATCACAACCACTCTTACTATTGACCTTACTTTTAAACCAACTGTTTTAAGATGACATCCTTTCTAAGGTACTTTAGCAATCAACAGTAATAAAATTTATGACTCAACCCAGGTGTAAGTCCTTTCAAATGCTCAATACTTTATACAAGTGACCATTACACACCTTTCAAATTCATACCATGAAAAAATATATCGCCGGGAATGTAGATTTACGATAAAAAATCTGAATAGTATATTCAACTGTATAACTCGATCCCTTATCTATCAACATTAGCGTATGTCTCAAAGTTCTTTATGAATTCATGTATCCTCGTTTATCATGGATCGCCATCGCTGTCGATCTTACAATATTTTTTCCCTAAACTTCAATCGTACTCCTTACTAAACTCAAAAAATAAAATAAAACAGGGCACTTATCCTCACACTTGGGCTGGGCATAAATATCAAAAAACCGAACGGAACCAAAAAATTTTAATTTTTCGGTGACGGTTCTTCGGTTTTTCGGTTCGGTATCATTTTTTTTAGAACTTCGTTTCTTTGGTTCAGAGTTCGGTGCAAGGGTCCCGAACTATGGTGCAGTGAAGAATCAAAGTTTTATTTAATAAATTTAAAAATATTTAAATTATATTATTTAATTTATAGTACTTATATATTTTGAATTTGACTCAAAATATTTGCATTTTTAAAATAAATTGACAACATTCAATAGTAAGGCAGCAACTAAATATTAAAATCACTTAATGTAATTGTAAAGTGTAAACCCTAATTCCTAAAGCCCCAAACGTTCAAAACTTCCTTCAGTTTTCTCGTTTTCAAGACTTCAACTGAGAAGCGTCGACCGCCTTCTGGTCTTCTTATCTTCAAGAGTTCAATCTTCTCGCCTCAGAGGCTTAGACCATCATTGTTCGCCGACGTCGAAAAATGGTACGTATTTCTTGGACCATTGTTGTCAATTTTTTTTGTAGAATCTGTGAAAGATTATTGTGAAAAAATCAGTTTTTGATGAAAGGGGCATTAAGTTTTGGAGAAAGTGTAGCAGACAACACTCACAAGTCACAGTAGGGACTAAATCTTTCTTTTGCTTACTACTTTCATTTTTTTGGCAGATGGTGTCACGACCTAAATTAATTCATGAGTGGCACCCACACTTAGTATTATAGGTGGGAGAACCAACAAATTAAACCCCAACTTACAAAATACAATCATAATGTGGAAGCTTAAAATCTTATTAAATATCATTTCCCAAAATCTGAAAGTCATAACATCAAGGCCATCTAATCTTCAAATACTAAGTCTAAGATTATTAAAGACACCAAACTAAATGAATAAAATAGTTACTTCCGAAAACTATGGACATCATGCTATGACCAAGAGAATCCAACATGCTCTTGAATGAATAGCTCACCCTAGAACCTGTTATGTTGGAGTTTGACTAGAGTTGAGGGAAAGTCAAAGTCACTGGTAAACCGCTACACTCTATAAAAGGAAAACAAAGAAAAACACAAGTAGGGCTCAGTACGAGGCAACATGTACTGAGTAGGTACCATTGACCAACCCAAAATAGAAACTAATATACAATTAATAATAGTATGAACTCAACTATAGAACTTAACATGTGATAAGCAACTAACAACATAAACCAGTGTCAACAACACTAAAGTAAGTATGTAATAAGTAAAAAATATCAAGATCATCCATGAGGTCTCATGCCTCCAACTAAACCATTTGGGGAATTGAGTTCTTTGATATTGAGTACATTCAGTCAATTCAATATGTTTTAATTTTAATACTATTATGTCGGAACGTGATACTCCGATACAATTATATTATGTCGTAACGTGACACTCCGATCCAAAAATACCATGTCAGCACGTGACACTCCGATTCAATTATACCGTGTCAGAACGTGATGCTCTGATCCAATTATACCGTTAAATTATCATTTATTATCACTAGTTTCAATTCATTGATAATATTTTGGCAAACCTTCTTTGTTCAAGGCATCACTTTGATAAAGAAGGTTCAAGATTATAAATATTATTGTCTAAGAATTTCAGACCAATATTATCATATGTAGTGTCTACAATGTGCCATGGTCATCATATATACATCATATATTATCATAACATAAACATATATAAGAACCTCCTCCTAAGACTCCCCTAAAGGCTAACTAGTGCAAGCCTTAGGTAGAGTCCCATACCCCTACCTACACTTAGGTTATCTAAGTTAGAGTTCAAGTCCTTTAATTCGTTTAACCTTTTGGGAACATCTTGCCCTAACTGACATAGATCACATGAGCTAGTGTGGAATCCGACATCATAAAATCCTACACCGAAAAAAGGCAGACTACTTGCCAAGGTAGTACAAAAACATGAAACATACCAACTACGTGGATCCACTGGCTAGTATTCCCTATTAGGGAAACATAGTTCAAGAAATAGGAGATTAGTTGAGACCCTCTTTATTCACCATGCATTATAGTCTCCCATCTCAAGAATAATGTAGTGTTCCTACCTTCCATATGTGGGAAAGGACACTCCTCTATCTAGTTCAATCGGTGCTAAGCTAGAGTCCCTTTTTGAAATGTCTTTAAGCCTTTAATTATCAATCATAACTTAGTTTAGGTCATAGGGCTTACACCTTGTATAATCATCATCATAAATAGCTCAATAATAATTGTATGAGTATAGTCCTTTAATCACAATCCATATAAGTGAGGTTAACACATTCACATTTCATAGCATATCAAGGCACATTGATAATTTTCACTATACTTATATCAGATAAACCTTAATCAACCTCACAACAAATTCAAGACATTTAAATTCAACATCATACCACCCTATAATCCTAATATAATCCATACTTCAATGTAATATCATGACTTAACAACAATTATTCACAATTGGAATTAAAGATAGAGATTCTAAGACTTACCAAGTCTTCCTCATCGTCAATCGTCAACGTCTTACCATCAACCCATAACTCAACCCAACTTGGGGAGTAACATCTTCACATAAATATAACCAATAATATAAAAAGGACAATTGCATCTTTATAATAAAATTCAACACTAGATCACAACTTAAGACAATATACACACGCTAATTTCACATTACAATTCATAACCTATATCACATCTCAAGAACTAGAATCATAGGGCTATATTTCATCTTAATTTAATCCTAATAACACCATAGGATAGCAATCTAATAAATAACCAAGTCAATTGAATGATCACAATACAATATAGGTCAAGATCACAACCTAGGGTTAGGGATTGAGGATCGTGTTCTTCAATTTAGACCAAACCATCAAAAATTACAGTAAACAAGTTAAATTACATTTTAATATATTCAATATAACCTAAATAAATCATCAATAACCAAATTCATAACTTCAATTTCGTAATTGGATGAAACCCATAAGAAAACTCAACTTTTAAAATCCTTTTTGAAGGAACTATTTGAGGAAAGAGTGTCAAACGTGAATTAGATCTCATACCTTAATGTTTGAAAACAATTTGATGGTGAATTAGTCCCTTTACATCCCCCCAAACCCTTATCCTTTCTATTCTTCAATGATGAGTTTAAGTAGAGAGAGTAAGAAGAGAGAAGGAAGAGAATTTATTTGTCAGTTGTCTTTAGATTAATGACAGTTGTGGGTATTTATATTTGGACTTAATCAACTTAATTAAACTCCCTTAAACCCTTAATTAATAAACTAACCCCCTAATTAATTAAATGAAACTAACTTAAGTTGTGCAGGAAATTTGACCCTCAACGACTAGACCCCGAACAACAGGCCGTCTTTGAGTCGACGGTCCCTCACCCCTCCGTCCTGCACTCCATCGATGAGTTCGGAGACTGTTCATGTGGAGGCTTCCTCAACTTGCATAAGTCTGGGACAATGGTGGCATCAACACCCCGTCAATCTACACACGGACCGTAGGTGTTCATGTCGATGCCCACTGTCCAGGTTGCGTTTCTCCAAACACAAGGGTCCTCCTCAAGGTCCCTTCGTTGGTCCTTGGGGAGTCGTACCCAAACGTTTAAACCATGAAACAACTCAAACACCTATTAGCTACCCTTCCACCAATTTTTGTATATTTTCGACTCCTAAAAGTTAGTCAAATAGGCTAAGGCACACTAACAACCTTTTGAACCAACTTCTCGAACGTCATGTACGTTCTTGGACGTTTTGGTTCTTAAACTTCGTAAATGACCTATATTCATTAAAGTCGACTTAAAAATAGTACTTAATCCTTATGACACCTATGTTAGACTTTACAACATGTCTTGGATTCTAAAGGTGTTACAATGTTTCCATGCATTTTAATCACCTTGTGGGAAGAATTGGTTACTTCTTTAAATGTGTGTTTCTTCCCTCCTTCGAAGATGATGACCATCCAGTACTGCATCCAAAGCTTCACATGCTTGAATGGAGATCGTCTGCGTGAAACGTGGCTCTTGTTTACCTTGTTCTATAATTCCCAACACATGGTCTTCTTGATAAAATTCTCCTTCAATACTTTAGCATGAGTTTAGACTCAGTCAACAAGGGGTTGCTGACCAACTCTCACTCAAAGGTCTCATGCGGCAGCCGTACGTTGTGGGAACCCAACTTTTAGATGTAATGAGAGCCATCAATAGAGCATGGTACACTCACCAGGACTATTTTTTCCCTATCCCCTTTAAACTATCTAAGAAGAAAATCGAAAAGCACAGTAAGAGGGAACAAAATGTGGATAATATAATGACACAACTTGATATTCTTTCTAAGAATTTTATGGGGGCAGGGACCCGTGATGTCAATGTCGTGGTAATTGGGAAATGATATCCTGATGAGATCAAGTTTGAGAACTTTATAGTGAGTTGGTCAACTTTCTAACAAACCAAGACGATGGTTATTACTTAAACTACCCGAGGTAGGGTAGACCAAGGTTGTTCTAGAGAAGAAGGACGGAAATATCAAGATCATGAATGGAGGGATCGAATTGTAATTTTAAGGACGGGGAGAAGGGTATATATGTATCTCCCCATGAACGACAAAAGACTATAGATTCTGCAGGAGGTAGGTCTGAAGGTGGTAGGTCTGAAGATATGCTCTCGCGTATGCTAGACAAAGTTGAAGGGTCGAACAAGATGCTGAAAGGCATGAAAGAACATATATCCACCCTTAGCCATACCATCATCTCTCATTCATTTTAGATCAAGGAGTTAGAGACCCAAATGGGTCATATCTTTTTTATTCTCAATACGAGACATCAAAGGGGTTTGCACCCTAAGAGTGAGGTCTGCAGGTCAACTTATGTTGTGACACGATGTTAACTAACGCGTAGTTTGGGAGACAACCCAAAACCATTTACTTGGTTTGTATTACCTTGATAAAATAAGTGTGTGTTGTTTGTCCATGTTTAGGAAAGAGAGTGCACTAAAAGATGGAAAGTGACGGGCAACAAGTTCTTTTGGCGGAATGCTAACAGGTTCACTGTACTCGACTGCTCATGCCGTCTGACTGAATACACCTAAAAGGTTGTGTCTATAAAATTCTATGTAGTTAAAGTGTTGTTGGAAAAATGCCAACCAAATTGGCAGTCTCTACAATGACCACATATGCGGCCTCCATAAGAGATGGAAATTATGTTACATTTGGTGATGAATTAGATACTTGGGGCATTTTGAGTTATTGAGAGAAACGACTAACATCGCCAAACGGACAGAAATTGGATGATCATAGGCAACATTTTTTATAATATGTGTTAGGTCCTTTCTTTTATTTTGTCCCTTTTGCACAAACTCACAATTGCACTCTAGTAGTTATATTTCTTGTATTGCTAAAGTATTTCAATTGTCGGATTATGCTCGAATTCAGAACGCATTGCCACCTTGCTCGCCAATCTAATTCAACTTAAAGGTTGGTTATCAAACTCTCCTGTTATTATATCAAATTTTGTACTATTTGGAATAATAATCCATAGTGTAAAATCTCTGCTGAGTTAATGGGTTTAAAGGGGTAATCGATGTTGGTACAACAAACTTTGCATTATTTGCTCCACTCTAATTTGTTTATGTTTTGAATAAAATTTTGATATGATGGAAAATTAAACATTCTGGTGGATCTTTATTGAATTATGTGTTAAAAGTCTGTCATCTGGGCTGTGGGGTGGAAGTCATAAGAAAGAGGTAGAACAATGGTACGTCCAGCGATTCGGCGAATTGCACTAAAACTAGCGATGATGCTTGGCTATTTACCTAAAATCCCCATTTTTCCTGAATACTTAATATGGTCAGCATAGATTTATCACTCACTTTTGTCGATATGTTTTTACTTACAAGATCCACTAAGTGTTCGGCCGAAAGAGTCATTAATTGCCCTTTTGTCTGCACCCTGATACTATATGTACAAAATTCTAAGCAGGCATGGATAACATGGGTAAATACCTCACCAACTGGTTTGGTGACACAATCCTACACTAGACACTCCCCATCTTGTGTTTTAATTTCTGTCAAATTGGGTATTAAAAATCCCATGTAGAAACGACTAGACCAAAAGTTGCGGGAAAAAATGACCCACCATGGACTTAAGTACATATGAGTTTAAAGGAGAAGAACAGAAAGCAGAGCTTGCTAGAAAAAGTAAATATACCAACAAAGTGAGATAAAAAAGAAGGATTCCTGTTGATCTAGCCATTTGTCGCAGATTATACCATGCAATAAACAATTTTTGCAGCACATGAGATTGACAGAATGGTAGCAGCTAACATCGCAGATGAAGCCGAGGCAACTGAAAATAATGAACCTCAGGATGAGAGCATTTCAGGAGCCATTGTTTTCTTCAAAGATTATGATTCGGGTATTGATGCCATGTCAAATAAAGAAGCCGCATAGAGAGGATCCTCTTTTCGTTCACCGCTTTTAATTATCTTTCTTCAAATTATGAATTATGCCTTTTTGCATTTGAGGACATATGCTTTTGTTTAAGGTTTGGTGATGCCTAAGTTTTCCTTTTTTTTAGTTGTGATGAATATTTATATTTTGTGTACATTAGGGTTGTCTGTTTTTAATTTATTTTATACTCCTTTTGCGGTTGTTTGAGCTTTTGGCATTCTTTTGGGTCCTAATTTCACAATAATTTTGAACCTTTCGAAAATTTACTTTTTTAGAAAATTCACCACCTTTTGTGTTGAAAGGGATTGTTCTTGTACAAAATTTGAGTCTCGGTTTCGAACAATATAAATGACTTGAATAGTGCTCTCAATCGAACAAACATGAATGTGCTGCTACGACGAAGACATATGTAGTTGCATAGACAATACTACGTGAACTCTTTTCATTTCACTTTGATTAGCCATTTATTGAATCAATTCTTATGTAATGACCATTGCACACTAGCTCAAGCGTATATTATTTTTTGACTTAACTGTCAATGCCTTGTGTGATGAGATTACCTTGAACCTTGCATGAACAAATGTAGAATTTGCCCGGTCAGTCTTCATAAAACTGTCACATATGAAGGCGATGATAAGATTTGGCATGAAAGGGAAGATCAGTCCTAGATATGTAGTACCTTACAAGATATTTAAAAGGGTTATAAAGGTGGAATATGAGTTAGAGTTCCTAGCAGAAATAACATCTGTGCATCTTATTTTTCATATCTCACTGTTGAAGAAGTGTCCAACATCTGTAGTGCCATTAGAGAGTGTGGCTATGAAACATATCTTTCTTATGATGTACCAGTTGAGATCCTTTATCGTCAAGTTAAAAGGTTGAGGAATAAAGAAGTCGCTTCCGTCAAGGTTTTATGGAGGAGTCAGTATGTAGAGGGAGTTACTTGGGCAATAGAAAATTCCATGAAAGCCAAATATCCTTACCTCTTTCCTTCGAATTCCACTCCAGCTTGAGGTAATAGTTCCTCTTCAGATTTTCAGCATAATTTTGATATTCTTAGAACTCAATTAAGCCAAAAACTCGGTTATCAGTATTTAGTGGTGAAAATTGCAGCTCTCTCCCTTTATTTCAGCTAGTTTAGTCATCATTCGAGGACGAATGTTCCCAAGGGGGAGATAATGTAACACCCCATATCCCAAAAAATGACCAGACTTCAATTTTTCAAAAATTGCAGGTGCAATCTACGGTCACCATATAGGGACCATTGCCAGATCTATGGCTTGTACCGTTGGTCTGTGGTTCACCACTATAGCCCCTCCCAAACACATCTAAGACAAATTGGCTAAGTCTTGACCCATGGACAGACCTACGGTCGATAATTCAGACAACGGTCCGTGGATCAAGACTCCTGTTACCCAACCTTTGACATGAACTAAGGATGAACATCACGGGCCGTCGTTCGATCTACGGGCTGTAGGTCTGACTGGAGGTGAAGGTTAGCTGTAAGTTAGGGGGAAATTTCTGCTTGGTCAACTTTAAATTGTCATAAATGTTAGCAAAAAAATGAATTATGTGTCCTATGACCTATGATATGATATATAATTTAATCCTCTTTCCAAGGCCACCAAGTTTGCTAAAATTCGACCTCCGAGTAAAAAGTTATGCCCATTTAAGTGAAGGTCCGTTGAGCAGACTCAAACGATGTCCTGTCGGTTGAACGATGACCCGTCATTCTAGGTTGTCGATTTCTCCGAAAACAATTATTTCAGGGGTCTTTTGTTATTTTTATAGTTCCTTTAACCTTTAAGATACGTCCCTAAATCATGAGATTGTAGTCAATTTAAGCCTAGAAACATTACTAAAACTTACCTAAGTGAAATCATTAATCGAAACTTAGAAAATTAGAAGCAACTGAGGAGAAAAAGGTTAAGTACCCTACTTCAAGAACGGAGCAAGGTTCCATCAGTTCCATCCCAAAATTCTAATTATATCTGCGTGGATTTCATCACCAAGTATGTGGAATTTCACTAACGGGTTCCTTTCACCCATTAGATCCCTAGTTTTCAGCAAGTTTCTTGGTTCTCATGTCATGACTAGACTTTGGGTTTCTAAAATGGTAAAATTATTGGGTTCTTAGACATTAGAATGATACAAATCAGATTATTAAGTCAATATTAAGTTTATAGCATAAATTTCAGATATTCAGTCATACATATATTAGTTATTAATACAACATTACATGATAAATTGTTGCATTATGACTTTACATGTTCAGTTTGACTTATCAAGTATTTACAGAAACTTAGCCATAATCACTTAACTACTTATTTCTTTGGGAGTAGAATAATACCATTTGGACTAGGGTTCAGCATACTCAAATAGACCCAGAACTACTAGCCAAGTAGGTTGGAAGTCCTGTTTGTGGGCATCAATTTAGTGATCACGCCAGCATGCCTTTATACCTCTAGAAGGTTATATTAGGTCCTCTCGATGTGGCATTTACATCAGACTCCCCATTTAGCTCATTTGGTTTTATTATCGATCATTAGTAGCTCTCACAGTTCAGTTAGATTCCATTGCATTGACCATTTATCAGTATATCTAGCATTCAATTCCAGCAAGTTATAAATTGGTCACTGCATTCAGCTATCTCAACATTCAGTATATAATGTCCAGAATAGTGTACTTGCTTTTGTGCTTCTTTAATTATATATTAATTTAGCTTTACTCTATCATACATGCTTAGTACCATGCAAGTACTGACGAATATGTGTGCTACATCTTCTCGTGATGTAGTTTGAGATTCTCAGCATCGAGATTATGCTTAGATTGATTCCTGATATCTAGTTTAGCAAAATCAGTGGTGAGTCCTCATTTTCCGAGGACAACTGTGATGTGTTTCTTTTCAACTATTTTTAGTCCTTTAGCTTCAGTTTTCCATATTTATCTAGGGCCTATCCTGACATTTCTAGTCACTTAGAGACTATTTTCAGATATAGTTAGTTTCTGCTTAAGATTGAGTTAATATCTTCTTTGTATTAAACTCATCAGTTTTCATATATATCAGATATGGCATATGGATATTTCCCCTTCTTTTCATTTTAATTATGATTTAGCTTCTGCACCATATTATTTCTAGTGTGGTCGTGATCATTCCATCAAGGTTAGCTTGGGATCAGTTGTGGTCCTAGGTCTCGTATCCGCCTCTCGGGGATCGCTTGGGTCGTGACACATAATGTTATAAGAAATAATGTGGAAAATTAGAACTTTTAAAACAAAAGTCATACTTCAAATATCATCAATAATTAGTTGTGAATTACTAGAATTGTCTCATTAAAATAATCAAAACATAAAAGTACAAAATTACGGACTCAACCCTTTTAAATCGATTAAAGTCCTAAGAAAATAAAGTAGATCTAAAAGTAGAACTGAAATAACAATCTGGTCCTCGAAGTGGAGGAATAGCCAAAACAAAGGGAATAGTCGACCCTAGCTTCACTTTGAAGAAGGAAGTAATAATTCAGCGTCCTGAACCTCACTCATAGTAATTATTAAAGAAGGGTTAGCAAAAATATGTACCGTGTATGGAAACATACAATAAAACATTTAAACATGCTAAATATGACATTTTTAGTTGAAGTATGCATTTATAATGTTTGGGAAACCAGTGCGCATTTGCAAATATAAAAGACAAGCTATAGTAAAAATACACTAATACAATAATAATTTCGATACATTAAAAACCTCTATGAACACTTGTGCAGTGTATGGTTAGCATCCCATAATATCAACCTTACTAAGCATTCCTTGAAACCACATATTTATTACCATAATTGTCAAGATTGCCTCACTCCATAATCATGATTTTGGAATTGCAAAAGTACATAAAAATAACATCACCAAAATAATCTATTCATACCTCATCGTACCATAACAAAACAAATCTAGAACATCTAAATAAGTCCTCGTGAAATGTAAGAGTGAAGTCCCATACCCTCACTCCTAACAAGTAAATCCATTAAGAGGTCAGATTATAATTTGTACCATTATTATTATCTTATTATTATTAGGGAATGTTAGCCCTAACTGACATAAACCATGTGAGCTTACATGGAATCTTATGTCATATAACCTCATACCAAAAGAAGGCGTTCTTTCTTGTCGAAGGTAGAACTAATTATATTTAGCTTCTAATTGGATACAGTAGCTAAGTCCTTTGTTTGGCACATAGTTATGAGATAGGGATATTGCTACTACAAACCCAACCTATTGCATTAACGGAGAAGCTTCCCTCTCATGAGTTTACTTTACATGACCCAACCTATTGCATTAGCGGAGGGGCCTTTTCGCTATTGTCCATATCCACCCGGTACTAAGCATTTCTTCCCTATTATACATAGTTAGTGTGGAATTTTATCTACATGTGTGCTGGAATACTTCCCTGTCATTCAATAGTTTCATGTAATTGAGACCTACCTTTCACCTTAGAATCATCATTTTAGGGTAATTAACTTTCACCTCATTATTCTTAGTGTTTTCAAGGGAACTAGCTGTTCAATCAACACAACAACATCAACATCATCCCAGAGAATTCATACATAGATATGAGTAAGGATAGAAGAAATTACTCTTCCAAGAACACCTCAATTCACATAATAGTCATAGGATATCTAACTTTTTAAATGAGTTCACATGTTCATCAATAACTATCAACAACCATAAAGAATCCCTCACACTTTACCACTTTCAAGGTCATGAATCAAGTCTCACAATCACATTTGAGATATACTATCATCAACATTAATAAACAAGGTTTCATAACATATTTGACATAACCAAAATGCACAATAGTAATCACATTGCATCAATAACTACCTTGAAAAAAATATAATTGGGGTTTATGGTGTAGTTCATGGGTTCATGTGGAGTTTTAATATAAAATCACAATTAAAACGTCAAGCCATTCATACTATACATGAAATAACAAAGTGAATACGTTTTTAAAAAGAACCGATGGCTAGAATGAAAATCCAAATTTTGAATCTTAAACCCGGCTTCGAAAATTAAAGTAGAAGGGCTTCATGAAGGAAAATATTCAATGAATAAAGGTTTCCATACCTTTAGTTGAAGATTTTCTACGAATTTTAGTGAAAAATTCAAGCTTGAACCCGCATCTTAAATTTCTTGGTGTTCTTCAATGGATGAACTATAGAGTGAGAAAAATTGGAGAAGAGAGGATTTGATTTTTAGAAGTGGGTATTTGTGAAAGTCATTTATTTGGGTGTATTTAAATATTAAATAATTTATATAATTATTCAGAAATAATACAAAACATACTCACTTGTTAAATTAACTTAAAAATACTATTTACAAAAACGTCTCTAGAATTAATATGTCTTCCTTGAACCCTCCGTTAAACTTAAAGTAAGACATATTTTTGGACCTTTTTATATCTCCAATTCATACATAAACTTGTAAGGTTCGTACGTTAGACGCAAGTTTCACCTATAAATTTTCCTTGTGTTACATTATCTTCCCCTTAGGGAACATTTGTCCTTGAATGACAGTTTATACACCTTACGGTAGTCAAAGACTCAAGAGTAGTAGCCCAACAAGCATGAAATATCAAAATAATATACCACATAAAGAGCAAACTTTAACTATATCTCAACATAGTTAATGCAAAAAAAAGGGGCACGAACAACATCTATCAACCCCATATGCAGAAAATTCATCATTTCTCATGTTGATAAGAGGGATTACCTTCCCTATTGAAAGCAGACTCAAATTAACAATATGGAATCAATATTCCATCTAACAAAATATAGTAAATCATGTTCACCAATTATTCTCATGAAGTTAAATTTGCAATATCATACTAAAATGCTCAACAACATCAAAAGCATATAAATCATGAAAATCTCAATTTATACTAAATATGATTCGTCACAAGAACATGAAAATATCATAAAGAAAATTATGGAGAAACTCGTACAATACACATGACCCCCGAAATGCTAAAACTCAAGAGGAACTACTTACCTCAAGCTTGAATAGGAGTAGAAGGAAAAAGATGAGGATAACGGGATTTCATATATGCCTCGGCCTCCAAAGTAGCACCCTCATGTATGTAATTCCTTTATAAGAGTTTAGCAGAAACTACCTCTTTGTTCCATAATGTCTTAACTTGCTGGTATAAAATCTCAATTGGAACTTCTTCATAAGAGAGATTTTCATCAACTACTAAACCCTCTAAGGGAAGGATGGATACCGAGTCACCAATACACTTGTTGAGCATTGAAATATGAAACACTAGGTGAACAAGAGCCAACTCATTGGGTAAGTCTAGTTCATACACAACCTTCCCACACGTGTCAAGATTTGGTATGACCCCACATATAAAGGACTAAGTTTCCCCTTCTTGCCAAACCTCAAAACACCCTTCATAGGTGAGTTTTTTAAGTAGACCCAATCACATACCTCAAAATTAAGATCTTTTCTTCTATTGTTGGCATACAAATTTCGTCTTATTTGAGCCGTTTTAAACCTCTGTCTAGTGAGTCAAACTTTCTCTATGGCATCATAGTCTAGATCCGGGCCAATAAGAGAAAACTCACCCATTTCAAACCAACCCACCGGAGATCTACACCTCGTACGATAAATTGTTTCAAATGGAGCCATGACAATGCTTGAGTGATAACTATTGTTTTAGGCAATTCAATAAATGTAAGATAATCGTCCCAATTCCCCTTGAAATCAATCACACACGCCCTCAACATATATTTTAAGGTGTAAATGGTGATTTCTGCTTAACCATCTGTCTGAGGGTGGAAAGAGCTTCTTAGTATAACATTGGTACCGAGCACTTTTTGAAATGCTTTCAAAAATGTGAAGTAAATTGAGTACCCCGATCTGATATAATTGACAAAAGACCCATGTAAATTCACTATTTCGTCGGTGCATAATTTAGCACCTCTGCCGAGAATGTAATCTTGAAAGGAAGGAAATAAGCTGATTTTGTCATCCTCTCAACAATGAACCAAATAGAATCATGTCGCGTTTGAGTATGAGGCAACCCCCCTACATTTCCAAATTCACCTCCTCCCACTTCCAAGTGGGAAGATCTACATATTGTAACAAACCTCTTAGTTTTCGGTGTTAGGCTTTGACTTGCTTACAGTTTGGACATTTAGATACAATGACCACTATATAATTCTTCATTCCATTCCATTAATAGACATCTCATAGATCACGGTACATCTTAGTGGATCTTGTATGAATAGAATATCGCAAACCATGAGTCTCCTCTAGAATCATCCCTCTAAAGCCATCAACATTTGGAACACACAACCTACCTTGGTACCTAAGTACCCCATATCCCCCTTGGGAGAAAGCCTCAACAGACTTGGTGAGAACCGATTCTTTCAACTCCATCAAAATAGGATTAAGATGTTCTTTTTGACTTCACATCAACTACCACGAATGATTCTGAACTATGGTGAATGCACATGTTGAGAAATGTACCAATTGGACACCTAAATGGGACGACCTATGCACATCGCGAATTAGAACCCTTTTTTTATGTTTTACATCAGTCATACTACACATAGTCATTAAACTTAAGGCATCAACAACTATATTAGCTTAGTCGAGGTGGTAGAGGGAACTTATATCATGATCTTTTAAAAGTTCTAGCCACCTTATTTGTCAGAGATTCAAATCTCTCTGGCTAAATACATATTGGAGAGTTTAGTTGTCACTGAACATATCAACATGGACCTCATAAAAGTAGTGCCTCGAAATTTTCAAGGAAAATCTACCGCTGCCAACTATAGGTCGTGGGTCGGATAGTTCTTTTCATGAAGCTTTAGTTTCCTTGAATCATAAGCAATTAATTTTCCAAGTTTCATAAAGATACATCCCAAACTCACTTGAGAAGCATCACAATAAACTACGAACCCATCATTACCCTCATGTATGGTCAACACTGGAGTCGTGTTGTGTCTATTTTTCAACTCATGGAAACTCTTTTCACAAGCCTCTGACCACTCAAATTTGGATTTGTTTTGAGTCAAAGGTGTTAACGGAGAAGCAAGAGATGTGAATTCTTCCAAAAATCATTAATAATAACCGTCCAAACCCAAAAAAAGCTTTGTATATAAATGGGACTAAGAAGTTTAGGCCAATTCTTTACCGCATCGATCTTCTTAGGATCAACCTCTATTCCTAGGCTTTACACTATATGACCAACGAAATCAACTGGCCTTCGCACTTGCTAAACTAAGTATACATTTTCTTATCTTTAAGATCTTGCAACACTATCTTCAAATGTTCCATATGATCACTCTCACTCTAAGAATAGATCAAAATATCATCACTAAATACTACCACAAACGAATCAATGTATTGCCTTAACACCCCATTCATACGATCCATAAAAGCCGCTGCAGCATTCGTTAGACCAAAAGACATTACTAAGAATTGAATGTGCCCATACCTGGTTCGAAAAGTTTTTTTAGGAATACAAACATTCCTCACCCTAAGGTAGTGATAGCCCACCCTAATTTAGTGATAGCCCAAGTAAATCCATGAGAAATAAACTCTCCCTTTGCAGTTGGTCAAATAAATCATCAATTTTAGGAAGCGAGTATTTATTATTTATAGTGACCTTGTTCAACTATCGCTGATCAATGCATATCCTAAGGGACCGATCCTTGTTTTTCAGAAATAGTACCAGTGCACCTCATGGAAATATGTTAGGTTGAATAAAGCCCTTGTCTAAAATAAATCCTTGAGTTGAGATTTTAACTCTTTCAATTTGGTCGGGCCATTTTATAAGGAGAAATAAATATGGGTTTTATATCTTGTATAATATAAATGCTAAGTCTATTTCCCGTTCTGGAGGAACGCCGGGAAAGTCATCACCATAAAGCTCAGAAACTCTCTCACTATCGAGGCTGACTCAAAAGGAGGAGTACTAGACTGAACGTCCTTAACCCTAATAATATGGTAAATACAACTCTTATAAATAATTTTATAGGCATATAGACACAAAATGAATTTAGCATTTAATTGAAGTGTTAATAAGGGAATGAAGGTATTCTTCCCGGATTTCTTTAATTTGATATTGATTATACTTCGATTCTATTGTGATATGTATGGTCCACTTATGGTGTCTATGTTATGTGTTTTACTTGCAATTAGCGTGTCCTTGTCGGCGTTACATTATGCAATATGATGAGCATGACCTTATTGAAAACTACTTGAAGTATGTGGCTATTTTTGTACGTTGATTATGTGATTCATGACATTATCTATCTACATGTGAAGTTATATAGTCATATATGTATTTTTCTAGTTATGTTGCCTTAAGTGATCATATTAGACTATGACTTTGACATTATGATTATAGTGTTAGGTTAATTCTTGGTTATTCCTTTTGAATTTATGAGTATACGTGGAGTATATTAATGATGTTAACATGATATATATGATGAACTGAAGATGTTAGGTTGTTTTAGAAGTGTTTCTAGAATGACTTGTCTTATGTCTTAAAAGTTAAGTATGTGATGTCTTGTCTTGATTGACTTGTATAGATTGCTTGATGTATATATGGTTATGAATATGTGATGTCTTTATTTAGGGTGTTAGAACTCTTAGTCTTGACTATATGAATGGCATGTGACTTTAAATGATGATATGAGAGTCTATTATGTGAAAACCTTGACTTAAGGGTAAGGTTAAGAATGATTGAAGTTTAAGCCGTAATGGTATCCTTCAAAGTAAATAAATGATGGACTTAAGGTTACTTGGCTGGAACGGCATAATATTAATCCTTAGAAAAGTAATTATGAGCTTCTTGTCGCCATTGTGAGGTAGCCCTAGTGGACCTTCCTTGGTAGGGTAAATGTGATTGGGTTGTGAACTTGATGTGGAACCCTTTTATGTGAACCTAATGTATGAATTACTCTATGAGAACGAAGGCTAGCAACGAGTGATTATGGTAAGGAAAATAGTTCTAGTTAAGTATGTGACTAGAAAACAAATAAGCCCTTCATATCCTTAACCATTTGCCTACATGGGGTATGTCTAAGTTCTACCATTGGTAAGAAGAACAACCTCATCGGAGTAGGATAGAACTCCGGATTCCATGTCTAGCTATCATGGTCTATGTAGGTTATTGCCTATTCTCGTCATATAGAATACCTATTAGTATTTGAGGAGTTTATGGAGTTTAGGTGGTGGTATGGGACGGTATCTAGACATTGAACAATAGACTTTGAAGGTGTTATGTGGAGATCCTAGGTCTTGTTCAAGACCATTATTTTAATGTCCTTTATGTGATGTATGAGTCTTCATGAACTAATGAACTAATGACTTATGTTAAGGAGTAAGTAAATAAATTACTACATAATCTAAAGTGACTTAAGGATTTCTTAGCTAAAGTGTGAAGAGGGCATAAGGGATGATCTCTTCATGTCTTATCTTTGGAAGTCTTGTGTATGACTCTAGTTAGGGAAGTTGGTTGATTTTGTGGACATGATCTAAGCCTTAGGTAGTCTTAAGGACTATTTAGGTAATCTTGGAGAGGTCACTATGGACGTTATCTTCTTGATTTACTTAAGTAGGTCTTTTAATAGCCTTTGGGAAGAAAATATCATATCATATATGTGTTGGTGATTTATGTGAGCATGATTGTATCTTAGGGAGTCTATTGGATCTCTTAAGTGTGTGTGTAAGGGATTGTATGGGCGATCTCTTCTCAACTCACTCAAGTGAGACTTAGAGTTCACCTTTGGTAGAAGAATCTTACCTTGATGTTTATGATTGCTTTGTGAGTATGTATGTGAATCATTATATGTGATCTTAAGGGTCATTTAGGAACATCTATTGAGGGTGTATGGGCGGTCTCTCTTTGTGTTACTTAAGTAAATATTAGGATGACTTTAAGTGAGGAAATTACACGCTAGAAGTATCTTATGTGTTTCTAAATTGATTTATGATGTTATTATGATTATAATATGATCTTTAAATGAAAAGATACATATTTCCAATAATGTTTGTTTCATGATTTTTATGCGTATAGCCATACTTAGTACATGTGGTTGTACAAACTCCATACTTTATCTATCTATATAGTTCTTGGTAGGAGAGAAGCTTTGAGAAGTGAAGACTTGGTCTTAGAAGATCATTCACGAGAGGTTTAAGTATGTCCTCACTTGACTCGAGGGCATAAATATGTCTTTATGTTTTCATTCAAAGTATTGTAATAGATTAAGTATTTCTATATTCGTATTTTGAAGTATGGGTCGTGTACCAAGTATTCTTGTGTCTTAAGATGATGAGATTGTGACTAAGTATTTCCTATTACTTTTATATGAATGAAATTTTGAAGACTACAATATGTTTGTGAAAAGATTTAATTCTGCACTAATTTTCACTATGTATATGCAATGAATGATATGAAAAAGGCTATTCTAACAACTCTGAGAGTTTGAGGACGCCGTGCCGCAATCCGAGATTGTGCCCTAACTTCTAGGGTGTGGTTTTAAGGTTGTGACAAAGCATTGCATCAGAGCATAGGATTGTGAAAGTAGTATTAGGAATCAAGAAGTCTCACCAAGTCACGTCTAGTAGAGTCTTGACCATCGGTGTGAGTCGCGACACATCTATGGGTGAGAGGCTATAGGACAATAAAGTTTCCCTTCTTTTTTACTCCAATGTCGTGCGGTAGAGTAAATGTTATAATTATACTTTGTATGAGTTTACTTGTGTTTTTTGTAGATGAATACTATAAGAATGACCGCATGAAGGATGGGAGAGGAGAGGGTGAATGAGGAGGTTCCCCATCAAGTTGAACAAGTTGAGCAAGTTCCTCAAGGTGGGGAAGGAGTTCAAAGTGCTCAAGATGCCCAAATGCCTCCCCAAGGTGATCCTATTACTAATGTGGAAGGAGGTATTGAGGTTGAGATGATGCATAATAGGGAGATTATAGAGGCTTTGATTGCTATAGCCTGAGTCGTGACTATGCATCCAAATTTGATATGATGCCTAGGGTTATGGAGAGCACTATGATGTCAGGGTTGAGAGATTTTGTGAGGATTAATCGTCCTATCTTTCTTGGATCTAAAGTAAATGAGGAGTCCCAAGAGTTTCTTGATAGAGTGTACAAAGTTTTGAGTGTTATGGTGGTTACATCAAAGGAGAAGACGCAGTTGTCTTCGTACCAATTGAGTGATGTTTCTCAAATTTGGTACACTCAATGGAACGATAATAGGCTGGAAGGATCGGGTCCTATTGAATGGAAAGAATTTAAAGAAACTTTCCTTTGTATGTACTTTCCTCGATAGTGGGGAGAGAAATTAAGGTAGAGGATATTATGAATCTCAAGCAAGGCAATATGATTGTTGCGGAGTACTCTTTGCAATTCTCAACATTGTCTAGGTATGCCCCTTCTCTTGTGCCTAATCCAGGAGATGAAATGAGTCATTTTGGATGGGGGTAGCCGACTTAGTGGTGGAAGAATGTCGTACCGCTATGTTGTAGGATTATATGGCCCTATCTAAACTCATGGTGTATGGACAATCAATTAAAGAGTCTAAACTTAGGAGGATGGATAAAAGTTTGAAAAGGAGTGTTTCTAGTGATCAAGAGCAAACTAGGTTTAAGGAGAAGGTTCAATCCCAAGGAGAATCTAGGAGTGCTATGTTCAGGGTTGAGAAAGGAGGGTGTTCCAAGGATGGCAAGCCTACTTGTGCAAATTGTGGCAAGAAACATTATGGTGAGTGTCAATTGGGTACCGAGAGTTGATTTAGTTGTGGTAATGATGGGCACAAAATGAGAGATTGTCCTATGATTGCTTCTTGAGGTAGAGAGGGTAAGCAAGTTGCTCCTAGTGTTCCAAAAGATGATGCTTCAACAAAGAGGCGTTTCTACGCACTACGTTCTAGAGTAGTGAAGCCAGATGAGAAGGAGAATGATGATGATGTTAGTAAGTTCTGTTTCTTTTATTAAGATATGAGTTCCTTCTAAGTGGGGAAGTATGGTTTGTTGATGGGATAGAAGTCCTTGAAATTGTTGCTTGTGCATGATGGTTAGGAGTTTGGTTGAAATTGAATTTCATCAACTTCTTTCATTGTGTGTTTTATGAAGCCATGATTATGTTGTAAGATGTATTTATATGATGTTACTTTGGATATTAGCATGTTTATATCATGAATTGCTTAGAATGTGGATTTTTTGAAAAAAAATATTTCTTAAAAGTAACTGTTTCTCTAGAAATTGCATGCTGCCATATTTTTGAGAAAATGACTACTAGATCCGTTTTGCCTAAAAATATTGTAATGTGGTTAAAACTGATGTATATGAGTAGGGTATTGAGTATAAAATGAGGTTTTACTATTTAAAATGAAGAATGTGAGTTTTGTAGCATAATGAGTTATAGAATTATTTTCTAGTTTCTTGTTGTGTTGTAAATCTTTTAACTATGTAAAATTGATGTTTTTTTGTGATTAAGTGTTGTATGGAATGGTTATTAGCTTCTAGTTTAGTCTATAATCTTGAAAGTGTTCGGAGAGTGGCAAGTGACATTCGAGGACGAATGTTGTCCAAGTGGGGGAGATTGTAAGACCCGAAAAATGACTTAGGATAACTAGATCCTAACATGTTGGTATTGAGTTTCTGAGGTCCTAAATATGTATAATATATGGTATATAGGCGGTAGCTAAAGTATTAGAGGTGTTGGAAGTCAAACGCCAAGGAACGACCAAGACGTTCGACGACTAAGTTACCGAAATGTCTAATATGTGCTTATATGTGTTTGTATGTGTTTCATGGTGTTTTAAGGTTATTAATTGAGTTTATATAGCATGTATAGGCAGTGGTTAAAGTTTCGTGAAGTTTGGAGGTCAAACGACCAAGAACGTCCTAGGAGTTTGAAAGATATGCCTTGAATCGACCTTGTACGTCTAGGCGAGTTTCGTCAAGTTTTACGTATTCATTTTCAATAAAATTATAGTGATCTGTGTTAAACGTATAGAAGATAATATTTGGGTTCGAAAAGTCTGGTAAATTATCCACAATGACAATCTAAGGGTCCTTGAGGAAGGACCCAAATCAGTGTGAAGGCTGTCCCAGGCAGACCCTGGTGATGCAGCAGTCAACGGCAAGTCGTGGCTGTGATGCCCCGTCAAAGGATACCGTAGTGAGGGACTAAGCTAAGGGTGAAGAGAGGAAGCTTGGACCGCTACTGTTGCCACAGACGGAGGCCTGTGACGGCCCGTCGAGGTGGTGACACCCCGTCAAGGGAACGCGTCGCACAACCTGCCTTCTTGCGCACATGCTGCTGTCCACTTAGGGGTGAATTTGTAAATTCACCCCACTTCAAAATTAATTCATGGACGGTTTATTAAGGGTTATTTGGGTATTTTAATTAAGTATATAAATGATAATCACATGTAAGACTTCATTCTTCAAAATCATAAACCCAAAACACTTAGAAAAAATTCCGAAACCTCCATCGAAGTCCAACTTGAAGAGGAAGCTTTGTGAGGGGTTTTGTGTCTATATTCTTCATCAAAGTGAAGTATTATTAGCGTTGAGGTACGTCTTTTGATACTTGAAAGTCGTTTCATCAAAAATCCCAATTCTCAACATGTTTTTCAATGTTTTCTAAAGTGAATTGTCCAATTTCATGATTCTACCATGGGTTCTTGCATAAATGATTTCTAAACATTGAATTATGACATAATTGATATTGTATTTATAATTTCAATCTAAATTACCTATGAACCCATGTAAATTGATGAATCCTAGTTTTTGACAATAATGTGGGTTACTTGATATTAATCTAATATGGATAATTGTTATGTAGTTTCTTATGGGCTTTCTAATGATATAAGAATAATATTCAATTGTTATCTAATTGATCCTATATTGTTAAACCTTGATGTAATTGATAGAGATTTCATTGGATTTTATGATTATTGCTTGAATTGTAGGTTATGGCCTTGGGTAAGGGTCTTGTGATGTTGAATTGGACGATTTAGCATTTTTTGAAGTGTGAATAAGGGAATGAAGGTATGTTTCCCGGATTTCTTTATTTTTATATTAATTAAACTTAGAATCTATTGTGATTGGTATGGTCCACTTATGGTGGCGGTGTTATGTGTTTTACTTGCAATTGATGTGGCCTTGTCGGCGTTACTTTATGCAATATGACAAGAATGGACTTATTGGCAACTACTTGAAGTTATGTGGCTATCTGTGTTGTTTGATTATGTGAAGCATGTCATTATCTATCTACATGTGATGTTATATAGTCATATATGTATTTTTTTTAGTTATGTTGCCTTAAGTGATCATATTAGACTATGACTTTGACATTATGATTATAGTGTTACGTTAAGTCTTGGTTATTCATATTTGACTTTATGAGTCTATGTAGAGTATATTAATGAGGTTAAGATGATATATATGATTACTTGAAGATGTTAGGTTGTTTTAGAAGTTTTCTAGAATGACTTGTATTATGTGTTAAAAGTGCAGTATGTGATGTCTTGTCTTGATTGACTTGTATCTCTTGCTTGATGTATATATGGTTATGAATATGTGATGTCTTAATTTAGGGTTTTAGAACTCTTAGTCTTTAATATATGAATGACATGTGACTTTAAATGATGATATGAGAGTCTATTATGTGAAAACATTGACTTAAGGGTAAGGTTAAGAATGTTTGAAGTGTAAGCCATAATGGTATCCTTCAAAGTAAAGGAATGATAGACTTTAGGTTAGTCGGATAGAACGACATCATATTAATCCTTAGGAAATTCATCATCAGCTTCTTGTCGCCATTGTGAGGTAGCCCTAGTGGACCTTCCTTGGTAGGGTAAATGTGATTTGGTTATGAACTTGTTATGAAACCCTTCTATGTGAACCTAATGAATGAATTACTCGATCAGAACGAAGGCTAGAAGAGAGGAAGTATGGTAAGGGAAAGTAGTTCTAGTTAAGTATGAGACTAGAATACAAAGAAGCCCTTCATAATCCTTAACCATGTGCCTACATGGGATGTGTCTAAGTTCTACCATTGGCAACTAGAATAACCTCATCGGACTAGGATAGAACTCTGGATTCCATGTCTTGCTATCATGGTCTATGTTGGTTATTGCCTATTCTCATCATATGGAATACATATTAGTGATACGCTCAAACTTACTTCTCAAATAAGAAGTTAAGCGGTCGCGTCAAGTAAATAACCCAACTAGTGAGGTTGGGATCGTTCCTACGAGGAAAATAGTCTAGACTTAACTTTAACTTGTTATTACTATTGATCGGTTGATAACTTCCTTAGAAAGTAAAAACATAAAATTGTAAAAAGGGGGGTTTGTATTTCCTAATAAGTAAAAAGAATTAACTAAATTGAAAGAGACACTTAATGAGTTTGAAAGTTGGGTTTGAATCAGTTAATCAAAGTAACTAGGGTTTACGTGTTCCCCACAGGTTCATAACTTGATAATTCTAACTATAACAATTCTTTCCTAGTATCTTGCATGCAAAGTGATAAGTTATGTATTTCTAAATCCTTGGTCCGGCATCTAGAAAATCTCACTCCGCACCTTGGTCCGGCTACGTGTGTTGCTTTCCTAACCCTTATCGTTACCTCATATTAAGCATCGTATTCGATATTTGACTAAGTTACTACCTCGTACCAATCAATACTAGCCTATTAGATAGTATA